>NC_140021.1:1138255-1478006 GCF_964263955.1 Coregonus lavaretus
TGTACTTTATTTTTACATGGGCTTACTGTACACAAGTGGCAAACGCATAAGATTTCTGTTTGTTTTTACAAGTGCTACATGTAAATGCACAAGATTTCTGTTTTGTCTTTTTGTACAAGTGCTAAATGCACAGTTTTTTTTTGTTTTGCAACATGCATTTAGCCTACAGTGAACAATAAACATTTATTTCTCCAGCTTCATGTCCTGAGCATTGTGTTTTCTATTTTTCTACGTAGTGTTTAGTGACTGTTCAGTAGTGTTTTTTATTTTGATTGACTTGGGGCACGATTTGACAACATAGTTCAGTTTTGAGCACAGATTGAACTGTTTTGAGGTGAAAGTTTGGTTTTGCAAGAAGAGTCTGAGGTTTTGTGAATGTAGCTTGAAAATTGGGTTTTGTGTTCACAGTTAAGAGAAAAGGAGAGCAGCTTTCAAGAAATGTGTCTTAGCAATCGAGAAAAACTGTAACTCAAGTTGTGTGAAGTCATTCACTGCAATGTTACACTTCAGTCATTCAAACAGTCACATTCTTTAAACAAAGCGTCGTGTATTTCTTTCAAAGTTATTCCAACCACAAAATGACCTAAACAAGATTTGATCCAGCTTTGAAACTCATACAAAATCACACCAATCCCAAGCTGAGAGACAGACCCATGATAGATCTTTTTGGGTCTGCGTGTGAGGCCGTCGGACCGACCCATTGAACCGCGGCGGAGATTAAGTGGCGAGGGCGCCGCTGTTTGCCCTACACAATAGGCCAGACCCTGGATCCCATCAATGCTTCAAGCAGAGTGGGGTCTGGTAATGGGCTCAGGGGGTTAATGGGTCGTGGTTCTGGGGCCTCTTTGCATTATTGTCTCTGTCTCTCACCCCATGCAGACGGACGTGATGCACCAGAACTTCTTTGATTATGTCCATGTGGACGACCGGCAGGAGTTCAGAAGACAGCTCCACTGGGCCATGAACCCCAGCCAGCACCACTTCGTCTCAGGAACTGGTGTGTATATTATATAAGTACTAGCAACAGTACGGGGGTTTAGTAGAGGGATACAATCTGCCTATCAACAGCGGGAGTGAGCGAGCAAAAATTAGGAGTACTGATTAAGCAAAGAGTAAAGACTGCAACAGTTTATTTGTAAAAAAAAAAAAAAAAAGAGGCACTGTAATCCATTGCTATTAACTCTATTCACCACCACCAAGCAGACTATGTGATTAATGGCCAATGTATAAGTGGAAAGTCCCCATTTAAACTATGATACCTCTCCACGCCAGAGATGAGGTGTGTGTGTGTGTGAGAGAACACAATTGACTTTGCAATGTTCACCTATTAGTATTTTAGTGCTTGTCTACTGTAAGACACTGGAAATCTGCATTGTAGTGAATATTTGTATTTTTCTATACAGATGAGGACTTTGTGGTGAGCAGCCTGTTCCATTCTCAGGAGGTGGGGGGAGTCGCTCCTGAGTTCTCCTCCTTCCTCAACCGCTGTTTCATCTCCCGCGTGCGCTGCCTGCTGGACAGCACCTCTGGCTTCCTGGTGAGTGGACTAACCCAGCCAGAGACCCCAGCCAGCCGTGATGCTTCTACTGAGAACTGACTGGGATAAACTTCCCAAAGAACAATCTCCCATTTGGTGTCATGTTTGCTGAAATTGTAGCTTGAGTGTAAATAGAATGTCCCCATATCCCGGACATAGCAGGACAAGTGATTTGGTGTGTCACGTTCGTTTAATGACGGGACAGACCAAGGCGCAGCGTGATATACATACATGTTTATTCAACTAAATAAACACACGACAAAACAACAAACGAAACGAAACGTGAAGTCCTAAGGTAGATACACACAACATACCTTACACGGAACAAGATCCCACAACTCAATAGTGCCCATAGGCTGCCTAAGTATGGTACCCAATCAGAGACAACGAGCGACAGCTGCCTCTGATTGGGAACCACACCGGCCAACATAGATCCACACATACTAGAATATACAACATAGAACATACACAACAAAGAATACACACACCCTGACTCAACATATAAGAGTCCCCTGAGTCAGGGCGTGACATGGTGCTTGGACACAGATGTATTTACTATTTAGAGCCATTGGTCCACCTCCCATAGCTAGTTTGGAGGTTTGGATCTAACAGTGGAAATTGATGGGGCTTGAAGTTGGCCTTGGGTTTGAACACTGGAGGGAAGGTCAACAGGGTTCCTCCTGTCAATGCTGTCATAAAGTAAAGTGACACAGGATGGTCATAATGCTTCATGACGGTGTCATAACGTGTATTTTCTGCAAGTTATTTTAAAATATGATGGGGAAAAAAACATGAGTGTACAGAATTCAGAGTCACTGTGTCACAGCTCTGGTCGTTCTGTTATTTCTCTAGGCTGTTGTGACTGAATGAAACTTGGCTCTGGTCGTTCTGTTATTTCTCTAGGCTGTTGTGACTGAATGAAACTTGGCTCTGGTCGTTCTGTTATTTCTCTAGGCTGTTGTGACTGAATGAAACTTGGCTCTGGTCGTTCTGTTATTTCTCTAGGCTGTTGTGACTGAATGAAACTTGGCTCTGGTCGTTCTGTTATTTCTCTAGGCTGTTGTGACTGAATGAAACTTGGCTTGTCTCAATAAAATACTTTTTTCTTCATTATCAAAAGAGCTGAGATCAGACAAGTTGTATGCCATAATTCATTTATATAACATATACTATGCCATTTAGCAGACGCTTTTATCCAAAGCGACTTACAGTCATGCGTGCATACATTTATAGTGTTATAGAGCTTCAAAGTATAGGCTTCAAAATGGCATCTGGCAAAAACATCTTCTTGACATGACCGTGTTCTTTACCATATATTTTGTGTGTGCTAAACCCTCCACCTCCACGTTGTGACCTCTGACCTCGTCTCTGACAGACTATGCAGATCCAGGGCCGGCTCAAGTTCCTCCAGGGCCAGAAGAAGAAGTGGGGTTCGGGGGCCCTGAAACCCCCCCAGCTGGCCCTGTTCTGTGTGGCCGTGCCCCTTCTGCTGCCCTCCATCACTGAGAGGAAGATGAAGAACATGATGATGGGGGACAAGCACAAGAGTGAAGGGGGCATCATCACTGCACTAGAACATGGGTAAGGAACGGGGCATCATCACTGCACTAGAACATGGGTAAGGACGGGGGCATCATCACTGCACTAGAACATGGGTAAGGAAGGGGGCATCATCACTGCACTAGAACGTGGGTAAGGACGGGGGCATCATCACTGCACTAGAACATGGGTAAGGAAGGGGGGCATCATCACTGCACTAGAACATGGGTAAGGACGGGGCATCATCACTGCACTAGAACATGGGTAAGGAACGGGGCATCATCACTGCACTAGAACATGGGTAAGGAACGGGGCATCATCACCGCACTAGAACATGGGTAAGGAACGGGGGCATCATCACTGCACTAGAACGTGGGTAAGGACGGGGGCATCATCACTGCACTAGAACATGGGTAAGGAAGGGGGCATCATCACTGCACTAGAACATGGGTAAGGAACGGGGCATCATCACTGCACTAGAACATGGGTAAGGACGGGGGCATCATCACTGCACTAGAACATGGGTAAGGAAGGGGGCATCATCACTGCACTAGAACATGGGTAAGGAACGGGGCATCATCACTGCACTAGAACATGGGTAAGGAACGGGGGCATCATCACTGCACTAGAACATGGGTAAGGACGGGGGCATCATCACTGCACTAGAACATGGGTAAGGAAGGGGGCATCATCACTGCACTAGAACATGGGTAAGGAACGGGGCATCATCACTGCACTAGAACATGGGTAAGGAACGGGGCATCATCACTGCACTAGAACATGGGTAAGGAAGGGGGCATCATCACTGCACTAGAACATGGGTAAGGAACGGGGCATCATCACTGCACTAGAACATGGGTAAGGAACGGGGCATCATCACTGCACTAGAACATGGATAAGGAACGGGGCATCATCACTGCACTAGAACATGGGTAAGGAACGGGGCATCATCACTGCACTAGAACATGGGTAAGGAACGGGGCATCATCACTGCACTAGAACATGGGTAAGGAACGGGGCATCATCACTGCACTAGAACATGGGTAAGGAACGGGGCATCATCACTGCACTAGAACATGGGTAAGGAACGGGGCATCATCACTGCACTAGAACATGGGTAAGGAACGGGGCATCATCACTGCACTAGAACATGGGTAAGGAACGGGGCATCATCACTGCACTAGAACATGGGTAAGGAACGGGGCATCATCACTGCACTAGAACATGGGTAAGGAACGGGGCATCATCACTGCACTAGAACATGGGTAAGGAACGGGGCATCATCACTGCACTAGAACATGGGTAAGGAACGGGGCATCATCACTGCACTAGAACATGGGTAAGGAACGGGGCATCATCACTGCACTAGAACATGGGTAAGGAACGGGCATCATCATCACTGCACTAGAACATGGGTAAGGAACGGGGGCATCATCACTGCACTAGAACGTGGGTAAGGACGGGGGCATCATCACTGCACTAGAACATGGGTAAGGAAGGGGGGCATCATCACTGCACTAGAACATGGGTAAGGAACGGGGCATCATCACTGCACTAGAACATGGGTAAGGAACGGGGCATCATCACTGCACTAGAACATGGGTAAGGAACGGGGCATCATCACTGCACTAGAACATGGGTAAGGAACGGGGGCATCATCACTGCACTAGAACGTGGGTAAGGACGGGGGCATCATCACTGCACTAGAACATGGGTAAGGAAGGGGGGCATCATCACTGCACTAGAACATGGGTAAGGAAGGGGGCATCATCACTACACTAGAACATGGGTAAGGAAGGGGGCATCATCACTACACTAGAACATGGGTAAGGAACGGGGCATCATCACCGCACTAGAACATGGGTAAGGAACGGGGCATCATCACCGCACTAGAACATGGGTAAGGAAGGGGGCATCATCACTGCACTAGAACATGGGTAAGGAACGGGGGCATCATCACTGCACTAGAACATGGGTAAGGAACGGGGCATCATCACTGCACTAGAACATGGGTAAGGAAGGGGGCATCATCACTGCACTAGAACATGGGTAAGGAAGGGGGCATCATCACTGCACTAGAACATGGGTAAGGAAGGGGGCATCATCACTGCACTAGAACATGGGTAAGGACGGGGGCATCATCACCGCACTAGAACATGGGTAAGGAACGGGGGCATCATCACTGCACTAGAACATGGGTAAGGAAGGGGGCATCATCACTGCACTAGAACATGGGTAAGGAAGGGGGCATCATCACTGCACTAGAACATGGGTAAGGAAGGGGGCATCATCACTGCACTAGAACATGGGTAAGGACGGGGGCATCATCACTGCACTAGAACATGGGTAAGGAACGGGGGCATCATCACCGCACTAGAACATGAATTCAAAATTGATTAAATAGATTTATTGTCAGCTTTTTTTTTCTTTTTTTTTACCCATCTACCAATAGGTGCCCTTCTTTGTGAGACATTGGAAAACCTCCCTGGTCTTAGTGGTTGAATCTGTTTGAAATTCACTGCTCGACTGAGGGACCTTACAGATAATTGTATGTGTGGGGTACAGAGATGAGGTAGTCATTCAAAAATCATGTTAAACACTATTATTGCCGTCCATACAACTTATTATGTGACTTGTTGAGCACACTTTTACTCCTGAACTTATTTAGGGTTGCCATGACAAAGGGGTTGAATACAGCTTTTCATTGTTAATTCATTTGTAAAAAATTATAAAAACATAATTCCAATTTGACATTATGGGGTATTTATTGTGTGTAGGCCAGTGACACAATCTCAATTTAATCAATTTTAAATTCAGGCTGTATACTTTCTGACTGGAAGTCAATGGGTATCATGCTAGCGTATACCCAGAGACCTGCTAGCAGATACCCATATACTTCCAGTCATTGTGCTAACACTAGTTAAAGATTGCGCTGGCGCTAGTTAGCAACTTCCTTCAAACCACATGCAGAGATATAAAAATGGTATCCACCAGTTCATCTCTCTCTGGGGAAGTAGATAAAGGGCCTCATTCCCAAAATCTCTAAGAATCCCTTTAAAGCTGAATCATATCAATTTCCATTATACACAGTTCTCTAGGCTGATCCCCAGCTTTGGCAGTGGGTTCTATAATCTGCCTGGCTCTGTTTAGATCCTGGGAAAGAATGCAATATTTCCCAGAATTAAATACAACGTTTTCGTTTTTGTCATTCTGGGAATTGATGGTCAATGTAACAAGTTGTTAACTTATTTACTTGAAAGGACATGGATAGCTGGGAAATATATGAGAAATATACGATTATTATAATCCACACACACTGATCTGATAAAACAGGATAAATATAAGATTATTATAAGATTATTATTATTACAGGATAAAGCAGAATAGTATTCCTCTCTTGATGACATTGCAAAGAAATTGTCTTTCTCTCGATACGATCATCTCTGACATTCTCCCTGTATCATCTCTGGCATTCTCCCTGTATCATCTCTGGCATTCTCCCTGTATCATCTCTGGCATTCTCCCTGTATCATCTCTGGCATTCTCCCTGTATCATCTCTGGCATTCTCCCTGTATCATCTCTGGCATTCTCCCTATATCATCTCTGGCATTCTCCCTGTATCATCTCTGGCATTCTCCCTGTATCATCTCTGGCATTCTCCCTGTATCATCTCTGGCATTCTCCCTATATCATCTCTGGCATTCTCCCTGTATCATCTCTGGTATTCTCCCTGTATCATCTCCGGCATTCTCCCTGTATCATCTCCGGCATTCTCCCTGTATCATCTCTGGCATTCTCCCTGTATCATCTCTGGCATTCTCCCTGTATCATCTCTGGCATTCTCCCTGTATCATCTCCGGCATTCTCCCTGTATCATCTCTGGCATTCTCCCTAGATCATCTCTGACATTCTCCCTGTATCATCTCTGGCATTCTCCCTGTATCATCTCTGGCATTCTCCCTATATCATCTCTGGTATTCTCCCTGTATCATCTCTGGCATTCTCCCTGTATCATCTCTGGCATTCTCCCTGTATCATCTCTGGCATTCTCCCTGTATCATCTCTGGCATTCTCCCTGTATCATCTCTGGCATTCTCCCTGTATCATCTCTGGCATTCTCCCTGTATCATCTCTGGCATTCTCCCTGTATCATTTCTGGCATTCTCCCTGTATTATCTCTGGCATTCTCCCTGTATCATCTCTGGCATTCTCCCTGTATCATCTCTGGCATTCTCCCTGTATCATCTCTGGCATTCTCCCTGTATCATCTCTGGCATTCTCCCTATATAATCTCTGACATTCTCCCTATATAATCTCTGACATTCTCCCTGTATCATCTCTGGCATTCTCCCTGTATCATCTCCGGCATTCTCCCTGTATCATCTCTGGCATTCTCCCTGTATCATCTCTGGCATTCTCCCTGTATCATCTCCGGCATTCTCCCTGTATCATCTCTGGCATTCTCCCTAGATCATCTCTGACATTCTCCCTGTATCATCTCTGGCATTCTCCCTGTATCATCTCTGGCATTCTCCCTGTATCATCTCTGGCATTCTCCCTGTATCATCTCTGGCATTCTCCCTGTATCATCTCCGGCATTCTCCCTGTATCATCTCCGGCATTCTCCCTGTATCATCTCCGGCATTCTCCCTGTATCATCTCTGGCATTCTCCCTGTATCATCTCTGGCATTCTCCCTATATTATCTCTGGCATTCTCCCTGTATCATCTCTGGCATTCTCCCTATATCATCTCTGGCATTCTCCCTGTATCATCTCTGGCATTCTCCCTGTATCATTTCTGGCATTCTCCCTGTATCATCTCTGGCATTCTCACTGTATCATCTCTGGCATTCTCCCTGTATCATCTCTGGCATTCTCCCTGTATCATCTCTGGTATTCTCCCTGTATCATCTCTGGCATTCTCCCTGTATCATCTCTGGCATTCTCCCTGTAACATCTCTGGCATTCTCCCTGTATCATCTCCGGCATTCTCCCTATATAGTATTTTTTTTTCTAGTGTTTTTGCAACACTGACCCAAATTTCAACAGGTAAATGCATGAATTTGATGAAAGAACATTGAGATATTTTTTCAGGTAATTTACACCTTCTCACCTGCCTCAGCAGACACTGCCAGTACTCAATTACAGTCACTACTGTGGGTCTCTCTACTCTGGAACACTCTCTACTCTGGAACACTGTCTACTCTGGAACACTCTCTACTCTGTAACACTCTCTACTCTGGAACACTCTCTACTCTGGAACACTCTCTACTCTGGAACACTCTCTGATCTGTAACACTCTCTACTCTGGAACACTCTCTACTCTGGAACACTCTCTACTCTGGAACACTCTCTACTCTGGAACACTCTCTACCATGGAACACTCTCTACTCTGGAACACTCTCTACTCTGGAACACTCTCTACCATGGAACACTCTCTACTCTGGAACACTCTCTACTCTGGAACACTCTCTACTCTGGAACACTCTCTACTCTGGAACACTCTCTACCATGGAACACTCTCTACTCTGGAACACTCTCTACTCTGGAACACTCTCTACTCTGGAACACTCTCTACTCTGGAACACTCTCTACTCTGGAACACTCTCTACCATGGAACACTCTCTATTCTGGAACACTCTCTACTCTGGAACACTCTCTACTCTGGAACACCCTCTACTCTGGAACACTCTCTACCCTGGAACACTCTCTACTCTGGAACACTCTCTACCATGGAACACTCTCTACTCTGGAACACTCTCTACTCTGGAACACTCTCTACTCTGGAACACCCTCTACTCTGGGACACTCTCTACTCTGGAACACTCTCTACTCTGGAACACTCTTTACTCTGGAACACTCTCTACTCTGGAACACTCTCTACTCTGGAACACCCTCTACTCTGGGACACTCTCTACTCTGGAACACTCTCTACTCTGGAACACTCTCTACTCTGGAACACTCTCTACTCTGGAACACTCTCTACCCTGGAACACTCTCTACTCTGGAACACTCTCTACCATGGAACACTCTCTACTCTGGAACACTCTCTACTCTGGAACACTCTCTACTCTGGAACACCCTCTACTCTGGGACACTGTCTACTCTGGAACACTCTCTACCATGGAACACTCTCTACTCTGGAACACTCTCTACTCTGGAACACTCTCTACTCTGGAACACTCTCTACTCAGGAACACTCTCTACTCAGGAACACTCTCTACTCTGGAACACTCTCTACTCTGGAACACTCTCTACTCTGGAACACTCTCTACTCTGAAACACTGTCTACTCTGGAACACTCTCTACTCTGGAACACTCTCTACCATGGAACACTCTCTACTCTGGAACACTCTCTACTCAGGAACACTCTCTACTCTGGAACACTCTTTACTCTGGAACGCTCTCTACTCTGGAACACTCTCTACTCTGGAACACTCTCTACTCTGGAAAACTGTCTACTCTGGAACACTCTCTACTCTGGAACACTCTCTACTCTGGAACACTCTCTACTCTGGAAAACGGTCTACTCTGGAACACTCTCTACTCTGGAACACTCTCTACTCTGGAACACTCTCTACTCTGGAACACTCTCTACTCTGGAACACTCTCTACTCAGGAACACTCTCTACTCTGGAACACTCTCTACTCTGGAACACTCTCTACTCTGGAACACTCTCTACTCTGGAACACTCTCTGATCTGTAACACTCTCTACTCTGGAACACTCTCTACTCTGGAACACTCTCTACTCTGGAACACTCTCTACTCTGGAACACCCTCTACTCTGGAACACTGTCTACTCAGGAACACTGTCTATTCTGGAACACTCTCTACTCTGGAACACTCTCTACTCTGGAACACTCTCTACTCTGGAACACTCTCTACTCTGGAACACTCTCTACTCTGGAACACTCTCTACTCTGGAACACTCTCTACTCTGGAACACTCTTTGATCTGTAACACTGTCTACTCTGGAACACTCTCTACTTTGGAACACTCTCTACTCTGGAACACTCTCTACTCTGGAACACTCTCTACTCTGGAACACTCTCTGATGTGTAACACTCTCTACTCTGGAACACTCTCTACTCTGGAACACTGTCTACTCTGGAACACTGTCTACTCTGGAACACTGTCTACTCAGGAACACTCTCTACTCTGGAACACTCTCTACTCAGGAACACTCTCTACTCTGGAACACTCTCTACTCTGGAACACTCTCTACTCTGGAACACTCTCTACTCTGGAACACTCTCTGATCTGTAACACTCTCTACTCTGTAACACTCTCTACTCTGGGACACTCTCTACTCTGGAACACTGTCTACTCTGGAACACGCTCTACTCTGGAACACTCTCTACTCTGTAACACTCTCTACTCTGGAACACTCTCTACTCTGGAACACTCTCTACTCTGGAACACTCTCTACTCTGGAACACTCTCTACTCAGGAACACTCTCTACTCTGGAACACTCTCTACTCTGGAACACTCTCTACCCTGGAACACTCTCTACTCTGGAACACTCTCTACTCTGGAACACTCTCTACTCAGGAACACTCTCTACTCTGGAACACTCTCTACTCTGGAACACTCTCTACTCAGGAACACTCTCTACCATGGAACACTCTCTACTCTGGAACACTCTCTACTCTGGAACACTCTCTACTCAGGAACACTCTCTACTCTGGAACACTCTCTACTCTGGAACACTCTCTACTCTGGAACACTCTCTACTCTGGAACACTCTCTACTCAGGAACACTCTCTACCATGGAACACTCTCTACTCTGGAACACTCTACTCTGTAACACTCTCTACTCTGGAACACTCTCTACTCTGGAACACTCTCTACTCTGGAACACTCTCTACTCTGGAACACTCTCTACTCAGGAACACTCTCTACTCTGGAACACTCTCTACTCTGTAACACTCTCTACTCTGGAACACTGTCTACTCTGGAACACTGTCTACTCTGGAACACGCTCTACTCTGGAACACTCTCTACTCTGTAACACTCTCTACTCTGGAACACTCTCTACTCTGGAACACTCTCTACTCTGGAACATTCTCTACTCAGGAACACTCTCTACTCTGGAACACTCTCTACTCTGGAACACTCTCTACTCTGGAACACTCTCTACTCAGGAACACTCTCTACCATGGAACACTCTCTACTCTGGAACACTCTCTACTCTGGAACACTCTCTTCTCTGGAACACTCTCTACTCTGGAACACTCTCTACTCTGGAACACTTTCTACTCTGGAACACTCTCTGATCTGTAACACTCTCTACTCTGGAACACTCTCTACTCTGGAACACTCTCTACTCTGGAACACTCTCTACTCTGTAACACTCTCTACTCTGGAACACTCTCTACCATGGAACACTCTCTACTCTGGAACACTCTCTACTCTGGAACACTCTCTACCATGGAACACTCTCTACTCTGGAACACTCTCTACTCTGGAACACTCTCTACTCTGGAACACTCTCTACTCTGGAACACTCTCTACTCTGGAACACTCTCTACCATGGAACACTCTCTACTCTGGAACACTCTCTACTCTGGAACACTCTCTACCATGGAACACTCTCTACTCTGGAACACTCTCTTCTCTGGAACACTCTCTACTCTGGAACACTGTCTACTCTGGAACACTCTCTACTCTGGAACACTCTCTACTCAGGAACACTCTCTACTCTGGAACACTCTATACTCTGGAACACCCTCTACTCTGGAACACTCTCTACCCTGGAACACTCTCTTCTCTGGAACACTCTCTACCATGGAACACTCTCTACTCTGGAACACTCTCTACTCTGGAACACTCTCTACTCTGGAACACCCTCTACTCTGGGACACTCTCTACTCTGGAACACTCTCTACTCTGGAACACTCTCTACTCTGAAACACTGTCTACTCTGGAACACTCTCTACTCTGGAACACTCTCTACCATGGAACACTCTCTACTCTGGAACACTCTCTACTCAGGAACACTCTCTACTCTGGAACACTCTCTACTCTGGAACACTCTCTACTCTGGAACACTCTCTACTCTGGAACACTCTCTACTCAGGAACACTCTCTACCATGGAACACTCTCTACTCTGGAACACTCTACTCTGTAACACTCTCTACTCTGGAACACTCTCTACTCTGGAACACTCTCTACTCTGGAACACTCTCTACTCTGGAACACTCTCTACTCAGGAACACTCTCTACTCTGGAACACTCTCTACTCTGTAACACTCTCTACTCTGGAACACTGTCTACTCTGGAACACTGTCTACTCTGGAACACGCTCTACTCTGGAACACTCTCTACTCTGTAACACTCTCTACTCTGGAACACTCTCTACTCTGGAACACTCTCTACTCTGGAACATTCTCTACTCAGGAACACTCTCTACTCTGGAACACTCTCTACTCTGGAACACTCTCTACTCTGGAACACTCTCTACTCAGGAACACTCTCTACCATGGAACACTCTCTACTCTGGAACACTCTCTACTCTGGAACACTCTCTTCTCTGGAACACTCTCTACTCTGGAACACTCTCTACTCTGGAACACTTTCTACTCTGGAACACTCTCTGATCTGTAACACTCTCTACTCTGGAACACTCTCTACTCTGGAACACTCTCTACTCTGGAACACTCTCTACTCTGTAACACTCTCTACTCTGGAACACTCTCTACCATGGAACACTCTCTACTCTGGAACACTCTCTACTCTGGAACACTCTCTACCATGGAACACTCTCTACTCTGGAACACTCTCTACTCTGGAACACTCTCTACTCTGGAACACTCTCTACTCTGGAACACTCTCTACTCTGGAACACTCTCTACCATGGAACACTCTCTACTCTGGAACACTCTCTACTCTGGAACACTCTCTACCATGGAACACTCTCTACTCTGGAACACTCTCTTCTCTGGAACACTCTCTACTCTGGAACACTGTCTACTCTGGAACACTCTCTACTCTGGAACACTCTCTACTCAGGAACACTCTCTACTCTGGAACACTCTATACTCTGGAACACCCTCTACTCTGGAACACTCTCTACCCTGGAACACTCTCTTCTCTGGAACACTCTCTACCATGGAACACTCTCTACTCTGGAACACTCTCTACTCTGGAACACTCTCTACTCTGGAACACCCTCTACTCTGGGACACTCTCTACTCTGGAACACTCTCTACTCTGGAACACTCTCTACTCTGAAACACTGTCTACTCTGGAACACTCTCTACTCTGGAACACTCTCTACCATGGAACACTCTCTACTCTGGAACACTCTCTACTCAGGAACACTCTCTACTCTGGAACACTCTCTACTCTGGAACACTCTCTACTCTGGAACACTCTCTACTCAGGAACACATACATCTACAGTGTATTGCCAAAAACAACTCAATAACTTCAAACATAGACTCTGACCTGTCCAATGAGCCAAATTGATTAAAGAATCCCACAGTACCCAAAACCCCTCTCTCTCTCTCACACACACACACACACACACACACACACACACACACACACACACACACACACACACACACACACACACACACACACACACACACACACACACACACACACACACACACACACACACACACCACACACACACATATTCAAATCATATTCTTCTGTTGCTGTCTCTGTGTCTTGTCTGGTGTCTTTCTCCATCATATCCTATTCTTCTTCTGTTGATGTCTCTATGTCTTGTCTGGTGTCTCTCTCCATCATATCATATTATTCTGTTGCTGTCTCTATGTCTTGTCTGGAGTCTCTCTCCATCATATCCTATTATTTTGTTGCTGTCTCTGTGTCTTGTCTGGTGTCTTTCTCCATCATATCCTATTCTTCTTCTGTTGATGTCTCTATGTCTTGTCTGGTGTCTCTCTCCATCATATCATATTATTCTGTTGCTGTCTCTATGTCTTGTCTGGAGTCTCTCTCCATCATATCCTATTATTTTGTTGCTGTCTCTGTGTCTTGTCTGGTGTGTCTCTTTAGTTTTGCAATCCAAAATGGTCAAGGGGATACTGGGGTAGCTGAACTTGTTTTGGGCCTGTGTCTGGGTCACCGATATCGTCCTCTTCCCTACCAGTTGCCCCTGGCTGCTGCTGTTCTAAGTGCTCTACTAGCCTGCTGTTGTCATCTGTCTTCCTCCTTGGCTCATCTGAAAAGTAGCATGGTAGAGGTGCAACATGTCATTAGTTCGTTTTAAAGGGTGACTGCACTTCCTGATTTGGCCTCGTTTTAGATTTGGTTCATTTAGAAATGCTGGTGGCCATGACTGAATTCGAATGTGAGTTGGTTTCGGGGTGTGGTTTGATTGTGGGTGTCTCGTGTGTGTGTTCACAGGTGGGAAGAGTTTGTCAAATTATTTTGCCAATTAGCTTCAGCCGGCTGGTGTGCGACCTGACTTTGACTTTGGATAGACTACCTTAGGGACCGTCAATAAATTACACAATGTCAATGAGACAATATTTTTATGTTGCATACCTTTTAGTTTTCTCAGTAAATTCTTTCAATATTTGTATATGAATTTCTACAACTTATAGTAGGTTTGAGGTTTTTAAGTCATTGAAATTTGCAGCTATTGGAATGTTAACATACAGTGCCTTGCAAAAGTATTCATCCCCCTTGGCGTTTTTTCCTATTTTGTTGCATTACAACCTGTAATTTAAATGGATTTTTATTTGGATTTCATGTAATGGACATACACAAAATAGTGACATACACATACTTCCAAATTGGTGAAGTGAAATGAAAAAAATAACGTGCATATGTATTCACCCCCTTTGCTATGAAGCCCCTAAATAAGATCTGGTGCAAACAATTACCTTCAGAAGTCGCATAAATAGTTAAATAAAGTCCACCTGTGTGCAATCTAAGTGTCACATGATCTGTCACATGATCTCAGTATATATACACTTGTTCTGAAAGGCCCCAGAGTCTGCAACACCACTAACCAAGGGGCACCACCAAGCAAGCGGCACCATGAAGACCAAGGAGCTCTCCAAACAGGTCAGGGACAAAGTTGTGGAGAAGTACAGATAAGGGTTGGGTTATAAAAAAAATATCTGAGACTTTGAACATCACACGGAGCACCATTAGATCCATTATTGAAAAATGGAAAGAATATGGCACTACAACAAACCTGCCAAGAGAGGGCCACCCTCCAAAACTCACGGACCAGAGAGGCAACAAAGAGACCAAAGATAACCCTGAAGGAGCTGCAAAGCTCCACAGCGGAGTTTGGAGTATCTGTCCATAGGACCACTTTAACCCGTACACTCCTCAGAGCTGGGCTTTACGGAAGAGTGGCCAGAAAAAAGCAATTGCTTAAAGAAAAAAATAAGCAAACACGTTTGGTGTTCGCCAAAAGGCATATGAGAGACTCCCCAAACATATGGAAGAAAGTACTCTGGTCAGATGAGACTAAAATGTAGCTTTTTGGCCATCAAGGAAAACACTATGTCTGGCGCAAACCCAACACCTCTCATCACCCCGAGAACACCATCCCCACAGTGAAGCATGGTGGTGGCAGCAGCATGCTGTGGGGATGTTTTTCATCGGCAGGGACTGGGAAACTGGTCAGAATTGAAGGAATGATGGATGGCGCTAAATACAGCGAAATTCTTGAGTGAAACCTGTTTCAGTCCTCCAGAGATTTGAGACTGGGACGGAGGTTCACCTTCCAGCAGGACAATGACCCTAAGCATACTGTTAAAGCAACACTTGTGTGGTTTAAGGGGAAACATTTAAATGTCTTGGAATGGCCTAGTCAAAGCCCAGACCTCAATCCAATTGAGAATCTGTGGTATGACTTAAAGATTGCTGTACACCAGCGGAACCCATCCAACTTGAACGAGCTGGAGCAGTTTTGCCTTGAAGAATGGGCAAAAATCCCAGTGGCTAGATGTGCCAAGCTTATAGAGACAAACCCCAAGAGACTTGCAGCTGTAATTAATAATATAATATAATATACTGCAAAAGGTGGCTCTACAAAGTATGGACATTGGGGGGTGAATAGTTATGCACGCTCAAGTTTTGTGTTTTTTTTTGTCTTATTTCTTGTTTGTTTCACAAAAAATATTTTGCATCTTCAAAGTGGTAGGCATGTTGTGTCAATCAAATGATACAACCCCCCACCCAAAAAATCCATTTAAATTCCAGGTTGTAAGGCAACAAAATAGGCAAAAATGCCAAGGGGAGTGAATACTTTCGCAAGCCACTGTACATATTACCTCAATTACCTGCTCTTCCCCTCTCCTTCTGGCTGCTCTTCCCCTCTATATATGGCTGCTCTTCACCTCTCTTTCTGGCTGCTCTTCCCCTCTCTTTCTGGCTGCTCTTCCCCTCTCTTTCTGGCTGCTCTTCTCCTCTTTTTCTGGCTGCTCTTCCCCTCTCTTTCTGGCTGCTCTTCCCCTCTCTTTCTGGCTGCTCTTCCCCTCCCTCTCTGGCTGCTCTTCCCCTCTCTTTCTGGCTGCTCTTCCCCTCTCTAGCTGGCTGCTCTTCCCCTCCCTCTCTGGCTGCTCTTCCCCTCTCTTTCTGGCTGCTCTTCCTCTCTCTATCTGGCTGCTCTTCCCCTCTCTATCTGGCTGCTCTTCCCCTCTCTTTCTGGCTGCTCTTCCTCTCTCTTTCTGGCTGCTCTTCCCCTCCCTCTCTGGCTGCTCTTCCCCTCTCTTTCTGGCTGCTCTTCCCCACTCTTTCTGGCTGCTCTTCCCCTCTATATCTGACTGCTCTTCCCCACTCTTTCTGGCTGCTCTTCCCCTCTCTTTCTGGCTGCTCTTTCACTCTCTTTCTGGCTGCTCTTCCCCTCTCTTTCTGGCTGCTCTTCCCCTCTCTTTCTGGCTGCTCTTCCCCTCTTTTTCTGGCTGCTCTTCCCCTCTCTTTCTGGCTGCTCTTCCCCTCTCTTTCTTGCTACTCTTCCCCTCCCTCTCTGGCTGCTCTTCCCCTCTCTTTCTGGCTGCTCTTCCCCTCTCTAGCTGGCTGCTCTTCCCCTCCCTCTCTGGCTGCTCTTCCCCTCTCTTTCTGGCTGCTCTTCCTCTCTCTATCTGGCTGCTCTTCCCCTCTCTATCTGGCTGCTCTTCCTCTCTCTATCTGGCTGCTCTTCCTCTCTTTCTGGCTGCTCTTCCCTTTCCCTTCCAAGTTTGTTTATTTATATATTTTTTGTTATATTTATATATTTATTTACGATATACACAGTGCAATGAAATGCTTACATGCAGGTTAATCTCTCGACAATGCAACAACAATATAACAAGTAAGTAGCTAAGTGAATAAAAAAAATAGGAATAAAGATAAAAGCTCAAATGAAATAATTTCACCAATTTAATAATGGACAGTTTTTTTTGTTTTGTTTTTACAAATAGTGACTTAGCCTGCATGGAAATAACAGACATGAGCATGTGTTTAGCTGTAGTATGGAATAGTTCATAAGACCTCTATGATTCATTTCATTTAGTCAGTTCTACCACTTAAACATTGCTAATTTAAACAGGGTTAAATATGTTTTACTAAAGTTCAGCTTCAGTCCTCAGAGGGGCACTGTGTCACTGTCAATAGATATGTGCTTCAGTCAGAAAAACGTTCTCTCATCTCTTCGGTCTCAGCTAGTTAGCTAGCCAGTAGCCAGCCAGTAGCTATCGAAGTGGCTAGCCAGCCAAGCTAGCTACAGAAATGAAACCCATCAAATTGAGAAAAAAACAACAATCCTAATATCATTACATTTACGTCATTTAGCAGACGCTCTTATCCAGAGCGACTTACAGTTAGTGAGTGCATACATGCTCTACCAACTGAGCTACATGGGGCCAACATCCTTAGCTTGCCCATTCACAAAATATATTGCTGCAATATGTAATTTTTGGGGCGACTCGACCAAATTCACATAGAAATGTGAGTTATAGATCTGTCATTCTCATTGAAAGCAAGTCTAAGAAGCGTTAGATCTGTTCTATGCGTGCTATTTCTATGCTTCCCGTTCTGAAGTTTTGTTTTTGCGTCTTTTACTTTCGGTTTTGTACACCAGCTTCAAACAGCTGAAAATACAATATTTTTTGGTTATGGAAAATAATTTCACTCCGGTTTAGATAGTACAATGATTTTCTACACTATACTTGGTTGTTTTGTCACATAAACTGAAATTAGGTGAACTATTAGAATTTTAGCAACCAGGAAAAGGCGGACAGGAAATACAGTCAGGGAAAAAAGTATTTGATCCCCTGCTGATTTTGTACGTTTGCCCACTGACAAAGAAATGATCAGTCTATAATTTTAATGGTAGGTTTATTTGAACAGTGAGAGACAGAATAACAAAAAAAATCCAGAAAAATGCATGTCAAAAATGTTATAAATTGATTTGCATTTTAATGAGGGAAATAAGTATTTCACCCCCTCTCAATCAGAAAGATTTCTGGCTCCCAGGTGTCTTTTATACAGGTAACGAGCTGAGATTAGGAGCACTCTCTTAAAGGGAGTGCTCCTAATCTCATTTTGTTACCTGTATAAAAGACACCTGTCCACAGAAGCAATCAATCAAGCAGATTCCAAACTCTCCACCATGGCCAAGACCAAAGAGCTCTCCAAGGATGTCAGGGACAAGATTGTAGTCCTACACAAGGCTGGAATGGGCTACAAGACCATGTGAGAAGGTGACAACAGTTGGTACGATTATTCGCAAATGGAAGAAACACAAAAGAACTGTCAATCTCCGTCGGCCTGGGGCTCCATGCAAGATCTCACCTCGTGGAGTTGCAATGATCATGAGAACGGTGAGGAATCAGCCCAGAACTACACGGGAGGATCTTGTCAATGATCTCAAGGCAGCTGGGACCATAGTCACCAAGAAAACAATTGGTAACACACTACGCGACCGCAGAAGGACTGAAATCCTGCAGCGACCGCAAGGTCCACCTGCTCAAGAAAGCACATATACAGGGCCGTCTGAAGTTTTCCAATGAACATCTGAATGATTCAGAGGAGAACTGGGTGAAAGTGTTGTGGTCAGATGAGACCAAAATCGAGCTCTTTGGCATCAACTCAACTCGCCGTGTTTGGAGGAGGAGGAATGCTGCCTATGACCCCAAGAATACCATCCCCACCGTCAAACATGGAGGTGGAAACATTATGCTTTGGGGCTGTTTTTCTGCTAAGGGGACAGGACAACTTCACCGCATCAAAGGGACGATGGACGGGGCCATGTACCGTCAAATCTTGGGTGAGAACTTCCTTCCCTCAGCCAGGCAAATGAAAATGGGTCGTGGATGGGTATTCCAGCATGACAATGACCCAAAACACACGGCCAAGGCAACAAAGGAGTGGCTCAAGAAGAAGCACATTAAGGTCCTGGAGTGGCCTAGCCAGTCTCCAGACCTTAATCCCATAGAAAATCTGTGGAGGGAGCTGAAGGTTTGAGTTGCCAAACGTCAGCCTCGAAACCTTAATGACTTGGAGAAGATCTGCAAAGAGGAGTGGAACAAAATCCCTCCTGAGATGTGTGCAAACCTGGTGGCCAACTACAAGAAACGTCTGACCTCTGTGATTGCCAACAAGGGTTTTGCCACCAAGTACTAAGTCATGTTTTGCAGAGGGGTCAAATACTTATTTCCCTCATTAAAATGCAACTCAATTTATAACATTTTTGACATGCGTTTTTCTGGATTTTTCTTTTGTTATTCTGTCTCTCACTGTTCAAATAAACATACCATTAAAATTATAGACTGATCATGTCTTTGTCAGTGGGCAAACGTACAAAATCAGCAGGGGATCAAATACTTTTTTTCCCCTCACTGTAACTTTGACTGACACCCAATAGCTTAAGGGTGCTAAGCGCTACCTCTATCTTATTAGCATTAGCCAACCCTTATGCGGAAGGAGACTTGCTAGTTAGCTACCACCAACCCTGCACAAACCTGTGGCTAACTGCTGCTGCTGCACTTTGACCTTCGGGATGTTCTGGCCTCTCCACGTCATTCCCTGCCTCAACCTGCTCGCTTTTTTTTGGAAGAAGCTCCGAATATCCATACTTGCTCTGTGCTATGCTGCAGACTCTGACTGAGTGACAGGCGTTTTGCTGTAGGGGTCAAGGGACGTGAGCGGTCCACTGCGTTGTGAAATCTCGACCAATCACAGCAGGCACCGTGTCACTCCAGGGGGCTTCTTGCAGTGCCTGCTACTGCCTAACCAGTATATTGTATCGTTTATTTTAGTCATTAATATTTGTCAGTGAACATTATTATTTTTTATACTGCAAAACGCAAGTGATGTGTGGTTATGGAAACTCATATATCTAAAAAATAAAATAAAATCAAAGCCCAGGCCGCTTTCATTCTCCCTGTATCATCTCTGACATTCTTTGCAACGAAAGGGAGAGATAATCTAGTGTTTTTGCAACACTGACCCAAAACAGTTTCCTCCAAATACTGTTTGTTTTTAGATGATCAAACACATCCCTCTAATCCCACTCACTCTCTTTCTTCCCTCTTCCTGTTGCAGAGAGAGAGAGGAGCAGTTGAGGAGGCACGCTGGCACTGCGGGGGGGATGGTCGATGGCGGGGACCCGCTGCTCCTCAACTGCACCAAACCTGGGGGTCCCCAGCAGCGCCGCCACGCCCCCTGGACGCCCCTCTCCAAAGACAGCCTCAAGTACAAGACAGAGGGTGGCTACTGTGGCCAGGACGAGCCCCTCAACTACTGCAAGACGTCCGTGGGCGGCGTCGCCCACCACAAAGGCCCAGGCCTGGATTCCCTGTGGTCCATGCGGCCTGCCTCGGGGCCCACCCGGGGGGGGCAGAGTGGCGGCTACAACTCTAATCGACTCGGGAAGGGTGGGCACTATGGCAAGCCCTACCGCATGTCCCCCAGCATGTGCCACGGAGGAGGGCGAGGTGGTGAGGTCTACGTGCCCAAGATGTACGAGAGCCTCCAGAGCCCCGACGGCTTGGACCTGTACTGCGTGGGAGAGGCGGTGAAGAGCGAGAACGGCTACGGCGAGTGCTACTACGGCCGCCTGCTGCCCGAGGAGATGCCCATCAAGGTGGAGCAGGACTCGGACTCGGAGAACGGCTGCGACGCTTATGGCCGTCCGTGGCCCTGCCGGGAGCCCTTGGACCATCGCTACCACAATGGCAACGGCTACGCCGACAGCAACGGCCTCCATATGAAGTCGGAGGCGGACTACTACGAGCAGTACTCGCCGTGCCAGCGGGGTAAGGAGGGCATCAGCCCCATCAGCCCGCCCAACAACAACAGCCACTTCCAAAACTATAATAACGTGGGGTGCGGTGGCAGCAGGCCCTTGAAGTGTGTGATCAACAAGGACCAGTCCCAGTTCAGTCCCCAGAGGCTGTCCCACTCAGACCCCCTCTGTAGCAGCCAGAGCATCAACTGCATTGACGTGTACGCAAGCTGCCCCGTGGAGCACAGCAACAAGGGCTACATGCAGCAGGACAAGTTGGGCTTTGAGTTCAAAGGTCATGGACTGCTCCACACCATCAAGCAGGAGCCCATCGACTCACCCCCGTGGTCGGACGGCAGCGGCCAAGACATGAGCCACGCCATGGGACACTCTCAGAGGAACGTTATGCCCCACCGTGTGATGAACGCTGGGCAGCACAAAGCCAACCCCTATGTCTATATGCAATAGACGTTCATCCGCCCCATGCTTCCTCATTCATCAGCATAACACATTGGCAGAAGACATTCAGGATATGGCTCAGGTTTAAAGACTAGTGTGGTGAGACAATCAAAGAAAGGCATGGGGGGGGGGGGGGGGGGGGATTCTACCTCTATTTGGTTTGTTTTGATGAATGAAGAAATTGTAGTTATTATCCGAAGCACTTTTGATATAGTGATGCAAATATTTTCTAGAGTCACATTTCTGTTTGTGTTTGTGTTGTGTGTACACCTGACCTTTCTGGTAGTTTAGACATGTGTATATATATATATATACTGTAGAAAATGTACACCGAATGGGTGATACAGGATGAGAGGGAGAGAGTGACTTTGCTGTTAATATTTGACCTCGAAGAAATGATTTTCTGTCGAGGCAGTTCACCCAAAGAGGTCTGTGACGTGACCTTTTCAGTCAGGTTTTGTAAATCAATTGAAGGATCATTTGAATACGCTTCAGTCTGAGTATGTCTATGTGGGAGAGAGTTAGCACCAGTTTTTTGCGTTGAAAGGACGTTTTTTCATGGTTGTAAAATCTTTGATTAAAACGTATTCTTCTACGTCTATATCTATCACAATCCACTCAGCATTTTTCGAGTCACTATCACAGAAAATGATACTGTATCACATGTATCCTATTTCAAGTGTGTATTATATGTATGTGTGAATTGGGAAAGTGTTTTTTTGCATATCCCACTCTCCCTGAGACACCCCTCGGAGAGTGGGGTCATGGCCAGGGATCAGCCATTATTGATGGCGTCCCCTGGAGCGATCAGGGTTAAATGCCTTGTTCAAGGGCACATCGGCAGATTTTTCACCTAGTCAGCTCGGGGATTCGAACCAGCGACCTTTCGATTAACCAACCTCTTAACTGCTAGGCTACCTGCTGCCCCTAAAACTGTATGTATCTCTATGGTCAATATTGAAGATACTTTATTACATGTTTCTATCTCTATGGTCAATATTGAAGATACTTTATTACATGTTTCTATCTCTATGGTCAATATTGACTGTTGTGTTTCATTGTTCTTACTACAAAATACTGACATCATTCTCCTCCAGTGACACTCTGACAAGACGCACAAGTTACTGAACGTTGTATAAATTGGCAGTTCATTGTCATATCATTCAAACTGCTAAATAAAGTTACAAACACGGTCAAACTCATGTAAAGTAATCCCAGAAGGAACTGTCTGTGTTCAAAATTGTTTAAGTTGCTTTCCATGCATGCTCTCATGAACAAAATGATGTTGCTCTGCTCTACATAAAATAAACATGTCAACTTCAGTCTTCACAGTACCAATTTTCCTTTGATGTTTTTTTCAATATTTAAATATTAAGTTACTGTTAGATATTGAGGCACTACGGGGACTGACTCATCATCCATTCAATACCTAACTAGACATGATGTCGAGTTGACATGCACATTGTAAATGGCTTCATTTCTGAGATTTAAAAGGACTTTTATTTTTGTGTGTTAAATTCATTAAATATCCAAAGATTCATATTTATTGTCTAGGCAGAATTGTATATTTAAATCCAGATATCTGGGGGCTTTGCGCTGTTTTCACAAAGGACAAAAACATGAACTTTTTTTTTGCTATCTTTTTTGCTAAAATATTAACAAGTAAATACATGATTAAGCTCTGTGTCTATCTTAGCTCTGTGTCTATCTTAGCTCTGTGTCTATCTTAGCTCTGTGTCTATCTTAGCTCTGTGTCTATCTTAGCTCTGTGTCTATCTTAGCTCTGTGTCTATCTTAGCTCTGTGTCTATCTTAGCTCTGTGTCTATCTTAGCTCTGTGTCTATCTTAGCTCTGTGTCTATCTTAGCTCTGTGTCTATCTTAGCTCTGTGTCTATCTTAGCTCTGTGTCTATCTTAGCTCTGTGTCTATCTTAGCTCTGTGTCTATCTTAGCTCTGTGTCTATCTTAGCTCTGTGTCTATCTTAGCTCTGTGTCTATCTTAGCTCTGTGTCTATCTTAGCTCTGTGTCTATCTTAGCTCTGTGTCTATCTTAGCTCTGTGTCTATCTTAGCTCTGTGTCTATCTTAGCTCTGTGTCTATCTTAGCTCTGTGTCTATCTTAGCTCTGTGTCTATCTTAGCTCTGTGTCTATCTTAGCTCTCTCTCTAACGTTCTAGCTGACTTATGTATTTCCAACTTGTTATTTTTTCTGTGTGTTTTTCAATGACAAGAATAATAAAATATGATTGTTAATGAAGACGGAGTACGTGCTTCTCTTGTCCTGCTGTCGGACCACAACATATTGGGTATTATAGCAATAGATTGTGCACAATGAATAAACTACATCAATCAAATCATACAGAGATGGTAAGAAGGTCTGCAAAAGCTCTCTTTAGATGACATGGTTGTCTTTTTAACTCAAAAAGGACACTACAACCTTTTGCCAGTTTATTATCATTCTATTGTTTGACATTATTAGTAGCTCTTTACTGCCTTGGGAAAGTATTCACACCCCTTTACTTTTTACACATTTTGCTACGTTACAGCCTTATTCTAAAATGGAATAAATAAAACATTTTCCTCAGCAATCTACACACAATACCCCATAATGACAAAGCGAAAACAGGTTTCTAGACATTTTCACCAATGTATTAAAAATAAAAAATAAACAGAAATACCTTATTTAAGTATTCAGAACCTTTGCTATGAGACTTGAAATTGAGCTCAGGTGCATCCTGTTTCCATTGATCATCCTTGAGATGTTTCAACAACTTGATTGGAGTCCACCTGTGGTAAATTCAATTGATTGGACATGATTTGGAAAGGCACACACTTGTCTAAATAAGGTCCCACAGTTGACAGTGCATGTCAGAGCAAAAACCAAGCCATGATGTCGAAGGAATTGTCCGTAGAGCTCCTAGACAGGATAGTGTCGAGGCACAGATCTGGGGAAAGGTACCAAAACATTTCTGCAGCATTGAAGGTCCCCAAGAACACAGTGGCCTCCATCATCCTTAAATGGAAGAAGTTTGGAACCATTAAGACTCTTCCTAGATCTGGCCGCCTGGCCATCCTGAGCAATCGGGGGAGAAGGGCCTTGCAAGGTCTGGGAGATGACCAAGAACCCGATGGTCACTCTGACAGAGCTCTAGAGTTCCTCTGTGGAGATGGGAGAACCTTCCAGAAGGACAACCATCTCTGCAGCACTCCACCAATCGGGCCTTTTTGGTAGAGTGGCCAGACGGAAGCCACTCCTCAGTAAAAGGCACATGACAGCCCGCTTGGAGTTTGCCAAAAGGCACCTAAAGACTCTCAGACCATGAGAAACAAGATTATCTGGTCTGATGAAACCAAGATTGAACTATTTGGACTGAATTCCAAGTGTCACCTCTGGAGGAAACCTGGCACCATCCCTATGGTGAAGCATAGTGGTGGCAGCATCATGCTGTGGGGATGTTTTTCAGTGGCTAGTCGGGATCGAGACAAAGATGAACGGAGCAAAGTACAGAGAGATCCTTGATGAAAACCTGCTCCAGAGTGCTAAGGACCTCAGACTGGGGCGAAGGTTCACCATCCAACAGGACAATGACCGTAAGCACACAGCCAAGACAACTCAGGAGTGGCTTCAGGACAAATCTCTGAATGTCCTTGAGTGGCCCAGCCAGAGCCTGGACTTGAACCAGATCGAACATCTCTGGAGAGACCTGAAAATAGCTGTGCAGCAACGCTCCCCATCCAACCTGACAGAGCTTGAGAGGATCTGCAGAGAAGAATGGGAGAAACTCCCAAAATACAGATGTGCCAAGCTTGTAGCGTCATACTCAAAAAGACTTGAGGCTGTAATCTCTGCCAAAGGTGCTTCAACAAAGTACTGAGTAATGGGTCTGAATACTTATGTAAATGTCATATTTCTGTTTTTTTCTGTTTTTTATAAATTTGCAAAAATGTCTAAAAACCTGTTTTTGCTTTGTCATTATGGGGTATTGTGTGTAGATTGATGAGGGGGAAAAAAACAATTTAATCAATTTTAGAATAAGCCTGTAACGTAACAAAATCTGGAAAAAGTCAAGGGGTCTGAATACTTTCGGAATGCACTGTATATCAAACGACGGTCTTATTGTCTTGTCTCCATTAGAAATGGATGAGAGAACAATAAGATATGCAGGAGCAGTACTTCATGATGAATGCTACGTGACAGTTCCTTCGCATGACTAGAGGAATGGAACACAGATCACCTACCACAGTCTGGGAAGAGCTGAAACAGGAAACACCTTCTTAAGTGAATGCCATGACACATGGCAAGTGGAGGAGGGTTATTACTGCTTGGAATGAAGCTACAACCTTGACTAACCTCATGATTCAAAAGACCAAAAAACATAAGAAAACTCAAACGTATCTTTCAACACCACGCCTAGCAGAAACAAGTAACATCATCATAAAGGATTGATGAACAGGGTTACACAGGGGACAGGGTTGGGTAGGTTACTTTCTAAATGTAATCCGTTACAGCCACTAGTTACCAAAATATTAATCAGTAACGGAACTTTTGGATTACCCATACTCAGCAACGTAATCTGATTACTTATGGAGAGGAGGTGCGTTGACCAGTGTGGTAAGAAACATTGCAGTACATATTCTGCTGTTCTATCACACATGCAATGATGTCAGAGGGGTGGGATTAAGGAGTTTATGTTCAGTAATGTATTATTGTTATGTGATTGCTGTATATAAAAGGACCATGTACAGTGAGGGGAAAAAAGTATTTGATCCCCTTCTGATTTTGTATGTTTGCCCACTGACAAAGAAATTATCAGTCTATAATTTTAATGGTAGGTTTATTTGAACAGTGAGAGACAGAATAACAACAACAAAATCCAGAAAAACACATGTGTCTTTTATACAGGTAACGAGCTGAGATTAGGAGCACACGCTTAAAGGGAGTGCTCCTAATCTCAGTTTGTTACCTGTATAAAAGACACCTGTCCACAGAAGCAATCAATCAATCAGATTCCAAACTCTCCACCATGGCCAAGACCAAAGAGCTCTCCAAGGATGTCAGGGACAAGATTGTAGACCTACACAAGGCTGGAATGGGCAACAAGAACATCGCCAAGCAACTTGGTGAGAAAGTGACAACAGTTGGTGCGATTATTCGCAAATGGAAGAAACACAAAAGACCTGTCAATCTCCCTCGGCCTGGGGCTCCATGCAAGATCTCACCTCGTGGAGTTGCAATGATCATGAGAACGGTGAGGAATCAGCCCAGAACTACACGGGAGGATCTTGTCAATGATCTCAAGGCAGCTGGGACAATAGTCACCAAGAAAACAATTGGTAACACAATACGCCGTGAAGGACTGAAATCCTGCAGCGCCCGCAAGGTCCCCCTGCTCAAGAAACTACATATACAGGCCCGTCTGAAGTTTGCCAATGAAGATCTGAATGATTCAGAGGAGAACTGGGTGAAAGTGATGTGGTCAGATGAGACCATGTTTGGAGGAGGAGGAATGCTGCCTATGACCCCAAGAACACCATCCCCACCGTCAAACATGGAGGTGGAAACATTATGCTTTGGGGCTGTTTTTCTGCTAAGGGGACAGGAAAACTTCACCGCATCAAAGGGACGATGGACGGCGCCATGTACCGTCAAATCTTGGGTGAGAACCTCCTTCCCTCAGCCAGGGCATTGAAAATGGGTCGTGATGGGTATTCCAGCATGACAATGAACCAAAACACACGGCCAAGGCAACAAAGGAGTGGCTCAAGAAGAAGCACATTAAGGTCCTGGAGTGGCCTAGCCAGTCTCCAGACCTTAATCCCATAGAAAATCTGTGGAGGGAGCTGAAGGTTCGAGTTGCCAAACGTCAGGCTCGAAACCTTAATGACTTGGAGAAGATCTGCAAAGAGGAGTGGAACAAAATCCCTCCTGAGATGTGTGCAAACCTGGTGGCCAACTACAAGAAACGTCTGACCTCTGATTGCCAACAAGGGTTTCACCACCAAGTACTAAGTCATGTTTTGCAGAGGGGGTCAAATACTTATTTCCCTCATTAAAATGCAAATCAATTTATAACATTTTTGACATGCGTTTTTCTGGATTGTTATTCTGTCTCTCACTGTTCAAATAAACCAACCATTAAAATTATAGACTAATCATGTCTTTGTCAGTGGGCAAACGTACAAAATCAGCAGGGGATCAAATACTTTTTTCCCTCACTGTATGTAAAATGTATATATATGTAGCAGAAAAGCTGTAAGAGGGTGGATGGGTTAATAATAATACAGAAATATATAATAATACAAATATATATACAGCAAAAGTTTGGACACACCTACTCTGTAGGTCCTCTGTAGCTCAATTGGTAGAGCATGGTGCGTGTAACGCCAGGGTAGTGGGTTCGATCCCAGGGACCACCCATACGTAAAAATTTATGCACGCATGACTGTAAGTCGCTTTGGATAAAAGCGTCTGCTAAATGGCATATTATATTATATTATTATTATACTCATTCAAGGTTTTTTCTTTATTTTTACTGTTTTCTACATTGTAGAATAATAGTGAAGACATCAAAACTATGAAATAACATATGGAATCATGTAGTAACCCAAGAAGTGTTAAACAAATCAAAATCTATTTTAGATTTTTCAAAGTAGCCACCCTTTGCCTTTATGACAGCTTTGCACACTTTTGGCATTCTCTCAACCAGCTTCATGAGGAATGCTTTTCCAACAGTCTTGAAGGAGTTCCCACATATGCTGAGCACTTGTTGGCTGCTTTTCCTTCACTCTGCGGTCCAACTCATCCCAAACCATCTCAATTGGATTGAGGTCGGGGGATTGTGGAGGCCAGGTCATCTGATGCAGCACTCCATCACTCTCCTTGGTCAAATAGCCCTTACACAGCCTGGATGTGTGTTTTGGGTCATTGTCCTGTTGAAAAACAAATGATAGTCCCTCTGAGCCCAAACCAGATGGGATGGCATATCGCTGCAGAATACTGTGGTAGCCATGCTGGTTAAGTGTGCCTTGAATTCTAAATAAATCACAGACAGTGTCACCAGCAAAGCACCCCCACACCATCACACCTCCTCCTCCATGCTTCATGGTGGGAACCACACATGCGGAGATAATCCGTTCACCCACTCTGCGTCTCACAAAGACACGGCGGTTGGAACCAAAAATCTCAAATCTGGACTCATCAGACCAAAGGACCGATTTCCACCGGTCATTGCTCGTGTTTCTTGGCCCAAGCAAGTCTCTTCTTCTTATTGGAGTCCTTTAGTAATGGTTTCTTTGCAGCAATTCGACCATGAAGGCCTGATTCACGCAGTCTCCAATGAACAGTTGATGTTGAGATGTGTCTGTTACTTGAACTCTGTGAAGCATTTATTTGGGCTGCAATCTGAGGCTGGTAACTCTAATGAACTTATCCTCTGCAGCAGAGGTAACTCTGGGTCTTCCTTTCCTGTGGCTGTCCTCATGAGAGCCAGTTTCATCATAGCGGTTGATGGTTTTTGTGACTGCACTTGAAGAAACTTTCAAAGTTCTTGAAATGTTCCTGATTGACTGACCTTCATGTCGTTTCTCTTTGCATATTTGAGCTGTTCTTGCCATAATATGGACTTGGTCTTTTACCAAATAGGGCTATCTTCTGTATACCCCCCTACCTAGTCACAACACAACTGATTGGCTCAAATGCATTAAGAAGGAAAGAAATTCCACAAATTAACTTTTAACAAGGCACACCTGATAATTGAAATGCATTCCAGGTGACTACTTCATGAAGCTGGTTGAGAGAATGCCAAGAGTGCAAAGCTGTCATCAAGGAAAAGGGTGGCTACTTTGAAGAATCTCAAATATAAAATATATTTTGATTTGTTTAACACTTTTTTTGGTTTCTACATGATTCCATATGTGTTATTTCATAGTTTTGATATCTTCACTGTTATTCTACAATGTAGAAAATAGTAAAAATAAAGAAAAACCCTTGAATGAGTTGGTCACCAGTAGTATACGTGTCACATGAAGGTCAGGACGGGTCGGTGCTCAGCACCTTTTGTTGTATCAAGCCTCAGATCAATGCTGAAAACAAAGCAGATATACAGGGCTGTGGTAAAGCTAATGAGCTTGGATAGTGATGAGCCTTATATGAAACTTGGTCTCATCACATGTATACAACTCATTTACCTATTTTACACCTGTGCAATACAACACATATTTTACTTGTTCACTTGTGAATTTCACCATGTGAAATATAGGACGAAGACTGGAATTTAAGATCAAATGAAAAGCTGGATATGACAGCAGGCTGGGATCTTTACACAATGATCATGTGACTGTCATTGGCCCTAAACCGACTTGTCGAATGGAGCGCTATCCTCCTCATTGGTTTAGGAGGAAAACCAAGCCTCTGAAAGGGATTCCCTTCTTCCATCATGCTACATCTTCCCCTAATTCCCCCATAACAACCTTCTGTGTGCTAACAGATCCACAACATTCCAGGTCAAATAGGTTTGGAAGGATCAGCGCCACTGGGACATTATGGCTTGCCTCTTTAACTCTACCTGGTGCCACTGGGACATTATGGCTTGCCTCTTTAACTCGACCTGGCGCCACTGGGACATTATGGCTTGCCTCTTTAACTCTACCTGGTGCCACTGGGACATTATGGCTTGCCTCTTTAACTCTACCTGGTGCCACTGGGACATTATGGCTTGCCTCTTTAACTCTACCTAATGTGGTTTTATAGTAGCTCAGCTGATAATGACATAATGTAGCCTAAATCCCTCCACCCTTTGACCCCATGTGAATTCTACAGTCTTGGACAGTGAAAAGGTTATGACCTCTACACTGTCCCCATAGGATAACCCTTTTTGGTTCCAGGTAGGAGCCTTTTTGGTTCCAGGTAGAACTATTTTGGGTTCCATGTAGAACCCTCTGTGTAAAGGGTTCTACATGGAACTCAAAAGGGTTCTACCTGGAACCAAAAAGGGTTCTTCAAAGGGTTCTCCTATGGGGACAGCCGAAGAACACTTTTAGGTTTAGCTCCTTTTTTTCTAAGAGCGTAACGAGCAATAAAATATCCCCATATGTCACAATGCTCCACCTTTCACCTGAAGTGCACTCCTCTTTAAGGCATTGGATTCCTGTAGGCAATGGTCTGCGGTGAAGTTATCCTAGGTACAGATCTATGATCAGCTTTCCATCCCCCATTCCTAACCTAAATCATTAGTGGGGGGAAAATCCTAACTGACCCAAGACTAGCGTCTAGGTCAGGGTTGCCCAACTGGTGGCCTACGGGCCGAATTTGGCCCACGGGTGGTTTTATTTGGCCCCTCAAGCTTTCTGAGCAAATATATTATATATATTATAGATATATATTATATATATATATCCACGTATGGGTGGTCCTCTGTAGCTCAATTGGTAGAGCACGGCGCTTGTAACGCCAGGGTAGTGGGTTTCGATCCCCGGGACCACCCATACGTAAAAATGAATGCACACATGACTGTAAGTCGCTTTGGATAAAAGCGTCTGCTAAATGGCATATTATTATTATTATATTTTGTTTTATTGTTGGACCTAAAAGACTGTAAAAACGCCAGGAAATCAGCTCCAAGTGATTTTGATTTAATAAATCCAAAGTATTCTCACACATAATAGAGAGACATGTTATCGTATACAAATGTAAGCAAGGTTTGAAAGGATTATGTATTAGTCAAATATTATATCTGTTTGGGATTCTTGCAGGTCAATATGCAGTCTACCAAATTTTTTTGTAATTATTTTCCTGCCCCCCCCCGACCATCCTCTCAAGATAAAATCAGACCACGACTGAATCTAGTGGATGATCCCTGGTCTAGGGGAATCGTCACCTTATGTGGGGGACACCACATATACATACTATCTCTATGGGCCACCATGACATTAATTAGCATGTAATGGTGGCAGCTACACTAGTGTAGGAGCGTCATTAGCCATCTATCAATGAGGGAACAACACCTACAGTGTTGTAGGAGCGTCATTAGCCATCTATCAATGAGGGAACAACAGAACTATGCCCCCTCAGGCCAAAATACATCACTCTATGTGATAGTAGCATCTGAGTCACTTAGCATTCAAGGTTATTAAAGGCCCCAGCCACACACACACGCACACACACACACACACACGCACACGCACACGCACCCACATGCTCACTTCCCTTTTGTGGTGATATGACTGTAAATGTGCTGTATAGAGAAGTGTAAATGTTTAATTCCTGTCAGCACGCAGGCTATCTTACAGCACGGCATCTGACAGAGGGGGCTGTGCAGTTCGGTACTAGGGATGATTCAAAGTGGAACCTTTGATGCGCCCTGACAGCTGTAAAGAAGAAGGGGAGGAGGAGGAGGATGGGGGAGGAGGAGGAGGATGGGGGAGGAGGAGGATGGGGGAGGAGGAGGATGGGGGAGGAGGGGGGGGGGGAGGAGGAGGAGGATGGGGGGAGGTTGATTCATGGAGACCAATGAACGATAATAAATTTTTTTCAGCGAGGGTTGCGTGACTCGTTCGCACCCACTAGTCATTACTCCCTACACCATTGGCTCTAATTGGTCACACCAACCACCACTACCCCGTCGTTGATATTGGTCTTGATGAGCAGGGACCTTGGAGATGATGTCACAACAACACCAGACGGAGGCTAGTCACGCAAGCGACCCAGGGCCTGCATGTTTTAAACGTGTCAGTGCTTAAATAGAGCCCTCATCGCCAGGTAAACACAATGTGTCTGTATTGTTAGATGGGGTGGGATAGGCTATTGGACTGTAACGTTAGATGGGGTGGCTGCTCTTGTGGATGTTATATAACGACACAGGATGAGACCCAGATGCAGACACAGGAGGCAGATGGTTAGAGTCTCTGATATTTATTTAAATACAAGGGTCAGGCAAGAGGCAGGTCGAGGACAGGCAGAAGTTCGGCAGGCAGGCTCAGTGTCAGGGCAGGCTGAATGGTATGGCAGGCAGGCTGGAGGTCAGGGCAGGCTGAATGGTATGGCAGGCGGGCTCAGTGTCAGGGCAGGCTGAATGGTATGGCAGGCGGGCTCAGTGTCAGGGCAGGCAGAAAAGGTTGGAACCAGGAGGACTACAAAACAGGGACTAGGAACAACATGCTGGTAGGCTTGACGAGACAAGACGAACTGGCAACAGGCAGACAGAAAACACCGGTATAAATACACAGGGGATAATGGGAACAAATGGGAGACACCTGGTGGGGGGTGGAGACAAGCACAAGACAGGTGAAACAGATCAGGGTGTGACAGTTGTGAAGCTGTAAAGAGCGGTAATCATCATCATCATCATCATCATCTAATAATAATAATAATAATAATAATTTAGACTTTTTAGCCTAAGAGACTTACAGTCATGTGTGCATACATTGGTATTTGGTATTTTGGTATTTTATTAGGATCCCCATTAGCTGTTGCAAAAGCAGCAGCTAATCTTCCTGGGGTCCACACAAAACATGAAACATGACATAATACAGAACATTAATAGACAAGAACAGCTCAAGGACAGAACTACATAAAACATTTTTTTAAGGCACACGTATCCTACATATCAATACATACACACAAACTATCTAGGTCAAATAGGGGAGAGGCGTTGTGCCGTGAGCTGTTGCTTTATCTGTTTTTTGAAACCAGATTTGCTGTTTATTTGAGCAATATGAGATGGAGTTCCATGCAGTAATGGCTCTATATAATACTGTACGCTTTCTTGAATTTGTTCTGGATTTGGGGACTGTGAAAAGACCCCTGGTGGCATGTCTGGTGGGGTTAGTGTGTGTGTCAGAGCTGTGTGTAAATTGACTATGCAAACAATTTGGGATTTTCAACACATTAATGTTTCTTATAAAAAGAAGAAGTGATGCAGTCAGTCTCTCCTCAACTCTTAGCCAAGAGAGACTGGCATGCATAATATTTATATCAGCCCTCTGATTACAATGAAGAGCAAGACGTGCCGCTCTGTTCTGGGCCAGCTGCAGCTTAACTAGGTCTCTTCTTGCAGCACTTGACCATATGACTGGACAATAATCAAGATTAGACAAAACTAGAGCCAGCAGAACTTGCTTTTTGGAGTGTGGTGTCAAAAAAGCAGAGCATCTCTTTATTACGGACAGACCTCTCCCCATCTTTATGTTTTGACCATGATAGTTTACAATCTAAGGTAACGCCAAGTAATTTAGACTCCTCAACTTGTTCAACAGCCACACCATTCATTACCAGATTCAGCTGAGGTCTAGAACTTAGGGAATGATTTGTACCAAATACAATGCTCTTAGTTTTAGAGATGTTCAGGACCAGTTTATTAGTGGCCTCCCATTCTAAAACAGACTGCAACTCTTTGTTAAGGGTTTCGGTGACTTCATTAGCTGTGGTTACTGATGCGTACAGTGCTATGAAAAAGTATTTGCCCCCTTTCTAATTTTCTCTACTTTTGCATATTTGTGATACTGAATGTTATCAGATCTTCAACCAAAACCTAATATTAGATAAAGGGAACATAAGTGAACAAATAACACAACAATTACATATTTATTTCATTTATTTCATAAACAAAGTTATGCAACACCCAATTCCCCTGTATGAAAAAGTAATTGCCCCCTTACACTCAATAACTGGTTGTGCCACCTTTAGCTGCAATGACTCCAACCAAATGCTTCCTGTAGTTGTTGATCAGCCTCTCACGTCGCTGTGGAGGAATTTTGGCCCACTCTTCCATGCAGAACTGCTTTAACTCAGTGACGTGTGGGTTGTCAAGCATGAACTGCTCATTTCAAGTCCTGCCCCAACATCTCAATTGGGATTAGGTCTGGACTTTGACTAGGCCATTCCAAAACTTCAATTTGTTGCATTTTAGCCATTTTCATGTAGACTTGATTATGTGTTTTGGATCATTGTCTTGCTGCATGACCCAGCTGCGCTTCAGCTTCAGCTCACAGACGGATGGTCTGACATTCTCCTGTAGAATTCTCTGATACAGAGCAGAATTCATGGTTCCTTCTATTAAGGCAAGTCGTCCAGGTCCTGAGGCAGCAAAGCATCCCCAAACCATCACACCACCACCACGCTTGACCTTTGGTATGACGTTCTTACTGTGGAATGCAGAGTTTGGTTTTCGCCAGGCATTACTGGAACCATGTCGTCCAGGCCCATCAGCATACATGAACACACATGCTACAGCTGACTGAGTCACACACAAGCATGAACACACACACACACACACACACACACACACACACACACACACACAGCGCTGCCAGGGGTCACTCAAGCCAACGGTCAGAACCCAAAGGACCGAGCTTTAAACACCCTAGTGCCTCTTTCATGACCTTTTTAAGTCAGTCAGGAGTATACTTCTAGGTTGAGAACACATAAACACACTTTTATGGTTTAAGACTCAAGTAATATGTAGATAACAAAAATAGAGCGGAATTATAAAGTTATAATCTCCACGATATTAAAGTTACAAATACTGTATTGCTGTTTGTTTTCAGTTGTGTTTTGTTCATGTATGAATGCCTCGTTTATAATGGGGGCGTTTTCAGGGCAGAGCCTTTCTCAGCTAAATGCTGCCACCTTCCGACTGTTTTAAAAAAAGTACCCCGTTCTATTTCTATGTACATTCACTTTAGTTTATTAATGGGTAGTGCAGTGTGGAAAGACAATAATTTTTCTTGACATGTGTAAATTACGCAAGATTGGATTGTGTGTACAGAATTTTGCAATGAGAATAGATTAAAAACTTTTTTTTTTTTTACTAGAAAAAACTTTTTTTATCAATTTGAAAGATCCAACTGCCAATATAATCTATTGAATAGACATCCATGGCAGCCACTAAGTTAGGTACCAGTAGTCAGTAGACTTTATTTGATCCATATCTCTGCTTATATTCAAGGAATGTAGAATTGAGTGTTCAGGTATTATTTGTCCAGATATCAATCTGCTTTCAGTCTCTGCAATGCGATGGTGTGCAATGGTTTGTAATGGGAAATTATCAAGAATAGCAGTCCAGCCAGCCAAATGAGCAGAAATGTGTTGTAGGTAGTACGCCGAGGGCAACCATATACCCTGAGACAAAATAAAAATACAACATTTCCTAAATACAAAAAGGTAAGTAAGTATTTAACCATTCTGTTAGATTGGAGACTGTCAGAAAATGTGGTTGTAATGTTCATAATTTGGTTGATATTCCATTGGTTACCTCAAGGCATATGCCCCAGGTGCAGTGGCCCACACTCATTGAATATGGCACTTTTACATGTTAGAGTAATCCCTAGTAAAACCTTTCTGAATGAATTACCTCATTACTGAGTGCAAAGTTGATTGCATGTTTCTCGCTGTCATCAAACTGTAGTGCCGCTCTTATTGAAGTCCCCCCGGACTACAGCTTTTCATACTCTATCAGAAAAGGGAAAAAGGGTGGGGGGACAGCCTCTATTTTTACTAATGCTCTCAGCTGTAAGGACAACACCTCCTTTGGCCGCCATTCCTTCCAATTCTCTGCTGCCAATGACTGGAACGAATTGCAAAAATCTCTGAAGCTGGAGACTCTTATCTCCCTCAATAACTTTAAGCATCAGTTGTCAGAGCACCTTACCGATCACTGCACCTGTACACAGCCCATCTGAAATTAGCCCACCCAACTACCTCATCCCTATATTGTTATTTATTTTGCTCTTTTGCACCCCAGTATCTCTATTTGCACATAATCTCTTGCACATCTAGCATTCCAGTGTTAATACTATTGTAATTATTCTGCACTATAGCCTATTTATTGCCTTACCTCCATAACTTGCTACATTTGCACACACTGTATATATATTTTCTGTTGTATTTTTGACTTTATGTTTTTTTACCCCATATGTAACTCTGTGTTGTTTTTATTGCACTGCTTTGCTTTATCTTGGCCAGGTCGCAGTTGTAAATGAGAACCTGTTCTCAACTGGTTTACCTGGTTAAATAAAGGTGAAATAAAAAAATAAAAAAAATCATTTGGTGACTGGGTCTTTTGAGCATCATGCTATTCTGTTTAAATGTCAGCCACCAGTGCTGGCCATAACCCTGTATAGGCCACCAAAGCACTGCCTCACTTTCTTTACTGATTTATCTGAACTATTGTCTATTGTCCTTGAGAACTATGATAAAATAATTGTGTTGGGCGATTTTAATATTCATGTTGACAAAGAGACTGACTCCAAGGCCATTGAATTTCTGAATCTTTTGAGCTCTGTGGCTCCCGAGTGGCTGCAGCTCAGTGCTTGAGGCGTCACTACAGAACCCCTGGTTTGATTCCAGGCTGTATCACAACCGGCTGTGATTGGGAGTCCCATAGGGCGGCGCACAATTGGCCCAGCATCGTCCGGGTTTGGCCGGTGTAGGCCGTCATTGTAAATAAGAATTTGTTCTTAACTGACTTGCCTAGTTAAATAAAAAATAAAAAATAATCCAACATGTTAATGAACCCACCCATAACCACGGCCATACTCTGGACCTGGTTATTACCAAGAGGCTTTCTATTGACATGTCCTCTATTGTTGATGTTGCTTTATCTGATCACCACTGTGGATGTTTTACTACCTTGTTGCCCATAGCAACACAGGGTAATACTGAACGCATGATTAAGAAACGCTATCTTACATCTGAAGACTTTATTGAGTGTTTGAACAATACTCCACCACCTATTCTGCCTTCCCCTTGTGATGATTTAGCTGATAACTTTAATATCAAACTAAGGGCAACCATTGATGCCATAGTTGAAAAAGGCCACATCCAAACGAAGGGCCCCTTGGATGAGTGAGGAAACTAATAAATTACATTTACATTTTCGTCATTTAGCAGACGCTCTTATCCAGAGCGACTTACAGTTAGTGCATACATTATTCTTTTTTATTTTCATACTGGCCCCCCGTGGGAATCAAACCCACAACCCTGGCGTTGCAAACGCCATGCTCTACCAACTGAGCTACCTCCCTGCCGGCCATTCCCTCCCCTACCCTGGACGACGCTGGGCCAATTGTGCGCCGCCCCATGGGTCTCCCGGTTGCGGCCCGGCTACAGCAGAGCCTGGATTCGAACCAGGATCTCTAGTGGCACAGCATTTTAGATTGATTAAAGATTGATTGCAGAAAGGCAGAGCAGAAGTGGAGAAAGTCAAAGTTGCAGGGTCCATTATGATATTCTGAAAGAGCAACTTGGCATATATAACAAGGCAATTAGAAATGCCAGACGGGCTCATTTTTATAACTTGATCACTATTAATCAGAATAATTGGAGAGTGCTCTTCTCGACCATTGATGGCCTGATAAATCCTAACCCCTCAAACCTACGTGAACTTTCCTCCACATCTAAATATGATGAGTTTGCGACATATTTCAGAGATAAGATAACCAACATTAGGCTGGGTTTCAGTCAAGCAAGACCTGATGAGAAGTTTGATCCTATCCCCACCACCTTCTTCAAAACTGTTTTAATTGCATATCTGAAGAAGTGCAAGCTATTAATAAGAATTCCCTGTTCACAGGCACTTTCCCCACTGCACTAAAAACTGCTATGGTGAAACCCCTTCTGAAGAAAAGTCATCTAGATTTTTCAGTTCTTACGACATTTTCAGCAAATCTCCAACCTTACATCCTTAAGCAAAATCCTGGAGAAATTGGTTTTCAAACAGCTAAATTATATATATTTTTAAGTACCAACTGTATTTTTGAAATATTCCAATCTGGTTTTCGTGCCCACCACAGCACAGAGACAGCCCTAGTTAAAGTGATAAATTATCTTAGAGCCAACACAGATGCCAAACCGGTCAAGAGTTTTTTGTCACCCTTGGTGAACATAACTCAGAGAAAATTCATATCACATGTGGCGTTCCACAAGGTTCGATTTTGGGTCCGGCACGGTTCAGTTGATATATGTTACCTGTTGGTAGCGTGACCAGAAAGCACAGCATTGATTTTTGCTGCTACGCAGATGATACACAACTTTACATTTCTGTGTCACCAGAGGATTTTAGCTCTGCGGATAACTTATCAGACTGTATTCCTGATTTAAATACTTGGATGGCTCACAACATCCTCCAGCTAAATCAAGACAAGACAGAGGTACTTATTGTTGGAGCCAAAGCACAGAGAGAGAATCTAACCGCACATTTTAATTCACAGGCAATAAAGATAAAACACCAGGTAATTTTAGATTCTGAACTAAATTTTGAATCACACATTAGGAATGTGACCAAAATAGCTTTTTACCACCTGAGGAACATTGTCAAGGTGCGGCCATTTCTCTCTCAGGCTGATACAGAGAGACTCATCCAACCTTTTATTACAAGCAGGCTTGACTACCGTAATGCTCTCCTGTCTGGTCTAGCCAAGAAAGCCATTGGTCAACTGCCAAACATACAGAATGCTGCAGCACGGGTACTGACCAAGACCAGACAGACAGCACAAATTACATCGGTATTAAGGTCTCTGCACTGGCTGCCTGTGAGTCTTCAATTGGTTTTTAAATCAATCCACGATTGTGCACCCTAATACATGTCAGACATGCTTTTAAGTTATGCACTCAGTAGGTCCCCCCTTTATTTTATTTATTTTTTCCTGTGAAGCACATTGCGTTGCATTCCATGTCTGAAATGTGCTGTATAAATAAAGCTTGATTTGATTATAGACTAAACCAACCAATCAATGCTGCACCTACAGCGAACCAGAGAGAAAACAGTCCTACTCCTTGTTTTGGAGACGGGGTCAGACGAGGAAGCAGACACGAGAGGAAACAGACACAGATACCACAGGCATTTTAAATCCAATGGGGGGGCACAACTAGTACTGATTCAGAGCCCTACTAACAGGGCCACTGTATTGCCAGGTCTAAATGAGGAAATTGATTATTCTTCCTTCCTGTAAGAGATATATCTTTTTTTTTTGTTCTCCATTTTTTGTTCTCCATTTTATGTTCTCAATTTTTTGTTCTCCATTCTTAAGTTTGGTAACATGAGTTCATGTGTACACAGTTTGTATTTTCCTTTTATGACATTGCATTTCTTTTGTGGTGTTGCATTCTCTGTGAAGTGTGCAACGACTCAATTTGCCCTTTGCACTCCTTCGAAACAACAAAATAAATTCCAACTTCGGCAAAGGGTCGAATTTACAAAACGTATCCACTCTGTTCGTTAACAGATTCTAGTTTTGGGAACAGAAAACTGTATTGAGGGGCTCCTGAGTGGCGCAGAGGTCAAAGGCACTGCATTGCAGTGCTAGAGGCGTCACTACAGACCCGGGTTCAATCCCAGGCTGTGTCGCAGCCGGCCGCGACCGGGAGACCCATGAGGTGGCACACAATTGGCGAGCCGGGCACATGCGCGCTGACACGTTCACCAGTTGTACAGTGTTTCCTCCGACACATTGGTGCGGCCGGCTTCCAGGTTAAGCAAGCAGTGCGGCTTGGCAGGGTCGTGTTTCGGAGGACGCATTGGCTCTCGACCTTTGTACGGGAGTTGCAGCGATGGGACAAGACTGTAACTACCAATTGGGGAGAAAAAGGGGTAAAAAAGTATCCAAAAAAAAATATAACGGTATTGAGATCAAATGTTTAATCAATGAGGAAAATCAGCATAAAGTCGGCCAAAATCCATCTCCGGCCACTGGGCTTCTTCTCATCACCATATTTGGTAGTGAGTGGAAAAGCCAACCGGACGCTTCACACTTATACATCTGGTGAAATACCTGGCTCATTGTTCCATCTGTGACTGTAGTGTATTCCCACTGCTAGGTAAGGACAGTGATAGCAAGCTACTAAATCCACAACTACATAATATTTTTCACACTTTGACTAGAAATAAAAGTTACTGCAGATCCTTCATTATTTGTAAACAAGGACATTTTTTGAAAAGTGAAAAGGAGGTGTCATCTTCCCAACCAATCAGTAACCAGTACAGGACACCAACTTCCACCCCGGTCAAGGGGAGTGGAGTTCATAGGAATTAGAATACTAGAATGGTCAACCATGGTTTGACAATGCTGCGATAAGATATAGGAGTACCACAGTATGAGTCATAATACCCATAAAACCTAGCGGTCAAACAGGAAAAGGGTTCCAATCGTTTCTCCACCATTCATTTTTCCCCATAGAGGATTTTAGAAACACTTAAAATAAGGGCTGTGTTTCGTGTAGGCTTACCCTGGCGTGGCGTTTTGATAACTGTGTAAATTTTATCAATATATTTGTCTGTATTTACCCCCAAAAAATGAATGGAAGAATATCTGGATGAACTATCGAATGTTAGCTAAATGTAGTAATGAATAAATTGGCAACATTTATTTTTATTTTTATATGTAAGTGTTTCTAAAATTGAGGTAATGGGAAAGATGAATGGTGGAAAAATGAACGGTGATTATGAGACCTCCACTGTGGGTCTCTAGTGTAAAACAATGAATGGGAAGAATGTATCTGCACTGTATGTGTATTAGCTAACTAGCCAGACACTTTTAGAGGCATGATTCCATACATTTTTCAAATTAACTGCCACTATGCAGTCAATCCACAGCCATACACTGGCACAAAACAGTTGATGATAGTACTGATATTGTATCATATAATAAAATAGCACTCAGAGCTTTTCAAGAAAACAAAATCGGATACATTTATGGTCTGTTTAGATATATTTTAGAGGCTATTTACACAGAAAATGTGTATAAAACCTATATAAACTGTATTTATAATTCCATTACACAATTGCTGATAAATCACGCCATATTTGTATTGTCATGCATCAGTAAAAGCAGGAAATGCATCCCCTCTGCCTCTACTGCCATTCATTCCAATTAGACTGGTTTCGGATTTCTCTCTGATCAAGATGGCTGCCATTTCCACCCCATTATTATTTAACCACGAGGGTTTGACATAGTAATTTAATAAGGATCTCTATGGTGAAGCTTCACTTTAACACGCTGGACTGCAGCGTTCAGCAAAATACACAGACCAAAGATTCTTATAATTTGTGCATGGTCAGTGCTATCCGGGGTCCTTGGGACATCCCTAACCCATTGAAGTTGAAATTCTAAATGGTTGGTAAGGGTTTCGGTAATGGTAAGGGTAGTGGTTAGGGTAGGGACGTCCCAAGGATCCCTGATAGCACTGACCATCTGTGCATACACAGCACAGTAAATTAGATTTTGAAGTGTAGCTTTAACAATGACACACTTTAGTTGATATATATTATTCACTATTCCTGTAGACATATAGTTGCTTAATTGAGAGAGAAAAAAACAGCAGTATTAAATCAGAAGACTAGGAGAGGGTTCGTATTCAGCACAAAAGGTTCAAATATGTTTGAGGATAATTGCACTTCAGTGTGTTGAATTAGGTGGTCAGAGAAGAGAAACATTGATCATGATAAGGCAAAATGTACTAGACACTTCATACCATCAGATCAGTAAGAAAATTCCTCAAACATAATTTTTAATGCACCAATTTGTAAGTCGCTCTGTATAAGAGCGTCTGCTAAATGATGTAAATGTAAAATAATTTCACCACAAATATACTCAACTCATCAATTCTTTGGTAAGGCATTGACATCAAAGCATATCATCACCAAGCACACAGATGGGATATTGATGTATCTGCTTCATTGTATTTCTTTAATACCCCCCCCTCCTCCTCCTCCTCCCTCCAAGTGGAATGCCCCATTTCCTATATATAGCTCTTAAGGGGAGCAGTAGCGACCGTAGAACAGAATGCTCTGGGTGGGGTTATGGCGGATGAAGAAGAGGAAGGGGTGGTCGGCGACGAATACGGGCATCCTCAAAGCACTGCGATTCACCATGATGGCGGCTGTGGCTCCCGCCGCCTCTGTGCCCTCCTCGTTGACCTCCACGAAGGCCTTGTGCATCACCTTGGACAGCACCAGGTCGTCGCTGGGCGACATGCCCGAGAAGTCGCCCTTGGAGTGGTCGAAGGCGTCCGTCATGCCCATGCTGACCAGCAAGCCCTTCAGGTCCAGGCTCTCCTCCAGCTTGAACTTGGGCAGGCCCACCTGAACCTCCACCGTGTCCATCATGTCGGGCCTGGTCCACTCCACAAAGTTCTCGTAGGTCAGCAGCTTCTCCAGCTGTGTTGGGGGGCAAGAGACTAAGTCATGACTTTGACACCTCTAAAGTATGAAAATGACAGACTGATTTGGCTGTGAGCTAACCCTCTGAGAACCTCTGTGATGACCACAATGCTGTTATGCAGACGCAAATGCAGGTATTTGACGTGCAGTTAACGGTTTATTGTGTAGGCCACAAACCCATGTTGCTGACAACTGTGAGTGCAAACGAGTCCTACCTTCTCCAGCCCAGTGGTGTTGTCCTCCATGTCGTTGGGTAGCATGATGAGCATGCTCAGTTCCTTCCCTACATAGGGCAGCTCCAGGATCTGGCAGTTGGCCTCAGGGATGAAGGTCAGGGGGAACTTGGACTTCTGGTGCATCATTTTCACTGGCTTACTCTCATTCTGGATCCAATGAAAGGAAAGGGGGGGGGGGGGGGGTCAAACTTTTTTCAAAACAGTTGCCTTCTGTTGAGTTACTTTTGTGACAACACAATCATTTCACCATGGTGGCAAAAGTTACTCATCGATTGTCATGAAAGTGAAGCAAGCTACAAATGTTCCTGACACATTGTTATTGGACTGAGAGTTTCATCAGGGGAGGGACGACCAACAGACTACAGTAACAGTTGCATAAGAAAGGTCCAGGCCTCCCGGGTGGCGCAGCGGTCTAAGGCACTGCATCGCAGTGCTTGACGCGTCACTACAGCCCCGGGTTCGATACCAGGCTGTGTCACAGCCGGCCGTGACCGGGAGACCCATGAGGCGACGCACAATTGGCCCAGCGTCGTCCCGGTTAGGGGAGGGTTTGGCCGGACAGGATGTCCTTCTCCCATCGCGCTCTAGCGACTCCTGGTGGCGGGCCGAGCACCAGCAAGCTGACTTCGGTCGCCAGTTGGACGGTGTTTCCTCTGACACATTGGTGCGGCTGGCTTCCGGGTTAAGCGAGCACTGTGTCAAGAAGCAATGCGGCTTGGCAGTGTCATGTTCCGTTGGACGCATGGCTCTCGAACTTCGCCTCTCCCGAGTCCGTAGGGGAGTTGCAGCAATGGGACAAGACTGTAAATACCAATTTGATATCCAGTAATAATTGAACAGAAAGGTTATGCAGTTCGGTGAAAGTCAGCTCTTCTGCTTTAGAAGCGCTGCTCTAAAGACTCATGATGAGTGATCACCAGTGGTGTAACTACATGTTCACTGCGCAGACATTAGAACAATCGGTTCCGTTTGCCAAGCTGGTTGGTACCTTGTTCAGTTTGAACTGGGCATCGCTGGTGCTGGTCTCCTTGAACTTCTTCTCCCAGTTGCCTTTGAAGTAGATGGCGTTCACCAACACCAGTCTGGTCAGGTGGTCGACAACCCCCTCCGCCAACAGGTCCTTGATTTTCTCTACGAAATACAGAGATAATTAGTTAAGGTGATAGTTACTTTCTTACTACGCCTTGTTACAATGTAACAAACACAGCAGATAAATCATGGACACCTAATGGATGAAATCAATTCATTCTCAATCTAGTGGTCCCTTAGATTTTAACACCGAATTTGAGAATATTTAGCATTAAACATTTCAGTGAATAATATCATGAATACATAGGCTGTTGATAAACAGAGTTAATGCTATTGTGCACATGGAGACAACGTTCGGCCTCTATTCACCAGCGGTCTGCTTCTCCACCCAGGCGTTGATGTTCTTTCTGGTAGTCTCCGCATTGGACTTGAAGTCCACAGACTCCAGCTCAGCATTGTAGTGTTTCTTGGTGTCGCCGAGGAAAGTCTGTCACATTTACCAGAGACACATCGATTAAGACAGTCAACATCCTAGCTTTATCAACCCCTTAGTACCTAAAATAAGAGTCTAGTCTACAACAGACAGTAGACGGTTTGTACAGTTATAATCATAGAATGTATAGAACATACTGGAAAATGCTAGTGTGGTGTATCTTTTTGCTGACAACTTGTCAGCATTAGGCCATTTTCCAATGAAATGCATAATGACCTTTCACCTCCTAATACACTGAGTCATTGGGGTCAATTCAGATTGAGCAAAAATATCCAATTTGAGACAAACACTTACTCCACCCACTGTACATTGTGGACGTTACCTCAACAAACTGGTAAGACTGCTCTCCGTACAGGCGATTGGCCAGGCTCAGTGCGTACGGGGCTCCCTCCTTGTTCAGTTCACTCATGAGTTTGCTGAAGCCGACATGGATGTCATCCGTAGCTTTGTGGAGGTGCAGGGACTGCAGACAGGAATAGAAAAATACATCATGTGACATTGTGGTAGCATCTTCCTATGACATCATCAATTTCTGTCGTTTTGACATTTTTGTGGGGTTGGACAAGCCCAGATTACGTTCATGTTGCTTTCAAACTGATAAGAAATTATTGGTTTGTAACCAGACTTTCCTGTTTCCGTTTTTTTGTTATTTTTATATAAACTGTTTATCAAGGGTTATAAATAACGACACGTTGAAACAGAGAAGAAGAAGAGAGAAGAAGAAACCTGATAGAAGAGAAAATAGGTACTACTACTACTAGTACTGCTACTACTACTACTACTACTACTACTACTACTACTACTACTACTACTGCTAGTACTGCTACCACTAGTACTTATACATTTACATTTTTACATTTTAGTCATTTAGCAGACACTCTCATCCAGAGCGATTTACAGGCGCAATTAGGATTAAGTGCCTTGCTCAAGGGCACCGACAGATTTTTTCACCTAGTCGGCTCGGGGATTAGAACCAGCGACCTTTCGGTTACTGGCACTACGCTCTTAACCACTAAGCTACCTTATTGTATAGGCTATACTATAGGATGATTTATGTATGGGGCTAATATCCCTTATACACATAAATAAACCACATAGAAGAAAGAAAACACCAACCCATGTGACTCATGAATACAACCCTGGTGGGAACAAGGTACTACTGTTGTTCCCACCAGGTGTGTATTCATGAGTCACACACCGTAGCAAAACGTTTGGTCTGTTGCAATGGAAACCGTTTACTCCAAACGGAAAACGCTTTGCAAAGTAAACAAGTTTCTATTGGGGCAAATTCAGGTAGGTAGGTCCCTCCCCGTTTCAGAAAGTTTCGCAACAGTCCAAACATTTTACTACAATCTGCGACTAATGAATACACCCCAGTTGACTACCTCACCAACAGCCCAACGGTATCAGGCAGCAAACACCCTTTGACCCCCCCTAGGTTACTCATTCCTTACTATATACAGGTATTAGCACCTTCATCAGAACCAGCGGAAGCTGGGGCTTTGTACTTGCTGGAGTAGTCCTGGGTTAAGGTGTCAGAATGCTTCCCGTCCGGAACAGTTTCTGCATATATTAAAATGATAACATCTTGTTCGTTTTGGTCTTTGGTAAGGTTTTTTTCCGGCTGTTCATGCACACAAAATGTTTTCTTGAGGCAAGCCGAAGTTTGGTAGTCGAAGTTTGGCCCCTTCGTCGGTGATTGGTCAACAGTAGGGATTCTTCAATGAAGTGTTTGTTGCCATTCAACGAGAGAAGACTCGTTTTCATGCAGGTTCTCATTTGAGAAAGCGTATACAAGCTACTAGAGCTGGGAATTACCAGGGACCTCACCATACCGTATTATCACCACACTGAGGGACCTCACCATACCATATTATCACCATACTGAGGGACCTCACCATACCATATTATCACCATACTGAGGGACCTCACCATACCATATTATCACCATACTGAGGGACCATACCATATTATCACCATACTGAGGGACCTCACCATACCATAATATCACCATACTGAGGGACCTCACCATATTATCACCATACTGGGGGACCTCACCATACCATATTATCACCATACTGAGGGACCTCACCATATTATCACCATACTGGGGGACCTCACCATACCATATTATCACCATACTGAGGGACCTCACCATACCATATTATCACCATACTGAGGGACCTCACCATACCATATTATCACCATACTGAGGGACCTCACCATACCATATTATCACCATACTGAGGGACCTCACCATACCATATTATCACCATACTGAGGGACCTCACCATACCATATTATCACCATACTGAGGGACCATACCATATTATCACCATACTGAGGGACCTCACCATACCATAATATCACCATACTGAGGGACCTCACCATATTATCACCATACTGGGGGACCTCACCATACCATATTATCACCATACTGAGGGACCTCACCATATTATCACCATACTGGGGGACCTCACCATACCATATTATCACCATACTGAGGGACCTCACCATACCATATTACCACCATACTGAGGGACCTCACCATACCATATTACCACCATACTGAGGGACCTCACCATACCATATTACCACCATACTGAGGGACCTCACCATACCATATTATCACCATACTGAGGGACCTCACCATACCATATTATCACCATACTGAGGGACCTCACCATACCATATTATCACCATACTGAGGGACCTCACCATACCATATTATCACCATACTGAGGGACCTCACCATACCATATTATCACCATACTGAGGGACCTCACCATACCATATTATCACCATACTGGGGGACCTCACCATACCGTATTATCACCATACTGGGGGACCTCACCATACCGTATTATCACCATACTGGGGGACCTCACCATACCGTATTATCACCATACTGAGGGACCTCACCATACCATATTATCACCATACTGAGGGACCTCACCATACCATATTATCACCATACTGAGGGACCTCACCATACCATATTATCACCATACTGAGGGACCTCACCATACCATCACCACACTGAGGGACCTCACCATACCATCACCACACTGAGGGACCTTCACCATACCATATTATCACCATACTGAGGGACCTCACCATACCATATTATCACCATACCATATTATCACCATACTGAGGGACCTCACCATACCATATTATCACCATACTGAGGGACCTCACCATACCATATTATCACCATATTGAGGGACCTCACCATACCATATTATCACCATACTGAGGGACCTCACCATACCATATTACCACCATACTGAGGGACCTCACCATACCATATTATCACCATACTGAGGGACCTCACCATACGAAATTATTACCATACTTAGGTGCCGATACAATATCTATTGTGATTCTCATGATTCTATATGTATTGCGATTCGATACTGTAATTTTATTGCGAGTCGATGTTCCAAACATATTGCTCAACATACTGTATGTCTGCTACAGAGGGACGAGAGAGAAAACAAGTTTTGATCAGTCATGGAAATAAAAGTGCTGAAAACAAAATTAGCTCCCTATTTAAAAAAGACAGAGAAACATTTACATTTACATAATTTAGCAGACACTCTTATCCAGAGCGACTTACAAATTGGTGCTTTGAACTTATGATAGCCAGTGGGACAACCACTTTTTATTTTTTATGGGGGGGTGGGGGAGGGAGGGGTAGAAGGATTACTTTTATACTATCCCAGGTATTCCTTAAAGAGGTAGGGTTTCAAGTGTCTCCGGAAGGTGGTCAGTGACTCCGCTGTCCTGGCGTCGTGGGGGAGCTTGTTCCACCATTGGGGTGCCAGAGCAGCGAATAGCTTTGACTGTGCTGAGCGAGGGAACTGTGCTTCCGCAGAGGTAGGGGGGCTAGCAGGCCAGAGGTGGATGAACGTAGTGCCCTCGTTTGGGTGTAGGGACTGATCAGAGCCTGAAGGGTAAGGAGGTGCCGTTCCCCTCACAGCTCCGTAGGCAAGCACCATGGTCTTGTAGTAGATGCAAGCCTCAACTGGAAGCCAGTGGAGTGGGCGGAGGAGCGGGGTGACATGAGAGAACTTGGGAAGGTTGAACAAGCTATGAAGGAAAAACACTGGAGTTTTGTTGCAGGCATAGCCAACTAGCGCTAAAATAATATTGCGATATTGTTGATACGATACATCGTCAAAAATAATATCCCGAAATGTAACTGTATATATTTTTTTGCCCATCACTACGGCATCTCAAGATGGACAAGCTTTTTTCTAGTTTTTCAAGCAAAGGTCTTTTTAAAAAGGGAGTGTGCGAGCACACTCGTTCGGTTGGCTTTAGCCGAGGTCAGCTAGGCGCCAGCCGAACCGAAGCACGCGGAAGCCTTTAGCCTCTTTAGGTTTGTCTGCTTGGGCAAAGCAGAGACCTAGTGGTAGTCAGTGAGACAATCATTTATGAACGGCATAGAAGTGCGGAGTGGGTGGAATATGACACTGTGTGTGTGTCTGGAGAGCTGAGTAGGCGACAGAAATAATCATTTTTTAAAATGTAGTGCGTTACACCATGAGCGTTGAGTCCTTGACAGGAAATTGAGACCACCCCTGCCATATTTGTTCTATGAACATTACTCAAAAGGAAGGCATCCCCATTAGTGTCCCACCCTCATTTACTCAAGACTCTCCCATTTTATGACCTCAACTTTACACTACTGCTCTTGCTTGCTTCACTACAGGTAGTGATTGCCTATATGTTCAGTCCATGCAAAGAAGCTTTTGTTCCGTTTGTTCGTGTCAGGGCCTCGCCCCCCTGATAACGCAACCGTTTTTCTGTCATAACTACTAGCTATAGCCTAAAACAAATAGGTGGAGCGGAGAGCCTGATAAGAGATATTACTTTACAATATAGACACCTTTATTTATACCACTCCATGTTGCCACAGTAAAAGGCTGTCCTCAAATAAAAAACCTCAGTTGAGCCAGAACATATCTGATGACTACAAGGACATCTTCTGTGAGTCACCGTGGATAGGTTACCCGTGTCAGCCACACCCATTCCTATTCATCACAGAACACCCCCTGTGAAAAACCTTTCCAGTGAAAGAACCCATTTAGAGCCTTTTTAAATTGACGAAAGTTGAGACAACATAGGGTGAGTGGAACTGTTAATTAAATTAACCTTAGTTTACATTACAGAGGATGATATGACAAAAACTAAAGGCTAGCCTCCATTATCCAATCTGTCGCTAGTGAACAGTCCATCAAACTATTTGATCAAAAACACTGAACAAAAATATAAAACGCATCATGTAAAAAATCCCAGACATTTTCCATATGGAAAAAAATATTATTTATTTATAAATGTTGTGCACAAATTTATTTTTATCCCTGTTAGTGAGCATTTCTCCTTTGCCACCTCACAGGTGTGGCATATCAAGAAGCTGATTAAACAGCATGATCATTACACAGGTGCACCTTGTGCTGGGGACAATAAAAAGGCCATTAAAATGTGCAGTTTTGTCACAGATGTCTCAAATTGAGGGAATTAGTATGCCGACTGTTGCCAGATAATTGAATGCCAACTGGCCTCACAACCACAGAACACGTGTAACCACGCCAGCCCAGGACCTCCACATCCAGCTTCTTCACTTGCGGGATCGTCTGAGACCAGCCACCCGGACAGCTGATGAAACTGTGGGTTTGCACAAGCCACCCGGACAGCTGATGAAACTGTGGGTTTGCACAAGCCACCCGGACAGCTGATGAAACTGTGGGTTTGCACAAGCCACCCGGACAGCTGATGAAACTGTGGGTTTGCACAACCAAAGCATTTCTGCACAAACTGTCAGAAACCGTCTCAGGGAAGCTCATCTGCGTGCTCGTCGTCTTCACCAGGGTCTTGACCTGACTGCAGTTCGGCATTGTAACCAACTTCAGTGTGCAAATGCTCACCTGCGATGGCAACTGGCACACTGGAAAAAGTGTGCTCTTCACGAATGAATCCCGGTTTCAACTGTACCGGGCAGATGGCGTCGTGTGGGCGAGCAGTTTGCTGATGTCAACGTTGTGAACAGAGTGCCCCATAGTGGCGGTGGGGTTATGGTATGGCAGGCATAAGCTACGGACAATGAACACAATTGCATTTCATTGATGGCAATTTGAATGCACAGGGATACTGTGACGAGATCCTGAGGCCCATTGTCGTGCCATTCATCCTCCGCAGGCATAAACTACGGACAACAAACACTATCTGTGACCAACAGACGCATATCTGTATTCCCAGATGTGAAATCCATAGATTAGGGCCTAATGAATGTATTTCAATTGACTGAATTCGTTATATGAACTGTAACTCAGTAAAATATTTGTTATTGTTGCATATATATTTTTGTTCAGTGATTATCAGGAGATATATATATATATATATATATATATATATACATATACAGTGAGGGAAAAAAGTATTTGATCCACTGCTGATTTTGTACGTTTGCCCACTGACAAAGAAATGATCAGTCTATAATTTTAATGGTAGGTTTATTTGAACAGTGAGAGACAGAATAACAACCAAACAATCCAGAAAAACGCATGTCAGAAATGTTATAAATTGATTTGCATTTTAATGAGGGAAATAAGTATTTCACCCCCTCCCAATCAGAAAGATGTCTGGCTCCCAGGTGTCTTTTATACAGGTAATGAGCTGAGATTAGGAGCACACTCTTAAAGGAAGTGCTCCTAATCTCAGTTTGTTACCTGTATAAAAGACACCTGTCCACAGAAGCAATCAATCAATCAGAAACATTATGCTTTGGGGGTGTTTTTCTGCTAAGGGGACAGGACAAATTCACCACATCAAAGGGACGATGGACGGGGCCATGTACCGTCAAATCTTGGGTGAGAACCTCCTTCCCTCAGCCAGGGCATTGAAAATGGGTCGTGGATGGGTATTCCAGCATGACAATGACCCAAAACACACGGCCAAGGCAACAAAAGAGTGGCTCAAGAAGAAGCACATTAAGGTCCTGGAGTGGCCTAGCCAGTCTCCAGACCTTAATCCCATAGAAAATCTGTGGAGGGAGCTGAAGGTTCGAGTTGCCAAACGTCAGCCTCAAAACCTTAATGACTTGGAGAAGATCTGCAAAGAGGAGTGGAACAAAATCCCTCCTGAGATGTGTGCAAACCTGGTGGCCAACTACAAGAAACGTCCGACCTCTGTGATTGCCAACAAGGGTTTTGCCACCAAGTACAGGGGTCAAATACTTATTTCCCTCATTAAAATGCAAATCAATTTATAACATTTTTGACATGCGTTTTTCTGGATTTTTTTGTTGTTATTCTGTCTCTCACGGTTCAAATAAACCTACCATTAAAATTATAGACTGATAATTTCTTTGTCAGTGGGCAAACGTACAAAATCAGCAGGGGATCAAACACTTTTTTCCCCTCACTGTATACATACATACATACATACATACATACATACATACACACACACACACACACATATACATACATATACATACATATACACACACACACACACACACACACACACACACACCCCCGTTCAAAAGTTTGGGGTCACTTAGAAATGTCCTTGTTTTCGAAAGAAAAGCAACAGTGTAGAGGCGACTCAGGGATGCTGTCCTTCTAAGGCAGAGTGTCTGTTCTTTTGCCCATCTTAATCTTTTATTTTTATTGGCCAGTCTGAGATATTTATTTTTCTTTGCAACTCTGCCTAGAAGGTGAGCATCCCGGAGTCGCCTCTTCACTGTTGACGTTGAGACTGGCGTTTTGCGGGAAAATATTTAATGAAGCTGCCAGTTGAGGACCTGTGAGGCGTCTGTTTCTCAAACTAGACACTCTAATGTATTTGTGCTCTTGCTCAGTTGTGCACCGGGGCCTCCCACTCCTCTTTCTATTCTGGTTAGAGCCAGTTTGCTCTGTTCTGTGAAGGGAGTAGTACACAGCATTGTACGAGATCTTCAGTTTCTTGGCAATTTCTCACATGGAATAGCCTTCATTTCTCAGAACAAGAATAGACTGACGAGTTTCAGAGAAAGTTATTTGTTTCTGGCCATTTTGATCCTGTAATCGAACCCACAATTGCTGATGCTCCAGATACTCAACTAGTCTCAAGAAGGCCAGTTTTATTGCTTCTTTAAATCAGCACAACAGTTTTTCAGCTGTGCTAACATAATTGCAAAAGGGTTTTCTAATGATCAATTAGCCTTTTAAAATGATAAACTTGGATTAGCAAACACAACATGCCATTGGAACACAGGACTGATGGTTGCTGATAATGGGCCTCTGTACGCCTATGTAGATATTCCATTAAAAATCAGCCGTTTCCAGCTACAATAGCCATTTACAACATTAACAATGTCTACACTGTATTTCTGATTAATTTGATGTTATTTTAATGGACAAAAAAAAAAAAGGACATTTCTAAGTGACCCCAAACTTTTGAACGGATATATATGACTAAAAAGAGAATATGTTTTACAATTACAAATGGGAGATCTACAATAGATCTCACATTGTAACACATCTTCCCCTTTTAGTTATAGATAACATACTGTATCTGCAGCCGAATCATTCCTGTACCACGATGCTGGAAATGTGCTCAGTTGGTAGAGCATGGAGCTTGCAACGCCAGGGTTGTGGGTTCGTTTCCCACGGGGGACAAGTATGAAAATGTATGCACTCACTAACTGTAAGTTGCTCTGGATAAGAGCGTGTGCTAAATGACTAAAATGTAAATAGGACAACATAAGTATAGTTGGATGATATATATATATATATATTATGCCATTTAGCAGAAGCTTTTATTCAAAGTTACTTACAGTCATGTGTGCATACATTTTATGTGTGGTTGGTCATGGTAACCGAACCCACAGTGCTGGCTCTACCAACTGAGTCAATCAGGATGATTATGTTTTATTGTGTGTCGTTTCGATGGAATTCCTGAAAATGGGTCACCTCTGACATCTGAGTGGCAGTGTTGCCCCTGGCACCCAGGAACACCATGGCCAGGGCAGAGGAGATGCTGAGAGGGGAGTAGAAAACATTGCCCGTTTTGTTGGTCTCTGTGATCATCTTGAACAGTTCCAGAGAGAAGTTTGTATTGGCTACAGACACGGATGCCATTGTAACTGGTGGGAGAGGCAGGCAGGCAGGCAGGCAGGCAGAGCTTTGGAAGAAAAGTGAAGATGCTAGTATCAGTGGGTCTGCTAATTCATTGCAACAGAACAGTCAAACGAATGGGGATGCAATTATCCATCTACTGCGGATGCCAATGAACAGAGAATGCAGCTAGCTACATCTAAATGATCAATGTCGTGTCCTCTCTGATGTTACATTGATGGTAGTCTCGTGATTTTGGATATGATATTACGTCCAGGTAGCCAAGCAAACAACAATAGTTATTATGCAAAAGTCAATCGGCAAGTAATTCACCAATACATTTTTTTTTTTTTTTTTTATCGTAGCTAATCGTAACTTCACCTGAAAGTTGTTAGGATCAACAGCATAAACATTTTAAAATATGGTCAGTGCAGTCACCAGCTGATTGGGAAAATATTATATTGCAGCTACTCACCAAATAATGGTTCTTTGTAAATGTCAGGTAGTCCTTTTCCAGACAGGTGTCTTCAGTAGGTGGCTTTCTACAGACAAGTTTCAGTGAACTTTCTATGAAACGTTTTAAACTGCAGACACGCCCTGGGGCCTGTCAAAGTGCTCTTCCGCATTATGGTCAGCTGACTACTACCGCAAGCCAACTGGATCAAACTAATGTACTATGAAGTAAAAACTACATCCAAGCAGTGTAGGGCCTAATCACACACATTTACAACAGAGTGAAATAAAATAGAATAATGTGTCCTTTTGTATTTATTGCTGTTAATTCCAGGAAAACATATCAACTATTTGCATAAAAACCCCAATTCGTTTTAGAAATATATTTGACCTTTCCAGTACAATAACATTTACATAAAGAATACAGTAAACATACACCTGAAGGTAACAGTGAGTGTACCCCCTACAGTACAGCCCTTTTAACCATAAAAGTTTAACAAGTACAACTGTCAGGTTCATACGTGGTCCTCTGTAGCTCAATTGGTAGAGCATGGCGCTTGTAACGCCAGGGTAGTGGGTTCGATCCCCGGGACCACCCATACGTAAAAATGTATGCACGCATGACTGTAAGTCGCTTTGGATAAAAGCGTCTGCTAAATGGCATATTATTATATGTACAATTGTCCTTCAAGCTCACATGGTTCCTCAGTCATCCATCCAATTCTGTAAAGTGGTCCCACATGTTTTCTTTCCCTGTGTTCATGACGTCCACACCGTGTTGAATCAAAATTCCAAGTTTGCCTCAATATTTTAAGTAAATGCAAGAAATATCTGCTTCCATCAAATCAAGCAGAAGAGATTTAGAGTACATTACCTGTTGGGGGACAAGCTTTTTAATCACGTTTGTGGAGGAAAACAGTACTAAGTGTGGCTATTAATGAAATTGGACTAAACTTCTCATATCAACAAACGACTGTGTAACATACCTGTAGCTCTTTTACAACACGTAGACCCCAAATCTTATACAGACATGAAAGAGCTCTAAATCATTGACAATTATCTCAAGTGATATGTCTGAGAAGGCAGGGATTGACATTAAAGTCTGATTGGGCAAGTCAAGAGTATTTTTTGGTTGCCCGAAGAATATGATCACTTGCCCGAAAATATAAATTAGCTGGTTACACGCAAAGTGCCATATATTGCATGCCTTTCACCTACACATTATTTGTATATCAGTGAAAAAATTCTCAGAGCAGGTTAAAGTTTCCTGCCTGCCATAAATTGTCTGTCTTTCACTTAAACAATGAGGACAGAGAAAGATCAGTTTTAGTCCGCTGGAACTCTTTGCAGTTTGGTTATTTTCACTTTTTTTTGTCAATCCCTGGAAGGCTACCAATCCTGATACCCAAACAACTTCAGTCAGAAACCGCCATTAGTGTTCACACTATTCATTTTCATACTCCACATGAAAACACCAATTTGTAGTGTATATGTGCATAATTTGAGTACATTTACCAATGTACAAACATATGCCATACAGTTAGATCTCACTGCTGCATTAAAGTTAGATCTGGGAATAAACGTATTGCGTCTCCGGGAAGGCTACACGACATCTGCCTTGGCCACCACAGTCCTGTAGAAATGGCTAAAGGAAATATAGTTATTTTCAGAGGAGAACAGTGTTAATCGATAGTATTATCCCTCCTAAATTCCACTGATGCTCCAAAAGGCGGCCAAATAGTGGCCCGACTCTGCAGGGCAGCACAACATTTCCAAGAGAATACTGGACGGAGGGACAGCAGTATAGTGTGGTCTGAGCTTCATTGTTGCAATAACATCTGGCTCTAGTTCTTTTAGGACTGTTTCAGTGCACTTGAGAAACTTCTGAATTCCTGGTAGCTATAGTGCATATTGTCAAAGAATCAAATTAAAATAAAAACCCAGCAGCATTTAACTTCGACATGACAGACATGATGATTAAGAATGTCTCGCAGTGCATTTCAAATTATATCAAGTGGCTAATGCTTTAAGAAAAATGTTTCGATACTGCCAGATTCCTTACATTAAAAAAACAAAAAAAATATGTGGTACATTCATAAACACTGCAGCAGAATATATTTAAAAAAGAATCCCAGCTTTTCTTTAAGATGAACTTTCTTGTTTGTCCTCATCTTTTGTAGCTGTACAGTAGTTAAACAATAGAAATCCTTGTCATATAACAATGAGGAGGCATAAATATAGGAAAATCTTTAATCGAGATCACGCAGGATCCCCATGTATTCAGAGAACAAAATAATTTCCCCTAGAGAGGTGGTGTCATATTCCCAAGCTCCCACACTCTAAGAGACGTGGTGTCATTTTCTATTTTTCTAATAATATAAATAATAAGTTAGTGAACATGAGCTGCTTGCTTTCTTGTGCCAGTTTTCAGTGCAAAATACCAAAAGCCACTTAGGGATCGGTGGTGGGGGGGGGGGGGGGGTGTCTCATTTGGAAATGAGACAGCTTCGCTCTCAGCTGTGACGGGGACGTAGAGAACGTCTCCGGCACAAGTACTCAGGACCCTCCTCGCACACGCTCTTTAAAAAGGTCAAACCAAAAATGACAATGACTGAGAAACATTTGAGTGAAGCCCTCTTGAAACGGAGGGGAACAAGATGGTGGAACGAGAAGATGTGTTCAGTTGGCGTTGTCTAGTGCTTCGGAAGAGTGGGCGGCGGCGTACTTCAGCCAAAAGCCACCTGAAAAACAGAGAGGGGACAGCGTCAGTGGAACAAAGAATAAAATAAGAAATGGGAGGATTAAAATAACCTCAGAGTCCGCCAGCAAAAAGACAAGGATCCACTGAGACGGATTCCCAACATGCACCTCAGCGGTTGGGAATTAGTGTTTTTCATTTTTAACTATTCTGCTGTGTTTTGTCTTTGCTAAGAGAGAGTTTTGAGAGAAAAACGTCCACAGATCTCCTGAGATGAGAGAGAGGCCTTAACAGCAGCTCCTGGCTGTAAATAAGTCCTGCCGATGGAGGTGGCCAATAGTCTGGTTTTGGGGGGTAGGGGGTGGGGGGTTGGGAAGGTTACTGCAAAGGTGTGCCTTCCCAAGCTTGGTCAAGGGTGCCCTCTGTGTGGGTGGGTGTAGGGTTCTACAGCACTAGTATGTGAGAGAGAGTGAGAGCGGGCTGAGGGGGGGGGGTCAGTCCTGAAGGCTGACCACTACTTGGGGGGGGGGGGTGCTGCAGCGGGGGGCAGAGGGGTCCATCTGAAGAGGCCCCTGGCCGTGGCGTTATTACCTTGCTGTGTCGAATCAATGGAGGGCTGTTTGCAGTCCTGTGCGTAGTGCCCAGTGACCCCACAGTTGTAGCAGGAGACGCTGCCGTTCTTCTTGTTGACGCCAACGGCTCCCGCCCCGTGCACCATACCCACGCTGGAGGGGTACATGTGCGGGTAGAAGCGGTTGAAGGGCGACACCATCTGCTGGAGGCTGTAGCCTAGCTGGTTGCCCAGTACGTGGTCAGAGTTGGGGTGGGTGTGCAGCAGGGTCTGGCCAACGTAGGGGGCCGGGGCGGGGGGAAAGAATGGCAGCTGGGCCCGGCCGTTGCTCTGTGGGGGTGGCTGGCTGAGGTAGTTGCTGGTGCACAGGGACGTAAGCTGGAAGATGGGCGGCACGCCAAACACCTGCCGTGGCGCCATCTGGTGGGGGAAGAAAAACGACGGAGCTGTATGGCAACCACCTCGGCAACCGCACGCCCCGCAGCACATGGCCTGTAGCTGGGGAGTCGTTTGTTGTTGTTGTTGTTGTTGTTGTTGTTGTTGCGCCTGTTGCTGGGCGATGGGGTTACTGGTGCAGCTGGTGCTGTTGATGTAGGAGGTGGAGTCGCTCTGGACTGTGCTGTAGGTGATGGCAGGGTTGGGCGCTGGGCCGGGGGTATGGGTGGGCACTGACGGGGGCACCACCGCCTGAACCTGACCAGCGGAAGGCCCTACCCCTGCCCCTAGCGTGGCCGTGACGGAAGTGGGGATTGGGGCCATGGTGTACAGGGAGGGCAGGCCCGAGAAAAGAGCCATGTCTGGGTGCTTGGTGTGAGGGATACTATGGTTCCCCAGGGGTACGGAGTGGGTTAGGGAGGCGGCAGGGTCTGGGTTGGGGTAGGCAGGCTGCAGGGGTGAGGCATAGGGCGGCCCGGGGGTGATGACACTGATAACAGGGAGGGCGGTGACACCGTCAGAGCTGGCAGTGGTCTGTGGAGGGGCCGTCTTGAAGTGCTGGACCAGGGGCTGCAGGGCAGGAAGGCCAGGGGAGTGTAAGCCCAGGGCTGGGGAGCCAAACCCTGGGAGTACCATGGGCACTGCAGCAGGGGTATCCCTCTTCTCTGGATCCCCTGGCACGGGAACTGGCAGGGGAGTGGGCTTGGGCTCTCGGCGGACCAGGGGCACCTGCATGATCAGCCCTCCGACCACCTTGTTGTCTACCAGGGCAGCTGCAACCTGAGGGGGGGGCAGGACTGGGAGAGGGGCATCGACATGTAGTGCCCCATTGGGCAGCATGTAGGGCAGGGGGTGCATGAAGTTGATGGGGGAACAGTCCAGGCTGGTCTCGGGGCAGGGGGGCTCCCCGACAGGCTTGGCAGAGACTAGGGCGTGGATGGTGGGCATGGCCCCACCTGCAACCTCCTGCCAGGGGAAGAAGGCGTCCGCTTGGCCCTGGCTACTGTCCGTATCTGGGTGAGGGTGAGAGCAAGAGAGAGAATGAGAGAGAGAGAGAGAGAGAGTGAGAGAAAAGTCTCAGTGATGTCCCAAAAATAAGAGAGCGAGAGAGAGAAGTCTCAGTGATGTTGTGCATGTCTCACCTTTGTCCGTCTCGTCCTCGCTGTCCAGGCTCTCTGGTTCGTGGTGCTGTGGGCTGGAGGCGGAGCTGTAGCTCTCAGACGAGGTTTCGCCGTATACCTCCTGACTGGATCCTCCGTCTAGACGGCCTTTAGGACACACACAACCCCAACATTAATTAAATAATTAGATTTAGCTAAAATATTTTTAATATTACATTTTTTTAATATGCCATTTAGCAGAAAAATATGATTGCAAAGCTTTGATTAACATCCAATAAAACCTCTGAAGGCATATGGGTGTGCTAAGGCATACAGATAAGCGGATCAAAAGTTGACTGAAAAGCCATGCCTTATAAACTTGTACAACATTGCTCTCTGTTGGTTGAATGGAGTTACTACAAGACGTAAAGGCCTAAACTCACCAATGGCGAGCGTGCAAAGTGTGTATGATTTATTTTAGAATGCATTGTTTTGAATTATAATTACCCAACCGAGGCCTCGCTCAATTTGAACGGGTCTCTATTTTAGCATTTTATCGTTGGCGCTGTAGTCACACAAAATAATACAAATGCTGTTATTATTCACTTTTTTTTCATTTTAATTGAAAGAGGTAGCTAGGGGGCTGAGGCTTCAGAATACATGCCAAATTAGACCAATTCATCCACTTATGGAAACAACACTGGAGATATGGACTATCCTGCTAGCATACAGTCCCTGCTCTGCCTTTCCACCCGCCTCGATCTGCTTGCTCTGGTGAGTCTGTCGCTTAAGCCTTTCCTCCACACAACAAGCAGTTGCTCCACAGAGCTGATGGCGTTTCAGAGCTTTAGGATAGGAAGACTGCCAGGGCAAAAAATCATCTCCATCGATACCAACCTTTCCCTGTGGACTGTCGCGCTCGCTGAGAAGCTGATGTCACCGCGCTCCCGTTCGCCAAGTACTTCCCCTTTTCTCTGAAGGAGGAAGCGACAAAAAGGATACAGGATAAATGAGGAAGGAGAAGAGGAACTGAAGCCTGTTGCTCGACAGACTAGTTGGTAGTACAGGAGACTGGATGGCTAACGCTCAGTTGTTAGCACGCTAGCATAATGCCTGGTCCTCTCTGTCAGGCCCTGTGGTGGGAGGGATTGACGCTAACGCTCTTCTGATAGCACGCTATCTAGCATAAGGCTAGGCCTTCTCTGACAGGCACCATTGTGCTGGTAGGGGTTTCCTGAACACAGTCGCACTGTAACAAACAAATATGTCTACGAAGCAACACCTATCACAATGTAGAAACTGTACTGTCACTGAGCCAGTATGTCTGTGCAGGGAAGTCTCTTCACTGTCAGTCAATGTGAGGACCCTTTTAGAAGGTGGGTGATAATGACTGTATTCACTGGGTTAGCGACTGACTGTCTTCTTGCCTCCTTCAAACGCACTTTACTGGCTTTTCTCAGTAGACACTAGGATCAGGTCCCCCTGTCAATATGATATTATGCATTTGGTATCTAAAAAGGCAAAACTGATCCTAACTCAGCACTCCTACTCTGAGACAACTGGTACATACGGCCCCCCTGATTCCCTGGTGGGTTGAACATTGATGTAGCCAGTGATTACCTGTCCCTGGTGGGTTGAACATTGATGTAGCCAGTGATTACCTGTCCGGTCCCTGTGGCTGCCTTTTGGTGGCAGGGTGGCTGCTCCTCCTGTCCTGATGCTGTGGACCAGATAGATTCTGTTAGGTACCAGGGGAAGTTCCTTCCTCCTAAACCACTGTGTGTGTGTGTGTGTGTGTGTGTGTGTGTGTGTGTATTTTGAGTTTATTAAAATTAACACTTGCAAATGGACTAAATCGATATCAGCTAACCATCTGAAGAACCGGTCCGCTACATTGTAACGTGCAGACTTTTTGCTCTAACAAACCCGATTTGAGTGTATTAATAGAATGAGGTGTGTTTTTTAAAGTAGGGCTGGAGCAAAACCCTGAACATCCATTTGCTCTCCAGGAGGAGAGTACTCGACCATGTGTGCCTTTTAGAACATATGGCTCCATTATATGACTGAAATGAAATGTAAATTATACTATATGCCAGAGCAGGAATGCCATAGTAGTGCATCTGTTTTACCGTTTAGAAATGAAAGCACTTTATGTAGGTATCTAATCCCCCCATTTTGAAGGTGTCATAAGTATTTGGACAAATTCACTTAAAAGTGTATTACATTTAGTCAAGTGTAGTACTTGGCCCCATATTCCTAATACGCAATGACTACATCAAGCTTGTGACTCTACAAACTTGATGGATGCATTTGCAGTTTGTTTTTGGTGGGGCCATTTTAAAAAGTCATAAAACAAAAACAACCAATCGAAATGCATGTTCATACACTGAACATGATACAAAACGATCTGAAAAACAAATGGTTTAATTGCTTGGCATTAACTGTAAATTCTTTTGCATTTTGTGAGAATTGGGTTCCATCTCAAATGGTACCCTATTCCCTATACAGAGCCCCTCTATTTCACCAGGAAATTGGGATGTAGCCTTGTTCTCTGTCCGTCTCACCTGCTCTGGGCCTGGCCCCCCAGAGGACTCCTGCTCTGGGCCTGGCCCCCCAGAGGACTCCTGCTCTGGGCCCGGCCCCCCAGAGGACTCCTGCTCTGGGCCCGGCCCCCCAGAGGACTCCTGGTCGGGTTGAAGGGTGCAGCGCTTCCTCCACCAGTCAGGCAGGCTGTTGTGCTTTGAGCTGTGTGCCCCCCTCCGAATGCTCTCCCCCTGGGAACTTTTGGCATCGGGAATGCTGGGGAAAAAAAGGGAGGGGAAATAAGAATAATTTTCAGGTCTTTCGTCAGAAACAAATCTATGGTGTAGATCTGATTCAAATCAAATCAAATTTTATTGGTCACATGCGCCGAATACAACAGGTGCAGACATTACAGTGAAATGCTTACTTACAGTCCTTAACCAACAGTGCATTTATTTTTTACAAAAAAAGTAAAAATAAAATAACAACAAAAAAAGTGTTGAGAGAAAAAAGAGCAGAAGTAAAATAAAGTGACAGTAGGGAGGCTATATATACAGGGGGGTACCGTTGCAGAGTCAATGTGCGGGGGCACCGGCTAGTTGAGGTAGTTGAGGTAATATGTACATGTGGATAGAGTTAAAGTGACTATGCATAAATAATTAACAGAGTAGCAGCAGCGTAAAAAGGATGGGGTGGGGGGGCAGTGCAAATAGTCCGGGTAGCCATGATTAGCTGTTCAGGAGTCTTATGGCTTGGGGGTAGAAGCTGTTGAGAAGTCTTTTGGACCTAGACTTGGCACTCCGGTACCGCTTGCCGTGCGGTAGCAGAGAGAACAGTCTATGACTAGGGTGGCTGGAGTCTTTGACAATTTTGAGGGCCTTCCTCTGACACCGCCTGGTATAGAGGTCCTGGATGGCAGGAAGCTTGGCCCCAGTGATGTACTGGGCCGTACGCACTACCCTCTGTAGTGCCTTGCGGTCGGAGGCCAAGCAGTTGCCATACCAGGCGGTGATGCAACCAGTCAGGATGCTCTCGATGGTGCAGCTGTATAATTTTTTGAGGATCTGAGGACCCATGCCAAATCTTTTCAGTCTCCTGAGTGGGAATAGGCTTTGTCGTGCCCTCTTCACGACTGTCTTGGTGTGTTTGGACCATGATAGTTCGTTGGTGATGTGGACACCAAGGAACTTGAAGCTCTCAACCTGTTCCACTACAGCCCCGTCGATGAGAATGGGGGCGTGCTCAGTCCTCTTTTTTTTCCCTGTAGTCCACAATCATCTCCTTTGTCTTGGTCACGTTGAGGGAGAGGTTGTTGTCCTGGCACCACACGGCCAGGTCTCTGACCTCCTCCCTATAGGCTGTCTCATCGTTGTCGGTGATCAGGCCTACCACTGTTGTGTCGTCGGCAAACTTAATGATGGTGTTGGAGTCGTGCCTGGCCATGCAGTCATGGATGAACAGAGAGTACAGGAGGGGACTGAGCACGCACCCCTGAGGGGCCCCCGTGTTGAGGATCAGTGTGGCAGATGTGTTGTTACCTACCCTTACCACCTGGGGGCGGCCCGTCAGGAAGTCCAGGATCCAGTTGCAGAGGGAGGTGTTTAGTCCCAGGATCCTTAGCTTAGTGATGAGCTTAGAGGGCACTATGGTGTTGAATGCTGAGCTGTAGTCAATGAATAGCATTCTCACGTAGGTGTTCCTCTTGTCCAGGTGGGAAAGGGCAGTGTGGAGTGCAATAGAGATTGCATCATCTGTGGATCTGTTGGGGCGGTATGCAAATTGGAGTGGGTCTAGGGTTTCTGGGATAATGCTGTTGATGTGAGCCATGACCAGCCTTTCAAAGCACTTCATGGCTACAGACGTCAGTGCTACGGGTCGGTAGTCATTTAGGCAGGTTATCTTAGAGTCCTTGGGCACGGGGACTATGGTGGTCTGCTTGAAACATGTTGGTTTTCACTCCTAACCACATATCTAGGATCAGGCTACTCTATCCCCATTCCAAACCATAATCATCAGGTAGTCTCTGGACTAGTGGTTAGGAGCAACTTCTGCCTTCTAGGGTTGGGTCTAGGGTTGGGTCAATTCCTTTTAAAATCCAGTCAATTCAGGAAGTACAATGGAATTCCAATTCTAATTCACTTCAATGCTTTTCCATGAGGAACATTTGGAATTTAAATGTGATTTACTTTCTGAATTGTAATTAGACAACAGGGTGCCTACCTAAGGCTGGGGCTATTGCTGCCATGTTTCTTCCGGTGCCCCTGAAAGTACGGCTCCAAATCTGAAGGGTAGAGACATTTATTAATTCACCAATTCATAGTTGACAGGAAACCAATGCACTTTATTCAACATTTATTCACATCAACACTCTTTCCATCCCTAGTGAGATCAGTGAGTAGCAACAGGCATTCCTCATTGAGAAACATTGTAATGCTTTATGACATAGCAAAGTTATTTTACTAATAGGACATTCATTGGTTTAGCTAAGCTTGCAGTGAAAGTGTATGCTGCACATCTGAATATCACAGTACTGTGCGCATACACACACACACACGCACACGCACACACACACACACACACACGCACACGCACACACACACTACAATGTATGTTTTGTTGGTGTCTCCCAGTCAGAAGATCACAACTCACCACTGTGTTCTGGCCTGCCCTTGAGTTAAGAGATTAATTATGAAGGTTGCTGCTGTCCTCAAGGGCTTCATTCCAAACTCCCTCCCTCCCTCCCTCCCTCCGTCCCTCCGTCCCTCCGTCCCTGCTGCCTAGTACATTAGTCCCATAAGATGACATTGTACTGTACTCTACCTACTGCTACCAGGTCCAAAGGCTGTTTTCTGGGAGACAGGGAGATATACCACAGCGCCACAGGGGCTAGCATTAGCATCCCTAGGCCTGTGATTAGTCTGCGAGCCCAGAGCAAGGACGACGGGCAAAATATAGCCTCAAAATGCAAGGGAGGGAAGAGAGAGAGAATCAGAGAGTCAGAGAGAGAATCAGAGAGTTAGAGAGAGAGAGAGAGAGAATCAGAGAGTCAGAATCAAAGAGTTAGAGAGAGAGAATCAGAGAGTCAGAATCAAAGAGTCAGAGAGAGAGAATCAGAGAGTCAGAATCAAAGAGTCAGAGAGAGAGAATCAGTCAGAGAGCGATAATCAGAGAGTCAGAGAGAGAATCAGAGTCAAAGAGAATCAGAGTCAGAGAGAATCAGTCAGAGAGCGATAATCAGAGAGTCAGAGAGAGAATCAGAGTCAGAGAGAGAGAATCAGAGGGCGAGAGAGAGGATCAGAGAGAGAATCAGAGAGAGAATCAGAGAGAGAGATAATCAGAGCGAGATAGAGAATCAGAGAGAGAGATAATCAGAGAGAGATAGAGAGAGAGAATCAGAGAGAACCGGAGAGAGTGAGAATCAGAGAGAGAGAGAGAATCAGAGAGAGAGAGCGAATCAGAGAGAGAAAAAGAGAGAGAGAGAGACAGAAAGAGAGACAGAGCCAATCATATAACATATTATTTGAAATGTCTATATTCTTTAAAACTTTTGTGTAATGTTTACTGTTCATTTTTGATTGTTTATTTCCCTTTTGTTTGTCTATTTCACTTGATTTGGCAATGTAAAAATATGTTTCCCATTCCAATAAAGCCCCTTAAATTGAAATTGAATTGAGAGAGAGACAGAGAGACAGAGGGAGAGAGAGATACACAGAGGGAGGGAGAGAGAGAGAGAGCGAGAGAGAGAGAGAGAGAGAGAGAGAGAGACAGAAAGACAGAGACAGAGAGACACGAGAGACACAGCCAGACAGAAAGAGAGAGAGAGAGACAGAGAGAGAGAGACAGAAAGACAGAGAGAGACAGAAAGACAGAGAGAGAGACAGAAAGACAGACAGAGACACAGAGAGAGAGACAGAAAGAGAGAGCGAGAGAGACAGCGAGAGAGAGAGAGACAGAAATAAAAGAGACACAGAGAGAGAGAGACAGAAAGAGAGAGAGAGACAGAGAGAGAGAGCAAGAGAGACAGAAAGACACACAGAGAGACATAAAGAGAGAGAGAGAGAGAGAGAGACAGAAAACTAAAATATAATTACTTGACACACTGGAAAGAATTTACAAAAAAACAAACTAGAATGCTATTTGGCCCTAAACTGAGCTGCACTTCCTAACCTCCTGCCAAATGTATGACCATATTAGAGACACATATTTCTCTCAGATTACACAGACCCACAAAGAATTCGAAAACAAATCCAATTTTGATAAACTCCCTTATCTACTGGGTGAAAAACCACAGTGTGCCATCACAGCAGCAAGATTTGTGACCTGTTGCCACAAGAAAAGGGCAACCAGTGAAGAACAAACACCATTGTAAATACAACCTATATTTATGTTTATTTATTTTCCCCTTTGTACTTTAACTATTTGCACATCATTACAACACTGTATATAGACATAATATGACATTTGAAATGTCTTTATTCTTTTGGAACTTCTGAGTGTAATGTTTACTGTTAATATTTATTGTTTATTTCACTTTTGTTTATTATCTACTTCACTTGCTTTGGCAACGTTAACATACGTTTACCATGCCAATAAAGCCCTTAAATTGAAATTGAATTGAATTGATAGAGATAGATAGAGAGAGAGACAGAGAGACAGAGAGACAGAGAGAGAGAGAGAGAGAGAGAGAGAGAGAGAGAGAGAGAGAGAGAGAGAGAGAGAGAGAGAGAGAGAGAGAGAGAGAGAGAGAGACAGAGAGACAGAGAGAGAGAGAGAGAGAGAGAGAGAGAGAGAGAGAGAGAGAGAGAGAGAGAGAGAGAGAGAGAGAGAGAGAGAGAGAGAGAGAGAGAGAGAGAGAGAGAGAGAGAGAGCTCATGCTTTCCAAAATACACAGGAGCCATAAAAGTTGGAGTTAGCGATGTAGCGCTATTTGTTAGCCTGCTGGAGTATCCCTCTCATGCACTGTGCATTTCTCCCTTCCCTTCCCCTTCCTTGGTGGAAACTAAATGAATCAACCCCTAAAATCAGGTTCACACATGGGTTAGCTGCCGAGCTACGCAACTTAGTTAAATAGGCTATTTCACTGGAGTTTAGGCAAAACCTTGCGAGGAATAGGCTAAACGTTTCTGCAACAACCCTTTTCAAATCAACAACTCTCACTACTCCTCCCACCAGCTCAGGTTTTGACCAACTGTCGAAAATTGTCAGTCTCCTAGGATACACTTCCTGTAGATTTTTCCTCCAAACTGGGGTGTATAAAGGGTTGTGGCGAGGGGAGTGACTAGGGGGGTGGGGGGTTCAGGGTGAACTGGGTTAGGGTGGGACGGAGCCCAATGGTGTTAGGGGGTAACCATGTTGGAATGAGTAGGGTGTAGGGTGGACTGGGTTGGTGGGTGGTGAGGGGTGAACCGGATTGGGTGGGTGGGTGGGTGGGGGGGGGGGGGGTACTCACACACACCTTCCTCTTGGCTGGATGCCTCAGAACCATCCTCCTTGTAGGGCTTCCCCATGGCTGCAGGGTTACCTGGAGACAGGCACAGACACAGGCCGTGTTCGTGAGCATCAAAATGTTGATGCATCATGGGTAAATTATGACAGACTGATCTACAAATAATATTGAGTAGTTATTTATATGATGCAAGGTGATTTGTAGTCTCGACTTTGAAGTCGGCTGCAATGTCGAACGTGCCCCACACGCTCAACCTAATTCCACCTCAAAATACCACATCATGACTTGCCCAGAGGAAAACTGCTATTGGTGTAAGGTGAACTAGTATAAATGACGCACCAAGTCAGACAAGCCGCCGCCACGGGTAGGGGAAGTCAAGGTAGGGGGAAACACTGCTGTTAACCACAGAGGGCACCTGATCTGACCTGTGTCCCTCTGGGAGATTTGTGTCACCCTCTTCTTCACCACCTGGCCCTTGTTGATCACTCAGCCTGTGTGTGGATCACTGACAGACACTTGATCGGGTCTCCAACAGCTCCCAGGGGACCCACAGGGGGAGGACAGGGGACAGGTGGACAGGTGGCTTTTCTGACACACAAACCCCTCGGCTGTCAACCCGTCTCTCAGGTTGAGGTGTGTCTGGTAGCGTCTCAAATGGCACCCTATTCCACATACAGTACACTACTTCTGACCAGAGCCCACAGGGAACAGATGGTTTCAGTAGGAGACACAGTAGGGAGTGTAGGTATTGGCAAGAAAGCAGCAAATCAGTCTGTCTCTGATATGAAAAAGGGACGAATGTGGAAATCAGCTTGCTTCCCCTTGCTGCTACATGATGCATCATCATGTATCCCTCATAAACAGCGTTTTGATCGTATCATGTATCCCTTATAAACAGTGGTTTCATCATAGTAAGACATCTACTACAGTAGGCAACGCTTGACTTTATAAGTGATCTTTTAAATGCTTTATGATCAGTCCCGAAGCCAAGACCTAGCTCCGGAAGCCCTAGATACATTTTTGGGGATATGGAACATTTGCTCCTAATCCATTTTTACAGCGCTGTAAAAGACTCGGCAGCTCAAAGGATGTTCCAGAAACTGCAGGGTTTATAAGCAGAGGTGGGAGGGGTACATTTACAGAATTAACCAAAAGGGGGAAATATTTAACGGTCTTCGTTCATCTTGTGTCAAACTGAGGTACATTAAAAGCTTGAACGCGTCCTCTGATCTAATGCACAGGAGGACGCTGAGGGGAGGACGGCTCATAGTAATGGCCAGAACAGAGCAAATGGAATGGAATCAAACACCATGGAAACCATGTTGTTTGATGTATTTGATGCCATTCCACTCATTCCGATCCAGCCATTACCACGAGCCTTGTCCTCCCCAAATTAAGGTGCCACCAACCTCCTGTGATCTAACGGTATGGCAAGAAAAACATGCTGACTGGCCATATGATTTCTTCCCATAAAATAAAGCAATATGCATTTCACATTTATCTAATTAATTGCATCAGAATATTCAGATTTCCTCTGACTGAGAATATTCCACAGCTTGCATCCCAAATGGCACCCTATTCCCTATATAAAGCCCTACTCTGGTCAGAAGTAGTGCACTACATAAGGAATAGGCCCTATATAAAGCCCTACTCTGGTCAGAAGTAGTGCACTACATAAGGAATAGGCCCTATATAAAGCCCTACTCTGGTCAGAAGTAGTGCACTACATAAGGAATAGGCCCTATATAAAGCCCTACTCTGGTCAGAAGTAGTGCACTACATAAGGAATAGGGTGCCATTTGGGATGCTTGCATAGAGTGTGGCCCATAGAGAGGGAGGATGGGTAAATAGAGGTGGATTGATAGCCACTGCGTTGGGAGTAGGGTTGTGACAGAGGCTGAGTTAGGGTGACGTAGCTCCACCCCTGAATGGCCCGTTGTTGTGCCTGCCAGGGCACTGCGCTCAGGACCGCTCACCTCACCTGGGTGTCAACATACATCAGCTCTGCTCTGGGGGAGGTCGTAGGGAGCTGTGGGTGACACACGGATACACTAGACCTAGAGCCCACCGCAACATTTTAGCAGACGCTCTTATCCAGAGCGACTAACAGGAGCAATTAGGGTTAAGTGCCTTGCTCAATCTTTTGGTTACTGGCCCAATGCTCTTTAACCGCTAGGCTACCTGCCGCCCCCACACATGGCATGTTATGATGAGAGTATGCATTAGGAGAGGGCATGCTCACACACACACACACACACGCTCAAACACACACACACACACACACACACACACGCTCAAACACACACACACACACACACACACACACACACACACACACGCTCAAACACACACACACACTCAAACACACACACACACACACACACACACGCTCAAACACACACACACACACACACACACACACACACACACACACACACACACGCTCAAACACACACACACACACACACACACACACACGCTCAACACACACACACACACACACACACACACACACACACACACACACACACACACACACGCTCAAACACACACACACACACATCTTCCTCCTGCTCTGTGTCCACAGGGCCTACTCAGCTCCCTCTTTCCCACAGCAGCCCCAGTCTGTTGATTTAGTAGCCTTCATTCCCGGGAGCACTTCTCCCTGAGAAGGCTACTAGTGGTAGTGGGTGTGGCCAACGGCATCGTCTCTGACCAAACATTTCAGACAACCTCCTCTTGGCTGCAGAGACAACATGTTGCCGTTTTCCTGCAATTCGACGCATTTTGCCATGGGGAGAGAGAATATTTTACAGTTTTAAAGCTAGTTTCCTGCAATTTGACACATTTTGCCATGGCTTATGCCTCTTCTTATGCTACCTGAGTGACTTAAACATTATAAGAAAATCAATGAGGGCCGCATGCCATGAAATTTTTTGAATTTTAGATTCTCCCTGACCGTCTAGTTTTCATTTTGGTGATTGTTCATTCTCAAAGATGATCTTATTTTAAAAAAATATGGTGGCATTCTCTTTTCCACATACTTTATATCTGGTTTTAGTCGTTAAGTTTAAACTGAAAACGTTTTTCCATCCCATTTTTTTGTTGCATTTTATATTACACAGTTAGCTGTTTATATAAACAGTGGGGAAAAAAGTATTTAGTCAGCCACCAATTGTGCAAGTTCTCCCACTTAAAAAGATGAGAGAGGCCTGTAATTTTCATCATAGGTACACGTCAACTATGACAGACAAAATGAGAAAAAAAATTCCAGAAAATCACATTGTAGGATTTTTTATGAATTTATTTGCAAATTATGGTGGAAAATAAGTATTTGGTCACCTACAAACAAGCAAGATTTCTGGCTCTCACAGACCTGTAACTTCTTCTTTAAGAGGCTCCTCTGTCCTCCACTCATTACCTGTATTAATGGCACCTGTTTGAACTTGTTATCAGTATAAAAGACACCTGTCCACAACCTCAAACAGTCACACTCCAAACTCCACTATGGCCAAGACCAAAGAGCTGTCAAAGGACACCAGAAACAAAATTGTAGACCTGTACCAGGCTGGGAAGACTGAATCTGCAATAGGTAAGCAGCTTGGTTTGAAGGAATCAACTGTGGGAGCAATTATTAGGAAATGGAAGACATACAAGACCACTGATAATCTCCCTCGATCTGGGGCTCCACGCAAGATCTCACCCTGTGGGGTCAAAATGATCACAAGAACAAGAAGCAAAAATCCCAGAACCACACGGGGGGACCTAGTGAATGACCTGCAGAGAGCTGGGACCAAAGTAACAAAGCCTACCATCAGGAACACACTACGCCGCCAGGGACTCAAATCCTGCAGTGCCAGACGTGTCCCCCTGCTTAAGCCAGTACATGTCCAGGCCCGTCTGAAGTTTGCTAGAGTGCATTTGGATGATCCAGAAGAGGATTGGGAGAATGTCATATGGTCAGATGAAACCAAAATAGAACTTTTTGGTACAAACTCAACTCGTCGTGTTTGGAGGACAAAGAATGCTGAGTTGCATCCAAAGAACACCGTACCTACTGTGAAGCATGGGGGTGGAAACATCATGCTTTGGGGCTGTTTTTCTGCAAAGGGACCAGGACGACTGATCCGTGTAAAGGAAAGAATGAATGGGGCCATGTATCGTGAGATTTTGAGTGAAAACCTCCTTCCATCAGCAAGGGCATTGAAGATGAAACGTGGCTGGGTCTTTCAGCATGACAATGATCCCAAACACACCGCCCGGGCAACGAAGGAGTGGCTTCGTAAGAAGCATTTCAAAGTCCTGGAGTGGCCTAGCCAGTCTCCAGATCTCAACCCCATAGAAAATCTTTGGAGGGAGTTGAAAGTCCGTGTTGCCCAGCGACAGCCCCAAAACATCACTGCTCTAGAGGACTGCATGGAGGAATGGGCCAAAATACCAGCAACAGTGTGTGAAAACCTTGTGAAGACTTACAGAAAATGTTTGACCTGTGTCATTGCCAACAAAGGGTATATAAAAGTATTGAGAAACTTTTGTTATTGACCAAATACTTATTTTCCACCATAATTTGCAAATAAATTCATTAAAAATTCTACAATGTGATTTTCTGGATGTTTTTTTCTCATTTTGTCTGTCATAGTTGACGTGTACCTATGATGAAAATTACAGGCGTCTCTCATCTTTTTAATTGGGAGAACTTGCACAATTGGTGGCTGACTAAATACTTTTTTTCCCCACTGTACATACTGAACAAAAATATTAAACACAACATGCAACAATTTCAAAGATTTTACTGAGTTACATTTTTACATTTACATTTAGCAGAAGCTCTAAAGGTCCTCACCAGACATCACCGGCAACAACGTCGCATATGGGCACAAACCCACAGTCGCTGGACCAGACAGGACTGGCAAAAAGTGCTCTTCACTGACGAGTCGCGGTTTTGTCTCACCAGGGGTGATGGTCGGATTCGCGTTTATCGTCGAAGGAATGAGCGTTACACCGAGGCCTGTAGTCTGGAGCGGGATCGATTTGGTCTGGGGCGGTGTGTCACAGCATCATCGGACTGAGCTTGTTGTCATTGCAGGCAATCTCAACGCTGTGCGCTACAGGGAAGACATCCTCCTCCCTCATGTGGTACCCTTCCTGCAGGCTCATCCTGACATGACCCTCCAGCTTGACAATGCCACCAGCCATACTGCTCGTTCTGTGCGTGATTTCCTGCAAGACAGGAATGTCAGTGTTCTGCCATGGCCAGCGAAGAGCCCGGATCTCAATCCCATTGAGCACGTCTGGGACCTGTTGGATCGGAGGGTGAGGGCTAGGGACATTCCCCCCAGAAATGTCTGGGAAATTGCAGGTGCCTTGGTGGAAGAGTGGGGTAACATCTCACAGCAAGAACTGGCAAATCTGGTGCAGTCCATGAGGAGGAGATGCAGTACTTTACTGACTGTTACTTTTGATTTTGACCCCCCCCCCCCCCCCCTTTGTTCAGGGACACATTAATCAATTTCTGTTAGTCACATGTCTGTGGAACTTGTTCAGTTTATGTCTCAGTTGATGAATCTTGTTATGTTCATACAAATATTTACACATGCTAAGTTTGCTGAAAATATACACACATATACAGTGAGGGAAAAAAGTATTTGATCCCCTGCTGATTTTGTACGTTTGCCCACTGACAAAGAAATGATCAGTCTATAATTTTTATGGTAGGTTTTTTGAACAGTGAGAGACAGAATAACAACAAAAACATCCAGAATAACGCATGTCAAAAATGTTATAAATTGATTTGCATTTTAAATGAGGGAAATAAGTATTTGACCCCTCTGCAAAACATGACTTAGTACTTGGTGGCAAAACCCTTGTTGGCAATCACAGAGGTCAGACATTTCTTGTAGTTGGCCACCAGGTTTGCACACATCTCAGGAGGGATTTTGACCCACTCCTCTTTGCAGATCTTCTCCAAGTCATTAAGGTTTCGAGGCTGACGTTTGGCAACTCGAACCTTCAGCTCCCTCCACAGATTTTATATGGGATTAAGGTCTGGAGACTGGCTAGGCCACTCCAGGACCTTAATGTGCTTCTTCTTGAGCCACTCCTTTGTTGCCTTGGCCATGTGTTTTGGGTCATTGTCATGCTGGAATACCCACCCACGACCCATTTTCAATGTCCTGGCTGAGGGAAGGAGGTTCTCACCCAAGATTTGATAGTACATGGCCCTGTCCATCGTCCCTTTGATGCGGTGAAGTTGTCCTGTCCCCTTAGCAGAAAAACACCCCCAAAGCATAAAGTTTCCACCTCCATGTTTGATGGTGGGGATGGTGTTCTTTGGGTCATAGGCAGCATTCCTCCTCCTCCTCCAAACACGGCGAGTTGAGTTGATGCCAAAGAACTCCATTTTGGTCTCATCTGACCACAACACTTTCACCCAGTTCTCCTCTGAATCATTCAGATGTTCATTGGCAAACTTCAGACGGGCCTGTATATGTGCTTTCTTGAGCAGGGGGACCTTGCTGGCGCTGCAGGATTTCAGTCCTTCACGGCGTAGTGTGTTACCAATTGTTTTTTGGTGACTATGGTCCCAGCTGCCTTGAGATCATTGACAAGATCCTCCCGTGTAGTTCTGGGCTGATTCCTCACCGTTCTCATGATCATTGCAACTCCACGAGGTGAAATCTTGCATGGAGCCCCAGGCTGAGGGAGATTGACAGTTCTTTTGTGTTTCTTCCATTTGCGACGAATAATCGCACCAACTATTGTCACCTTCTCACCAAGCTGCTTGGCGATGGTCTTGTAGCCCATTCCAGCCTTGTGTAGGTCTACAATCTTGTCCCTGACATCCTTGGAGAGCTCTTTGGTCTTGGTCATGGTGGAGAGTTAGGAATCTGATTGATTGCTTCTGTGGACAGGTGTCTTTTATACAGGTAACAAACTGAGATTAGGAGCACTCCCTTTAAGAGTGTGCTCCTAATCTCAGCTCGTTACCTGTATAAAAGACACCTGGGAGACAGAAATCTTTCTGATTGAGAGGGGGTCAAATACTTATTTCCCTCATTTAAAATGAAAATCAATGTATAACATTTTTGACATGCGTTTTTCTGGATTTTTTTGTTGTTATTCTGTCTCTCACTGTTCAAATAAACCTACCATTAAAATTATAGACTGATCATTTCTTTGTCAGTGGGCAAACGTACAAAATCAGCAGGGGATCAAATACTTTTTTCCCCTCACTGTATGTATGTATATATATATATATATATATATATATATATATATATATTCATTTTTTGGAGCGGCAACAATTTAGCAGCGGCCCACCACCATAAATATACGGGAAACACTGGTACGGTCATGGATAGTATATATCATCTACATACCTGATGCACACGTGATTATCATACCTGATGGACATGTGATTATCATAGCTGAAGGACATGTGATTATCATAGCTGAAGGACATGTGATTATCATACCTGATGGACATGTGATTATCATAGCTGAAGGACATGTGATTATCATAGCTGAAGGACATGTGATTATCTTAGCTGAAGGACATGTGATTATCATAGCTGATGGACATGTGATTATGGTTGAGGGGTTGGGTTGCTGTAGAGGATTTATGCCTGAAATAGGATACTGTATTTTATGTAAGCTTTATTGTAAACTGCCAAAGTGCTCCATTGTGGCACATGTATTTGTGTAAATAAAACCTATCCAAACCTATCTATCTAGTAATGGAAGAGATGTCTGGCTTGGCCACACACGCGCACACACACACACACACACACACACACACACACACACACACACACACACACACACACACACACACACACACACACACACACACACACACAACTTACATCTGCTGCAGCTGCAGGAGGAGGAAGAGGAGGAGGAGGAGGAGGAGGACTCACACAGGAAGAAGCCACAGACCTTCCTTGTCTGTCGGAAAGCTTGTGGAGCCGACAGAAACTTCTCCCTGGCAAGAAAAAAAAGAAGAGAAGGGTGGAAGCAAAAAGTGCCAAGGTCAGTCTATGAGCTGAACTCACTGTGTGGGGTAGAACGTGAAGTAGGCTGGAGTTTAACAGGACGCTCTGGGCCCGTATTCCTAGCTGAACTCACTGTGTGGGGTAGAACGTGAAGTAGGCTGGAGTTTAACAGGACGCTCTGGGCCCGTATTCCTAGCTGAACTCACTGTGTGGGGTAGAACGTGAAGTAGGCTGGAGTTTAACAGGACGCTCTGGGCCCGTATTCCTAGCTGAACTCACTGTGTGGGGTAGAACGTGAAGTAGGCTGGAGTTTAACAGGACGCTCTGGGCCCGTATTCCTAGCTGAACTCACTGTGTGGGGTAGAACGTGGAGTAGGCTGGAGTTTAACAGGACGCTCTGGGCCCGTATTCCTAGCTGAACTCACTGTGTGGGGTAGAACGTGGAGTAGGCTGGAGTTTAACAGGACGCTCTGGGCCCGTATTCCTAGCTGAACTCACTGTGTGGGGTAGAACGTGGAGTAGGCTGGAGTTTAACAGGACGCTCTGGGCCCGTATTCCTAGCTGAACTCACTGTGTGGGGTAGAACGTGGAGTAGGCTGGAGTTTAACAGGACGCTCTGGGCCCGTATTCCTAGCTGAACTCACTGTGTGGGGTAGAACGTGGAGTAGGCTGGAGTTTAACAGGACGCTCTGGGCCCGTATTCCTAGCTGAACTCACTGTGTGGGGTAGAACGTGGAGTAGGCTGGAGTTTAACAGGACGCTCTGGGCCCGTATTCCTAGCTGAACTCACTGTGTGGGGTAGAACGTGGAGTAGGCTGGAGTTTAACAGGACGCTCTGGGCCCGTATTCCTAGCTGAACTCACTGTGTGGGGTAGAACGTGGAGTAGGCTGGAGTTTAACAGGACGCTCTGGGCCCGTATTCCTAGCTGAACTCACTGTGTGGGGTAGAACGTGAAGTAGGCTGGAGTTTAACAGGACGCTCTGCGTATTCCTAACGAGTCTCAGAGTAGGAGTAGGCCTTTTACATCATAATGAGTATGATTACACGGGGCAGGAGGTAGCCTAGTGGTTAAGAGTGTTGGACCAGTAACCAAAAGTTAGCTCGTGTGAATCCCCTAGGTGAAAAATCTGTTGATGTGCCCTTGAGAAAGGCACTTCACCCTAAGTCGCTCTGGATAAGAACGTCTGCTAAATGACTAAAATGTGCAAGGACGTGATCCTAGATCAGCACTCTTGACTCTTTATGAATAGGGGCGCTGCTCTTTTCACCAGGATCCATGCAATTTCTGAAGATCCACTCCTTAGTTTGACTTATACCTTAATTCTCTGAAGGTAATATTTGATCTACCACCAGATTGTGAGAGATAAAACGTGCCGTGGCAACACGGCGGGATCCCAAATGTCAAACAGAAATAATCTCATCTCTTCTATTTGGTTTCACGTGGAACCTCACCAGAGAGCAAATTCTGTTAACTTTGCAATATCAGCGCAATAAGGACATTTGATCAAACAAATGCTGAATTGATGTTAGCTAGTGGCTAATCGTGGCCTAGCAGGGGCCGTGTTAGCTAGTGGCTAATCGTGGCCTAGCAGGGGCTGTGTTAGCTAGTGGCTAATCGTGGCCTAGCAGGGGCTGTGTTAGCTAGTGGCTAATCGTGGCCTAGCAGGGGCTGTGTTAGCTAGTGGCTAATCGTGGCCTAGCAGGGGCTGTGTTAGCTAGTGGCTAATCGTGGCCTAGCAGGGGCTGTGTTAGCTAGTGGCTAATCGTGGCCTAGCAGGGGCTGTGTTAGCTAGTGGCTAATCGTGGCCTAGCAGGGGCTGTGTTAGCTAGTGGCTAATCGTGGCCTAGCAGGGGCCGTGTTAGCTAGTGGCTAATCGTGGCCTAGCAGGGGCTGTGTTAGCTAGTGGCTAATCGTGGCCTAGCAGGGGCTGTGTTAGCTAGTGGCTAATCGTGGCCTAGCAGGGGCTGTGTTAGCTAGTGGCTAATCGTGGCCTAGCAGGGGCTGTGTTAGCTAGTGGCTAATCGTGGCCTAGCAGGGGCTGTGTTAGCTAGTGGCTAATCGTGGCCTAGCAGGGGCTGTGTTAGCTAGTGGCTAATCGTGGCCTAGCAGGGGCTGTGTTAGCTAGTGGCTAATCGTGGCCTAGCAGGGGCTGTGTTAGCTAGTGGCTAATCGTGGCCTAGCAGGGGCCGTGTTAGCTAGTGGCTAATCGTGGCCTAGCAGGGGCTGTGTTAGCTAGTGGCTAATCGTGGCCTAGCAGGGGCTGTGTTAGCTAGTGGCTAATCGTGGCCTAGCAGGGGCTGTGTTAGCTAGTGGCTAATCGTGGCCTAGCAGGGGCTGTGTTAGCTAGTGGCTAATCGTGGCCTAGCAGGGGCTGTGTTAGCTAGTGGCTAATCGTGGCCTAGCAGGGGCTGTGTTAGCTAGTGGCTAATCGTGGTCTAGCAGGGGCTGAGTTTCATCTGTAGCCTAGTTGTCTAGTTCCATTAATATGGTCAGATATTGGACACAAGGGGTGTGACTGCCTAGTGGCTGGAAGGAACAATGGCCTTATCCAGCTGACTGACGACAAGTGGCCGTGCCCTTTGGATGAGAAACCCAAGCTCAACCTGTGTGTGTGTGTGTGTGTGTGTGTGTGTGTGTGTGTGTGTGTGTGTGTGTGTGAACGCTTCACTGACCAGGCACACTGTGCCATTTATTTAATCCAATCATCACCTAAACATCGAATTCCTCTTGAATAGGCCCACATTGCAAAGGATAAATGCTTCAAACTTGTGTGGTTTGTTTTTTTGTTATCTATGAGCAGAGCTATTGGCCCTTGAAGCTTTCATTTTCCAGAAAAATGAAACTGACTAGAAGTGGTTTCCAGCAGGGGGCACTGTTGTCCACACAACATGAAACGGCCCCTCACAGTAACCAAGGGAGTAAGTCATGTCCATACAATACAGTCCAGAGTTCAGGTGGCCTTCAGCAAACAAAGGAAAGGAGGGATGCTCAAAAACAAGGACAAAAATCACCAGAAGGGCTTACCAAGAAACACTTCCAGAAGGGCTTACCAAGAAACACTTCCAGAAGGGCTTACCAAGAAACACTTCCAGAAGGGCTTACCAAGAAACACTTCCAGAAGGGCTTACCAAGAAACACTTCCAGAAGGGCTTACCAAGAAACACTTCCAGAAGGGCTTACCAAGAAACACTTCCAGAAGGGCTTACCAAGAAACACTTCCAGAAGGGCTTACCAAGAAACACTTCCAGAAGGGCTTACCAAGAAACACTTCCAGAAGGGCTTACCAAGAAACACTTCCAGAAGGGCTTACCAAGAAACACTTCCAGAAGGGCTTACCAAGAAATACTTCCAGAAGGGCTTACCAAGAAACACTTCCAGAAGGGCTCACTTGATGTAAAAAAGAAGATGGAGCGCTCAACAAAAAAAGATTTGTTGAGATTGATTTCTTATTGGTCACTTTAATCCACCGTACAGGACGAGGACAGGGGACTGACATTTCGATGTCAAGCTGACGTCTTCCTCAGAGTGACCTGACGTCTTCCTCAGCGTGACCTGACGTCTTCCTCAGAGTGACCTGACGTCTTCCTCAGCGTGACCTGACGTCTTCCTCAGAGTGACCTGACGTCTTCCTCAGCGTGACCTGACGTCTTCCTCAGCGTGACCTGACGTCTTCCTCAGAGTGACCTGACGTCTTCCTCAGTGACCTGACGTCTTCCTCAGAGTGACCTGACCATTGCACATAGCATCTATTTATACCCTAGTGGCCCACTGAGACACAACTATATAAAACAACTATAACGATAATATGTTTCAAGGTAAATGGCAAATTATAGCACAAAATAAAAATATAAATAGTGTGTCTGGTTAATCAATAGGCCATGTCAACATTTACATAGGTGATATTTGGGTGTCCGTGAATCTGGAGACACAGAGACCCAAAACATCAAGGCAACACCATTATAGAAATGAGGACAGTGAAACATCCACAGTGTCTAAGGAGTGCTGCCCCTTAGGATCCACAGTGTCTAAGGAGTACTGCCCCTTAGGATCCACAGTGTCTAAGGAGTACTGCCCTTTAGGATCCACAGTGTCTAAGGAGTACTGCCCCTTAGGATCCACAGTGTCTAAGGAGTACTGCCCCTTACGATCCACAGTGTCTAAGGAGTACTGCCCCTTAGGATCCACAGTGTCTAAGGAGTACTGCCCCTTAGGATCCACAGTGTCTAAGGAGTACTGCCCCTGAGGATCCACAGTGTCTAAGGAGTACTGCCCTTTAGGATCCACAGTGTCTAAGGAGTACTGCCCCTTAGGATCCACAGTGTCTAAGGAGTACTGCCCCTTAGGATCCACAGTGTCTAAGGAGTACTGCCCCTTAGGATCCACAGTGTCTAAGGAGTACTGCCCCTTAGGATCCACAGTGTCTAAGGAGTACTGCCCCTTAGGATCCACAGTGTCTAAGGAGTACTGCCAGAATGCCTCTCTTTGTTTTAGTTTACGTACGATGTCACCTCCTCTTGGTAAAATCTGGATGAGTTCTATGGCAATAAAGCGCAGGCAGGAAGGTGAGCCACGGTTGGCTTCGATGCAGTGACGCGCAATAGAATAGTCCGCGTTTATACTTCTAATAGGAATACCTGGGATAGGATTAAGTAATCCTTCAACCCCCCCCCCCCTTACCCCAACCCACCCCCACAAAAAAAAATTATACAAAAAATTGTAAAGTGGTTATCCCACTGGCTATAAGGTGAATGCACCTATTTGTAAGTCGCTCTGGATAAGAGCGTCTGCTAAATGACGTAAATGTAAATGTAATAGCAGCCTTGTGTTCCCCCAATGCAGAGTTCCAACGCTAGTTTAGTTTGACCAATAGAAGCAACCCTGCAGATGCATTTCAGCATGTATTTGATACTCGTGGTGCTACAATGAATGAAGCTTTGGGTTTTGTATTCTTTACCGGTGGTAAAAAAAAACTTTAGTATTGGTCGTGTTGTCATAATGTACACAGTGCCCACACTTGTAACTGCCTTTTGGCAGGCCTGGGAGCCAAGACGTCTTCCTCAGAGTGACCTGACGTCTTCCTCAGAGTGACCTGACGTCTTCCTCAGAGTGACCTGACGTCTTCCTCAGAGTGACCTGACGTCTTCCTCAGAGTGACCTGACGTCTTCCTCAGCGTGACCTGACGTCTTCCTCAGAGTAACCTGACGTCTTCCTCAGAGTGACCTGACGTCTTCCTCAGAGTGACCTGACGTCTTCCTCAGAGTGACCTGACGTCTTCCTCAGCGTGACCTGACGTCTTCCTCAGAGTGACCTGACGTCTTCCTCAGAGTGACCTGACGTCTTCCTCAGAGTGACCTGACGTCTTCCTCAGAGTGACCTGACGTCTTCCTCAGAGTGACCTGACGTCTTCCTCAGAGTGACCTGACGTCTTCCTCAGCGTGACCTGACGTCTTCCTCAGAGTGACCTGACGTCTTCCTCAGAGTGACCTGACGTCTTCCTCAGAGTGACCTGACGTCTTCCTCAGAGTGACCTGACGTCTTCCTCAGAGTGACCTGACCATTGCACATAGCACCTATTTATACCCTAGTGGCCCACTGAGACACAACTATATAAAACAACTATAACGATAATATGTTTCAAGGTAAATGGCAAATTATAGCACAAAATAAAAATATAAATAGTGTGTCTGGTTAATCAATAGGCCATGTCAACATATACATAGGTGATATTTGGGTGTCTGTGAATCTGGAGACACAGAGACCCAAAACATCAAGGCAACACCATTATAGAAATGAGGACAGTGAAACATCCACAGTGTCTAAGGAGTGCTGCCCCTTAGGATCCACAGTGTCTAAGGAGTACTGCCCCTTAGGATCCACAGTGTCTAAGGAGTACTGCCCCTTAGGATCCACAGTGTCTAAGGAGTACTGCCCCTTAGGATCCACAGTGTCTAAGGAGTGCTGCCCCTTAGGATCCACAGTGTCTAAGGAGTACTGCCCCTTAGGATCCACAGTGTCTAAGGAGTGCTGCCAGAATGCCTCTCTTTGTTTTAGTTTACGTACGATGTCACCTCCTCTTGGTAAAATCTGGATGAGTTCTATGGCAATAAAGTGCAGGCAGGAAGGTGAGCCACGGTTGGCTTCGATGCAGTGACGCGCAATAGAATAGTCTGCGTTTATACTTCTAATAGGAATACCTGGGATAGGATTAAGGAATACCTGGGATAGGATTAAGGAATACCTGGGATAGGATAAAGTAATCCTTCTAACCCCCCCTTACCCCAACCCACCCCAAAAAAAATAATAAAAAAAATTGTAAAGTGGTTATCCCACTGGCTGTAAGGTGAATGCACCTATTTGTAAGTCGCTCTGGATAAGAGCGTCTGCTAAATGACGTAAATGTAAATGTAAAATGTAAATGTAATAGCAGCCTTGTGTTCCGCAATGCAGAGTTCCAACGCTAGTTTAGTTTGACCAATAGAAGCAACCCTGCAGATGCATTTCAGCATGTATTTGATACTCGTGGTGCTACAATGAATGAAGCTTTGGGTTTTGTATTCTTTACCTGTGGTAAAAAAAACTTTAGTATTGGTCGTGTTGTCATAATGTACACAGTGCCCACACTTGTAACTGCCTTTTGGCAGGCCTGGGAGCCAAGTGTCACACTTCTTGGGCATGCTGTGCCGTAATGGAGTCGGCTAGATTGTGTGCACGGCGAAAAACAAATGCGAGGGGGGCAATGTTGTGAACTCTCGTAGATTTTGGATCACTTTTGAGGATGTTCCAGTGTTTCAATACAATGGATTTGACGCGACCGGCACATGGTGGAAAAAAACACAAACGTGGGGGGTGTTTTGTCCTGGTTTCTACTAGTGCCAGTGCGTAGGCTTTGACGTTCATTCTCTCTAGCACGGGTATAGGCCTGTTCAATGACACCCTTATCATACCCGCGTTGCAGGAACCTGGTGCCGCATGTCATTAGCTTTGCGCTCTAAATCCACGTCTGTACTACAGTTACGTCCGTGTGTATGTAGTAGGCATGTTCCGCTTAACATGTACCGGGTGGTTACTGTCTGCATGTTGAAGATGATACACTCCAACTTGTTTTCTTTATTTTTGTGGATTGTAAGATCCAAGAAGTCTATTTTCTCCCGACTTCTCTCTGCTGTGAATCTGAGATTTGGGGGTCAGATAAGTTAATATAAGAAATGAACTCAGAGAAGAGCGTCAGTACTGTTCCACACCAGTAGGATGTCGTCTATGTATCTTTTCCCAAAGGGCGACATTCTGGAAATATGGGGTTTTCTGGACATCATACATGAAGGTCTCCTCCCAGTGTCCCATAAATACATCTGCATAGTTAGGAGTGAATGCAGCTCCCATCGCTGTACCCTGAATCTGTTGGTAGAAACTGCCCGCATATTAGAAGTCATTTGATGAGAGAGCTTTTTCCAGTGAGAGACTGAATAAAGTCAGACGGAGGTAAGATACCCTCCGGTCTAGTGTTGAGATGGCGAGAGAGCGCTCGTAGGCCTGCGTCCTGTAGACGGAGGTAAGATACCCTCCGGTCTAGTGTTGAGATGGCGAGAGAGCGCTCGTAGGCCTGCGTCCTGTAGACGGAGGTAAGATACCCTCCCGGTCTAGTGTTGAGATGGCGAGAGAGCGCTCGTAGGCCTGCGTCCTGTAGACGGAGGTAAGATACCCTCCGGTCTAGTGTTGAGATGGCGAGAGAGCGCTCGTAGGCCGGCGTCCTGTAGACGGAGGTAAGATACCCTCCGGTCTAGTGATGAGATGGCGAGAGAGCGCTCGTAGGCCTGCGTCCTGTAGACGGAGGTAAGATACCCTCCGGTCTAGTGTTGAGATGGCGAGAGAGCGCTCGTAGGCCTGCGTCCTGTAGACGGAGGTAAGATACCCTCCCGGTCTAGTGTTGAGATGGCGAGAGAGCGCTCGTAGGCCTGCGTCCTGTAAACGGAGGTAAGATACCCTCCGGTCTAGTGTTGAGATGGCGAGAGAGCGCTCGTAGGCCGGCGTCCTGTAGACGGAGGTAAGATACCCTCCGGTCTAGTGTTGAGATGGCGAGAGAGCGCTCGTAGGCCTGCGTCCTGTAGACGGAGGTAAGATACCCTCCGGTCTAGTGTTGAGATGGCGAGAGAGCGCTCGTAGGCCGGCGTCCTGTAGACGGAGGTAAGATACCCTCCGGTCTAGTGTTGAGATGGCGAGAGAGCGCTCGTAGGCCTGCGTCCTGTAGACGGAGGTAAGATACCCTCCGGTCTAGTGTTGAGATGGCGAGAGAGCGCTCGTAGGCCTGCGTCCTGTAGACGGAGGTAAGATACCCTCCGGTCTAGTGTTGAGATGGCGAGAGAGCGCTCGTAGGCCTGCGTCCTGTAGACGGAGGTAAGATACCCTCCGGTCTAGTGTTGAGATGGCGAGAGAGCGCTCGTAGGCCTGCGTCATGCGGAATATTAGTGTAGAGAGACTGAACGTCAAATGTAAACAAGATGCTTTCGGTGTCGCATCTATAGTTAATCGATGATTGTAAGCACATCCCCTGGTATCTCCTAAAAAGGCTGGCAATGCTGGCACACATTTAGAGTTGAAGAAATCAACATACTGAGATAGGGGTTCAACAGGGCTACTGTTGCCTGACACTATGGGACGGAAAGGAGGTTTATCCATACTAAACTGGACAGGCTGGTTGTGGCGTAACGAGAAAGTCCTTCTCCTTCTCCGTTTCCGTTATCCAACCCTCTGAAAGAGCGTTATCAATGAAGCCATCTATATCCTTTTGTATTCTGGAACGGATACCTCACTACCATACTCTTCCCTGCTTCATACCACAATAGACCCTCCCTTAACAGCATTTTTTTATCACAATATCTGGATTGTCTTTCAGTTCCTTCAAAACATTTCGTTCCAACATTCCTGAGATTAGCTGCTTGTTTAGCGGTATTGCCAATTTAGCAAAATCATTTTCTATCAGCCTACTGTAGGTGAGAACAGTCAAATTTGTCTAGTCTTATCTAACGGGTTCTAGTCTGTTATCTAATGGGCTCTAGTCTGTTATCTAACGGGTTCTAGTCTGTTATCTAACGGGCTCTAGTCTGTTATCTAACGGGCTCTAGTCTGTTATCTAATGGGCTCTAGTCTGTTATCTAATGGGCTCTAGTCTGTTATCTAACGGGCTCTAGTCTGTTATCTAACGGGCTCTAGTCTGTTATCTAACGGGCTCTAGTCTGTTATCTAATGGGCTCTAGTCTGTTATCTAATGGACTCTAGTCTGTTATCTAATGGACTCTAGTCTGTTATCTAATGGACTCTAGTCTTATCTAATGGGCTCTAGTCTGTTATCTAATGGGTTCTAGTCTGTTATCTAACGGGCTCTAGTCTGTTATCTAATGGGCTCTAGTCTGTTATCTAATGGACTCTAGTCTGTTATCTAACGGGCTCTAGTCTGTTATCTAAGGGGCTCTAGTCTGTTATCTAAGGGGCTCTAGTCTGTTATCTAACGGGCTCTAGTCTGTTATCTAATGGACTCTAGTCTTATCTAATGGGCTCTAGTCTTATCTAATGGGCTCTAGTCTTATCTAATGGGCTCTAGTCTGTTATCTAACTGGCTCTAGTCTGTTATCTAATGGGTTCTAGTCTGTTATCTAACGGGCTCTAGTCTGTTATCTAACGGGCTCTAGTCTGTTATCTAACGGGCTCTAGTCTGTTATCTAATGGGCTCTAGTCTGTTATCTAACGGGCTCTAGTCTGTTATCTAATGGGCTCTAGTCTGTTATCTAATGGACTCTAGTCTTATCTAATGGGTTCTAGTCTGTTATCTAATGGGCTCTAGTCTGTTATCTAATGGGCTCTAGTCTTATCTAATGGGCTCTAGTCTTATCTAATGGGCTCTAGTCTTATCTAATGGGCTCTAGTCTGTTATCTAACTGGCTCTAGTCTGTTATCTAATGGGCTCTAGTCTGTTATCTAATGGGTTCTAGTCTGTTATCTAACGGGCTCTAGTCTGTTATCTAATGGGCTCTAGTCTGTTATCTAATGGGCTCTAGTCTGTTATCTAACGGGCTCTAGTCTGTTATCCAACGGGCTCTAGTCTGTTATCCAACGGGCTCTAGTCTGTTATCTAACGGGCTCTAGTCTGTTATCTAACGGGCTCTAGTCTGTTATCTAACGGGCTCTAGTCTGTTATCTAATGGGCTCTAGTCTGTTATCTAATGGGCTCTAGTCAAGGCCTTTGTGGACCACATTGGAAATAAATAGAATCTCTTTAACATGTTATCCCCATATCCCCAGGGTCCCTGGGATTGTACTATTTAGTGCATATTTTTTCCCAATCCATCAACCAACCAACCAACCAACCAATGAATCAGGTAGGCAGCAAAGCAGAACTCACTTGAGGTTCCTCTCCACCCCCCTGTTCTCGTACTCGTCTCCCTGGTTGAGTAGCCGGAGGATGCCCTTCTCAAACGACTCAGTGGACTGCTCCTTGGGAAGCTGCAGGACGGGGAGAGGGAAAAGTGATGTCATGTACAGCACCATTCAAACAAGTACCTTAAAAACAAGAGCTAGGAGAGATCATTAACATTTAATTGAATTAGGTTAAGTAATTATTCAATTAACTAACTAATTAAGTTAGTTAATTATCCCTGCTTATTATCAGTGGGTGAACATCCAGTCAATACAATGCAGGGAACTTGGGGTCAATTCCATTTCAATTCAGTCAATTTGGGACGATAACAGGGGTAGCTGGCAGTTTGCAGCATTTATAAAAACACAGTTAGTGAAAATACCTTCAACAAGAAGCTCTCCAGTTCAAGCTGTGTTTTCGTGACATTGCTGGATGAGGAGTCAGACCACTTCACCTGAAAGAGAAGATCAAGTATTGTTACTCTTATCATCCAAGGGATGTAAATTAATGTTACCAGATATTGAAGGGAACATTGGGTAAGGAAAAAAATACATTGGGTAAGGACACCGTAAGAAGGGGTAACAAAATCACAACATGGGAATGTTTTTCCTCAAACAAACAACATTTACAAATCTACCATCTTGGCTTTGCTGCTTACACACCATCGGCGGTAATAGAGATGATCAAGATTATCCCTAGAAGACAATAATAAAGAATTATGTCAGCCAAGCACTACGAGACGCTAGAAAAGCTCTTTAGTCTGCCCTGCTGTGAAAACTGTTTGGTTTGATCAGATCTTCAGGAAAGTCTTGTTTGTGTTTTTACAGCCCCCGCGGTTGATCTTCTGAAAAGTCTTGTTTGTGTTTGTACAGCCCCCGCGGTTGTGCTTTTCTGCTTTCCCAACCTAATGACTTGTACTTGGACGATGGTATTCTTGGGAGAGTTTCAGGGGCTTTTCCTCAACAGTTAAGTCAGTTCAACAGTTAGTTGGCCTACTACAACAGTTAGTTGGCCTACTACAACAGTTAGTTGGCCTACTACTACCGGATATGATCAAACAGTCCAAAACACAGCGTCCCGGCCAGCCATAGAGATGTCCTTTCTGACAGCAGGGGTTTAGGCTTAGAGGAAGCTACAGAGGGGTAATGACAGCAATCAATATCTAGGCTAACTGTCTGAGGGAAGAGAGTGAAACTGTTGGCCCATGTGATAATGACGAACAAATCACGTCTCCCACTGGAATCATGTAAGTGTGGATGACACATGGGTCACAGGAACAGCATCCGTTAGAAACAGGAAGTGAAGGCGGTGCAGAATCTCACAGCATCACAGTGTGGGGGGAAACATAAATCAGGTGGTGTGCTGAGCGATTTGTTCCTCAATGAAGTTAGGCCCCCCCCCCCGCCAGAGGTCCCACAATGTTCCACACTACAGTGAGAATAAACAAACACCTCTACTGTGGGATGCATTTAAACCCATGCCGGCTAAACCTATTGACAAGGCCTATAGAGAAACCATTGGACATAGGGCACCATTTTTCGGTCATATGCAATGCCTCAAATCAAATCAAGTTTATTGGTCACGTACACAGATTTACAGATGTTATTACAGGTGCAGTGATATGCTTGTCCAGTAATAGCATAATCACATCAATAAATTGGTTATAACAAACTCTGAACAACGTAACACGTGTTGACAGCAAAATGGATGCAGAGGACGTGACAAATAAACTCGAAACGTAGGAATGTTTACTGGTTGCTCAGGAGGTAAAGGGGAAGTCAGATGTGTGGACTAAATGTGACTAGTTGTGGAAAATAGAGATCAAGAAAAATAAAGGTAAGGAGCGCTGCTGGGTGATTTGGACGGAGTCAGGCGCAAGGAGGTGTGAATCACAGAATAATGGTTTATTCGGCCAATACAGCAGTTCGCAGCAATGCGTAAAAAAACAACTACAGTGCGACTTAACGGCGTACTGGGGAAAACAAAACACACAGGTGAATATCCCGGCACTAAGGTACATAATGCTCCACCGAGCTATCGACACCTCCACATGGAAACAAATCACACACAGAGACATGGGGGGGCAGAGGGAATACTTATACAGGGGACTGATGAGGGGATATGCACCAGGTGTGTGTGAAAAACAAGACAAAACAAATGGAATGATGAGATGAGGAGCGGCAGTGGCTAGAAGGCCGGTGAAGACTAACGCCGAAGCCTGCCCGAACAAGGAGAGGAGGCAGCTTCTGAGGAAGTTGTGAGAGAGAGAGAGAGAGAGAGAGAGAGACACTGCTGGGTACAAATTACATTCAGCTGCTACAGATTTGAAGGGGAAAATATACCCCGGCAATACAAAATACACGGAGCTCAACTGAGCTACACTCTCCTCACAATAAACAATCACCCACAAGGACAAGAAGGGCAGAGGGAACACATATACAAGTACTAATGAGGAGACAGCTTCTGAGGAAGTCGTGACAGCAGCCTGCATATTATGTGTGCCAAACAGGTGCTGTTAGATTACCATATAATGTGCTGACCGTTTGGGACAACACTAAATACATTATAAGCGGACCAGAGAGTCTGTTGTAAAGTTAATTTTTTTTGTAAAGCTTTTATTACAGCGAAGACTAAAAACAGTCGCATTCATGCGTGAATGCAATTTCCGAAATAGAACAGTTTAGGCCTATTTATTGTTTACGGTATTATTCAATGGTCGCTTTGTTATTTTATTTTAAAAAATAACACTTGATTGCATTTCACATCATGAATGACTCGTATGCTGTATGATGACATGAACAAATAAATTATTGATTGATACTGCGACTTGTGACGGCCGGCCGCCAAACAACCTGCCCGCTTGACCCTATCCCCTCCTCTCTTCTCCAGACCATTTCCGGAGACCTTCTCCCCTACCTCACCTCGCTGATCAACTCATCCTTGACCGCTGGCTATGTCCCTTCCGTCTTCAAGAGAGCGAGAGTTGCATCCCTCCTCAAAAAAACGGAGACACTTGAAACCTTACCTCTTTAAGGAATACCTTGAATAGTATAAAAGTAAAAGTAATCCTTCTACCCCCACAAAAAAATTAAAAATATAAAAATAAGGTGGTTGTCCCACTGGCTATCATAAGTTGAATGCACCAATTTGTAAGTCGCTCTGGATAAGAGCGTCTGCTAAATGACGTAAATGTAAATGTAATACAGTAGCTTAGATATAGAATCATGAAATTCCATTCCAGGGACGTACAAATGTATGCACACATGACTAAGTCGCTTTGGATAAAAGTGTCTGCTAAATGGCACATATTACCCAAAACCTCACTTAGAGACCCACGACAGGCCATGCTTTAAAATGCAGTCTTTTAAAAGATGGGATAGGTGTTGAAAGAGCAGTGGCGTGGAGTGAAAGGACAAGACCACTACACACGGAATAGAACTGCCCCGTTCAAAACCACTACACACGGAATAGAACTGCCCCGTTCAAAACCACTACACACGGAATAGAACTGCCCCGTTCAAAACCACTACACACGGAATAGAACTGCCCCGTTCAAAATCACTACACACGGAATAGAACTGCCCCGTTCAAAACCACTACACACGGAATAGAACTGCCCCGTTCAAAACCACTACACACGGAATAGAACTGCCCCGTTCAAAACCACTACACACGGAATAGAACTGCCCCGTTCAAAACCACTACACACGGAATAGAACTGCCCCGTTCAAAACCACTACACACGGAATAGAACTGCTCCGTTCAAAACCACTACACACGGAATAGAACAGCCCCGTTCAAAATCACTACACACGGAATAGAACTGCCCCGTTCAAAACCACTACACACGGAATAGAACTGCCCCGTTCAAAACCACTACACACGGAATAGAACTGCCCCGTTCAAAACCACTACACACGGAATAGAACTGCCCCGTTCAAAACCACTACACACGGAATAGAACTGCCCCGTTCAAAACCACTACACACGGAATAGAACTGCCCGTTCATAACCACTACACACGGAATAGAACTGCCCCGTTCAAAACCACTACACACGGAATAGAACTGCCCCGTTCAAAACCACTACACACGGAATAGAACTGCCCCGTTCAAAACCACTACACACGGAATAGAACTGCCCCGTTCAAAACCACTACACACGGAATAGAACTGCCCCGTTCAAAACCACTACACACGGAATAGAACTGCCCCGTTCAAAACCACTACACACGGAATAGAACTGCCCCGTTCAAAATCACTACACACGGAATATAACTGCCCCGTTCAAAACCACTACACACGGAATAGAACTGCCCCGTTCAAAACCACTACACACGGAATAGAACTGCCCCGTTCAAAACCACTACACACGGAATAGAACTGCCCCGTTCAAAACCACTACACACGGAATAGAACTGCCCCGTTCAAAACCACTACACACGGAATAGAACTGCCCCGTTCAAAACCACTACACACGGAATAGAACTGCCCGTTCATAACCACTACACACGGAATAGAACTGCCCCGTTCAAAACCACTACACACGGAATAGAACTGCCCCGTTCAAAACCACTACACACGGAATAGAACTGCCCCGTTCAAAACCACTACACACAGAATAGAACTGCCCCGTTCAAAACCACTACACACGGAATAGAACTGCCCCGTTCAAAACCACTACACACGGAATAGAACTGCCCCGTTCAAAACCACTACACACGGAATAGAACTGCCCCGTTCAAAATCACTACACACGGAATATAACTGCCCCGTTCAAAACCACTACACACGGAATAGAACTGCCCCGTTCAAAACCACTACACACGGAATAGAACTGCCCCGTTCAAAACCACTACACACGGAATAGAACTGCCCCGTTCAAAACCACTACACACGGAATAGAACTGCCCCGTTCAAAACCTCTACACACGGAATAGAACTGCCCCGTTCAAAACCACTACACACGGAATAGACCAGCCCCGTTCAAAACCACTACACACGGAATAGACCAGCCCCGTTCAAAACCACTACACACGGAATAGAACTGCCCCGTTCAAAACCACTACACACGGAATAGAACTGCCCCGTTCAAAACCAATACACACGGAATAGAACTGCCCCGTTCAAAACCACTACACACGGAATAGAACAGCCCCGTTCAAAACCACTACACACGGAATAGAACAGCCCCGTTCAAAACCACTACACACGGAATAGAACAGCCCCGTTCAAAACCACTACACACGGAATAGAACTGCCCCGTTCAAAACCACTACACACGGAATAGAACTGCCCCGTTCAAAACCACTACACACGGAATAGAACTGCCCCGTTCAAAACCACTACACACGGAATAGAACTGCCCCGTTCAAAACCACTACACACGGAATAGAACTGCCCCGTTCAAAACCACTACACACGGAATAGAACTGCCCCGTTCAAAACCACTACACACGGAATAGAACAGCCCCGTTCAAAACCACTACACACGGAATATAACTGCCCCGTTCAAAACCACTACACACGGAATAGACCAGCCCCGTTCAAAACCACTACACACGGAATAGAACTGCCCCGTTCAAAACCACTACACACGGAATAGAACTGCCCCGTTCAAAACCACTACACATGGAATAGAACTGCCCAGTTCAAAACCACTACACACGGAATAGAACTGCCCCGTTCAAAACCACTACACACGGAATAGAACTGCCCCGTTCAAAACCACTACACACGGAATAGAACTGCCCCGTTCAAAACCACTACACACGGAATAGAACTGCCCCGTTCAAAACCACTACACACGGAATAGAACTGCCCCGTTCAAAACCACTACACACGGAATAGAACAGCCCCGTTCAAAACCACTACACACGGAATAGAACAGCCCCGTTCAAAACCACTACACACGGAATAGACCAGCCCCGTTCAAAACCACTACACACGGAATAGAACTGCCCCGTTCAAAACCACTACACACGGAATAGAACTGCCCCGTTCAAAACCACTACACACGGAATAGAACTGCCCCGTTCAAAACCACTACACACGGAATAGAACTGCCCCGTTCAAAACCACTACACACGGAATAGACCAGCCCCGTTCAAAACCACTACACACGGAATAGACCAGCCCCGTTCAAAACCACTACACACGGAATAGAACTGCCCCGTTCAAAACCACTACACACGGAATAGAACTGCCCCGTTCAAAACCACTACACACGGAATAGAACTGCCCCGTTCAAAACCACTACACACGGAATAGAACTGCCCCGTTCAAAACCACTACACACGGAATAGAACAGCCCCGTTCAAAACCACTACACATGGAATAGAACAGCCCCGTTCAAAACCACTACACACGGAATAGAACTGCCCCGTTCAAAACCACTACACACGGAATAGAACTGCCCCGTTCAAAACCACTACACACGGAATAGAACTGCCCCGTTCAAAACCACTACACACGGAATAGAACTGCCCCGTTCAAAACCACTACACACGGAATAGAACTGCCCCGTTCAAAACCACTACACACGGAATAGAACTGCCCCGTTCAAAACCACTACACACGGAATAGAACTGCCCCGTTCAAAACCACTACACACGGAATAGAACTGCCCCGTTCAAAACCACTACACACGGAATAGAACAGCCCCGTTCAAAACCACTACACACGGAATAGAACTGCCCCGTTCAAAACCACTACACACGGAATAGACCAGCCCCGTTCAAAACCACTACACACGGAATAGAACTGCCCCGTTCAAAACCACTACACACGGAATAGAACTGCCCCGTTCAAAACCACTACACACGGAATAGAACTGCCCCGTTCAAAACCACTACACACGGAATAGAACTGCCCCGTTCAAAACCACTACACACGGAATAGAACTGCCCCTTTCAAAACCACTACACACGGAATAGAACTGCCCCGTTCAAAACCAAAGTGGCCAAACTGAGGCTTTTAGTCCGCTGTCTCCTCTTTCAATCCCTGTTGTTAACATCCCCTGTGTGTGGTATTGGCTCTGGGCTGTGCAGTCTTGCAGAGGCCTGTTGTCCCCCTCTGTCTGTCTGGCTTGGTTGCTAATGCAGAGTGGATGCCCTGTTCTCTTTGCCCAGAGGAACAGACGGCTACATCACTCCGCCCCTCACTCACTCTTAGACAAAGAAGCCTGTCAACCAGTAGGATGTTAGAGTGAGAGCAGTAGAGTGAGAGCAAAATGTGAGAGGGACGTAGTGAGAGCGAAAATGTGAGAGGGACGTAGTGAGAGCAAAATTGTGAGAGGGACAGAGTGAGAGCCAAATGTGAGAGGGACGTAGTGAGAGCCAAATGTGAGAGGGACAGAGTGAGAGCCAAATGTGAGAGACACAGAGTGAGAGCCAAATGTGAGAGACACAGAGTGAGAGCCAAATGTGAGAGACACAGAGTGAGAGCCAAATGTGAGAGGGACAGAGTGAGAGCAAAATGTGAGAGACACAGAGTGAGAGCCAAATGTGAGAGACACAGAGTGAGAGCCAAATGTGAGAGACACAGAGTGAGAGCCAAATGTGAGAGACACAGAGTGAGAGCCAAATGTGAGAGACACAGAGTGAGAGCCAAATCTGAGAGGGACGTAGTGAGAGCAAAATGTGAGAGACACAGAGTGAGAGCCAAATGTGAGAGACACAGAGTGAGAGCCAAATGTGAGAGACACAGAGTGAGAGCCAAATGTGAGAGACACAGAGTGAGAGCCAAATGTGAGAGGGACAGAGTGAGAGCCAAATGTGAGAGACACAGAGTGAGAGCCAAATGTGAGAGACACAGAGTGAGAGCCAAATCTGAGAGGGACAGAGTGAGAGCCAAATGTGAGAGGGACAGAGTGAGAGCCAAATGTGAGAGACACAGAGTGAGAGCCAAATGTGAGAGACACAGAGTGAGAGCGAAAATGTGAGAGGGACAGAGTGAGAGCCAAATGTGAGAGGGACCAGAGTGAGAGCCAAATGTGAGAGGGACCAGAGTGAGAGCCAAATGTGAGAGGGGCCAGAGTGAGAGCCACATGTGAGAGGGACAGAGTGAGAGCCAAATGTGAGAGACACAGAGTGAGAGCCAAATGTGAGAGGGACAGAGTGAGAGCCAAATGTGAGAGGGACCAGAGTGAGAGCCAAATGTGAGAGGGACCAGAGTGAGAGCCAAATGTGAGAGGGACCAGAGTGAGAGCCAAATGTGAGAGGGACCAGAGTGAGAGCCAAATGTGAGAGGGACAGAGTGAGAGCCAAATGTGAGAGGAACAGAGTGAGAGCCAAATGTGAGAGGGACCAGAGTGAGAGCCAAATGTGAGAGGGACCAGAGTGAGAGCCAAATGTGAGAGGGACCAGAGTGAGAGCCAAATGTGAGAGGGACAGAGTGAGAGCCAAATGTGAGAGGGACCAGAGTGAGAGCCAAATGTGAGAGGACCAGAGTGAGAGCCAAATGTGAGAGGGACCAGAGTGAGAGCCAAATGTGAGAGGGACAGAGTGAGAGCCAAATGTTGAGAGGGACAGAGTGAGAGCAAAATGTGAGAGGAACAGAGTTGAGAGCCAAATGTGAGAGGACCAGAGTGAGAGCCAAATGTGAGAGGAACAGAGTGAGAGCCAAATGTGAGAGGAACAAAGCAAGGGTATGTGTTTGTTTGCGTTCGTCCCTGCATGAGTGAGTGTGTGTGTGTGTGTGTGTGAGTCGGTGTGTGAGTCGGTGTGTGAGTCGGTGTGTGAGTCGGTGTATGTACACAGGGTGCCAGGTCTTCCCAGCCAGCCAGCCAGTTGTGTGTTTTTTTACTGCCTTGTTACCAGGTTGTATAGTGGGTATTCTGACTGAGTTGGCTTAGTTTACCAGCCATGTCCATGGGCCAAGTCCAGAACCAGATGTACCTCTGGGGAGAAAGGACAGTTCCAGAGCACAGGGAGCACAGGGCAGCGCTGGCCTGGCCAGGGGCTGGGTGGGTTAGATGATGAATAGATGGCTAAAACCGGCGTGACAATCTCTCTCTCCACTGGAACAGCACAGACAGTCTGTCCGGGTCGTGTCCAAACTGTCTCAAACAGCTTCCTTGCTTCCTTTGTCAGCTGAAAAGGACTTTGACCATAGATCGTATTAAAACACGAGACAGGTCCAAGCGCCGTGGTGTAAAACTATCGTCCACCTAATGATCGTAATGAAAGAATTAAAGCCATTTCATTGATGGGACATGGCCACAACTGTTTCTCCTGGTCCTGACTGTGTGTGTAACTGGGGCGACGGGGTTGATGAGGCAAGCAAACTCTCTGGCCCTCTGGGCCGTCAGCACCAGCAGGCATACCTTTCCTCGGTCTAGATTCTGTTAGCATGCTCCAGATAGCAAGCCTAAATCATCTCACACGGCAACATTTCACACTGAGCCTTTTGGTAGTTCTACTTAGGAGACCAGGATACAAGTCATTTATACTAGGCTACGGTCTGACTATTTCAGGACATTTATCCGTTTTAGTCTTCCCTTGTTTTGGTTAGCTAGCATTTAGACGCCAGACGTCACATTTGATTTCACACTAAAGAAAAGCAAAATCATCTAGATACACATTATAACTCTCAAAATGTACCCAAACATTTCATTTCGGCAACAAAATGAAACTCATAATTTCCAGTTCACTTTGGCAGGCAGACAAGTCAACACTGGAGTTAAAAAAGAAAACACTGTTGGCGGAAAACGAGACAGGTTACGCGAGACAGGTTTTTGAACATCTCTCTCGCGTAACCTTTCATCTCCAACACCACCCCAACATCAACACCTGAAAATTGTGTGTTTTCTATGTTTTGTAGTAAAAAAGATATAGAGGAAGATTGGGGTTTTCAATTACATCATCGGTGTGCATCGTGTGATTTTAACCAATTATGAGGAGGCATTGCCTACTAATTGTCTACTAATTGGTTGATGATGTCATTGGAAAACCTTACAGTGCCTTCGGAAAGTATTCAGACCCCTTGACTTTTTCCACATTTTGTTACGTTAGCGCCTTATTCTAAAATGGATTAACTAATAAAAATCCTCACAATCTACACAAAATACCCCATAATGACAAAGCGAAAACAGGTTTTTAGAATTTTTTGCAAATTTATTAAAAGTGAAAAATAGAAATACCTTATTTACATAAGTATTCAGACCCTTTGCTATGAAACTCGGGTTGCATAGCTCAGGTGCATCTTGTTTCCATTGATCATCCTTGAGATCTTTCTACAACTTGATTGGAGTCCACCTGTCGTAAAGTCAATTGATTGGACATGATTTGGAAAGGCACACTGTCTATATAAGGTCCCACAGTTGACAGTGCATGTCAGAGCAAAAACCAAGCCATGAGGTCGAAGGAATTGTCCGTAGAGCTTCGAGACAAATTTTTTTGCAGCATTGAAGGTCCCCAAGAACACAGTGGCCTCCATTATTCTTAAATGGAAGAAGTTTGGAACCACCAAGACTCTTCCTAGAGCTGGCCGCCCGGCCAAACTGAGCCACCGGGGGAGAAGGGCCTTGGTCAGGGAGGTGACCAAGAATCCGATGGTCACTCTGACAGAACTCTAGACTTCCTCTGTAGAGATGGGAGAACCTTCCAGAAGAACAACCATCTCTGCAGCACTCCACCAATCAGGCCTTTATGGTAGAGTGGCCAGACGGAAGCCACTCCTCAGTAAAAGGCACGACAGCCCGCTTGGAGTTTGCCAAAAGGCACCTAAAGACTCTCAGACCATGAGAAACAAGATTCTCTGGTCTGATGAAACCAAGATTGAACTCTTTGGCCTGAATGCCAACTGTCACGTCTGGAGGAAACCTGGCACCATCCCTACGGTGAAGCATGGTGGTGGCAGCATCATGCTGTGGGGATGTTTTTCAGCGGCAGGGACTGGGAGACTAGTCAGGATCAAGGGAAAGATGAACGGAGCAAAGTACAGAGCAACGCTCCCCAACCAACCTGACAGAGCTTGAAAGGATCTGCAAAGAAGAATGGGAGAAACTCCCCAAATACAGGTGTGCCAAGCTTGTAGCGTCATACCCAAGAAGACTCGAGGCTGTAATCGCTGCCAAAGGTGCTTCAACAAAGTACTTATTAAACGGTCTGAATACTGACATTCATTTTTTTGTTTTATATAAATTAGCAAAAATGTCTAAAAACCTGTTTTTGCTTTGTCATTATGGGGTGTTGTGTGTAGATTGATGAGGGGAAAAAACGATTTAATCAATTTTAGAATAAGGCTGTAACGTAACAAAATGTGGAAAAAGTCAAGGGGTCTGAATACTTTCAGAATGCACAGTATCATCCTCTATCTGTTTTACTACAAAATATAGAAATGCGCAATTTTCACGTGTTGATGTTGGGGTGGTGCTGGAGGTGATGAATATGAAGTTGAACATTTTTAAAAATGTCCCTTTAACAACAACACCATGGGCAGAATCATAACGTGTGTGTGTGTGTGTGCTTCCTGCTCCGAGGGAAACAGCACAGCAGCAGTTTCCTCATCCCTCATTAGAGGCTGAATCACATGAAGGATCAGAGCAGGGCGGAGTGAGGGGGGGGGGGGGGGGGTAGGGTCGTGGCTGTGTTGGGCTCAGGCAGGCAGGCTAGACAAAGGAAAATCCCCCAGCGGAGCACCTCTCTCCTGCTGTTCCCCTCTCCTCTCTCTGCCCTGCCCTGCCCTGGCACCACCTGCTGAGGTAATGGAGTTAATATTGGCAACAAAGAACTGGCTTTAAAATGGCCCCCCAAAAAACACACACACACACACACACTTGCACAACAATTTAAGTCAATAAGTAATTGTTTTAGTCAAAGTATTTTCCGTGTGAATGCCGCTACTAATACTTTTCAGTCTACGTTTCTTTTCAGGGCTGGGTTTTATTTGAACGTTACCACCCACCAGCATGGCATTGTTTATTAATCGGAAACAACTGCAAAGTTCTTCCTCTTCGCGAGTTGCGACTGAGCTGAGCCAAGCAGCTTTTCCCTGTAGCCTACACTTGGCCATCTGTGCAAATAAAATTAGGGGGTGCAAAGTTATGTTTTTGAACCTCCACTTCATTACCATAATCCATTGGATCATTTGTCAAGTTTCAATTCTGTTTTAGCTAGTCTGTATTTAAAAAATATATTACCGTTTTATAAAATGGTAAAATTGCATGTGATATGAATACATTTTGGAACCTCGCTCCCACCCCTCGCCACATGATGAATGGTTTGGACCACGCTCCACTGCTTTGATTGGTGCAGCTAGAAACCACAAGTGTCTATCCTATAATGAAAAGGCAGAAGAAAATTCCACGAATCTATTTTGTAGTGCTGATGTTACACTTGTTTCGGTGTTTTAAAAACTCAAGACAAGACAGGTTAAATGATAAAAAGGTTTAATGTGCTCTTATTTAGAAAGATAGTTCTGATCATATAGTCCTAAGCGATATCCAAAACAACTAACAATAGACTGAATTCATATACACTGAACAAAAATATAAATGCAACATGAAACAATTTCAAAGATTTGACTGAGTTACAGTTCATATAAGGAAATCAGTCAATTAAAATAAATAAATTAGGCCCTAATCTATGGATTTCACATGAATGGGAATAAAGATATGCATATGTTGGTCATTGATACCTTAAAAAAAAGGTAGAGGAGTATGGATTAGAAAACCAGTCAGTATCTGGTGTGACCACCATTTGCCTCGTGCAGCGCGACACATCTCCTTCGCGTAGAGTTGATCAGGCTGTTGATTGTGGCCTGTGGAATGTTGTCCCACTCCTCTTCAATGGCTGTGCGAAGTTGCTGGATATTGGCGGCAAACTGGAACACGCTGTCGTATACGTCGAGCCAGAGCATCCCAAACATGCTCAATGGGGTGACATGTCTGGTGAGAGTATGCAAGCCATGGAATAACTGGGACATTTTCTGCCTCCAGGAATTGTGTACAGATCCTTGCGACATGGGGCTGTGCATTATCATGCTGAAACATGAGGTGATGGCGGAGGATGAATGGCACGACAATGGGCCTCAGGATCTCGTCACAGTATCCCTGTGCATTCAAATTGCCATCAATGAAATGCAATTGTGTTCGTTGTCCGTAGCTTATGCCTGCCATACCATAACTCCACCGCCACCATGGGGCACTCTGTTCACAACGTTGACATCAGCAAATCGCTCGCCCACATGACGCCATCTGGCCGGTACAGTTGAAACCGTGATTCATCCGTGAAGAGCACATTTCTCCAGTGTGCCAGTGGCCATCGAAGGTGAGCATTTGCCCACTGAAGTCGGTTACGATGCCAAACTCCAGTCAGGTCAAGACCCTGGTGAGGACGACTAGCACGCAGATGAGCTTCCCTGAGACGGTTTCTGACAGTTTATGCAGAAATTCTTCGGTTGTGCAAACCCACAGTTTCATCAGCTGTCCGGGTGGCTGGTCTCAGACGATCCCATAGGTGAAAAAGCCACATGTGGAGGTCCTGGGCTGGCGTGGTTACACGTGGTCTGCGGTTGTGAGGCCGGTTGGACGTACTGCCAAATTCTCTAAAACGACTTATGGTCGAAAAATGTACATTCAATTCTCTGACAACAGCTATGGTGGACATTCCTGCAGTCAGCATGCCAATTGCACGCTCCTTCAAAACTTGAGACATCTGTGGCATTGTGTTGTGACAAAACTGCACATTTTAGAGTGGCCTTTTATTGTCCCCAGCACAAGGTGCACCTGTGTAATGATCATGATGTTTAATCAGTTTCTTGATATGCCACACTTGTCAGGAGGATGGATTATCTTATCAAAGGAGAACTGCTCACTAACAGGGATATAAACACATTTGTGCACAAAATCAGAGAGAAACATTTTCTCAGATCTTTTATTTCAGCTCATGAAACATGGGAACACTTTACATGATGCGTTTATATTTTTGTTCAGTGTATTTTCTGTAATTTAAATTTGAAATTTAAATTGTAAACACATATTTCTAATCTGGGAGGTAAACTCAATAAAGTATTAAATAATTTTGCTGTGTATTTTGGATTGAATCAAGGCATTAAAATGTACCAGAGGCCAACAAAATAAATAGCTTGTTCTGCAAAAAATGTCTTAACCCGCAGAGCCTGGCTGGCTACTTTTTCCTACTCCATGTGCTTGTGGAAGACATTGCCCCTTTCCCAAAACATGTGTAAAGATCGGACTATAAATTGTGCCTTCCTGTATTATATCATATTCTTATCTTATATTATTTCTTATTGTTGTTGCATTGTTGAGAAGGAACCTGCAAGTAAGCTGTGTTTTCCACAAGTAGCCAGCCAGGGTTCAAAATGTATTGCTAAAGGAGCTCTATTCACCATCTTCATCAAAATATTTTCATAATTTATCTGCAGATAATCGCCAAAAAGCCTAGGCCTACCAATAGCCTATGCAAATGATGGAGCCAAATGAACGGCTCTCTCACCGATGAGATTCGATAGGCTACGAGGGTCACTGTCTGGCAAGTCCCAACTTCCTAGGAAAGGAAACCTAGGAACTACTTTGGTTTACTTGTCCCAATGCAATACCATGGACATATAACCACGTCGCGAGATTTATGAATTACAAAAGGGATATGTGGTCCCGTGTAGCTCAGTTGGTAGAGCATGGCTCTCGCAATGCCAAGGTTGTGGGTTCGATTCCCGCGGAGGACCATTACGACAAAAGGATGAAAATGTCTGCACTCACTACTTACTGTAAGTTGCTCTGGATAAGAGCGTCTGCCAATTGACTAAAATGTAAATGTGAAAAATTGATATAGGAGATCAACTTTATTCAGTCAGTTTGACACTTTTTATAAATTAGTCAACACTTGCTGTTCAGTTGTCAATCAACGCACAGTAAATAGAGTGGCTGGCTATGTGAAACACGTGAAAGAAAATAAATGACTGTCAGAAAACAACAATTAGGCCAAGTTGTGGATTTAGACTCATCGTCACCACTTCCATTACATGGGACAGGCAAATTTACAAGCATCATGCTCTCTCCCGCCTCCGTGTAAAGAAATTTGAGTGCAACCAACCACAGCGCATACAAATTGTACCGGGAGGCGGGACAGACAGCAGACTGTGTTTCCCTGTCATCACTCGCTTTGTGACTGACAGGCACCTATCCTATCAATAGATCGATAGCAGACGCGTATCGTTCATTCTAGCGGGACGGACTAGCGAATTGAAACTTTTAAATGAAAAGTAGTCTAGTTAAAGATGCACTATGCAGAAATCCATTTCCTAGTTGATACAATTCTAATCGTTTTCTTAATTTCAGTTTGTTACAAAACAAGCAAGTACAGTGTAGAGTATCATTTTACCATCTAAACCGCTGTGAAATATATTTTTCATAACCAAAAATATTGTATTTTCAGCTGTTTAAGCTGGTGTACAAAGCCAAAAGTAAAAGACGCAAAAATGAGCACACATAGACCAGATCTACCGCTTCTTAGACTTGCTTTCAATGATGATGACAGATCTACAGTGGGGAAAAAAGGTATTTAGTCAGCCACCAATTGTGCAAGTTCTCCCACTTAAAAAGATGAGAGAGGCCTGTAATTTTCATCATAGGTACACGTCAACTATGACAGACAAATTGAGAATTTTTTTCTCCAGAAAATCACATTGTATGATTTTTAATGAATTTATTTGCAAATTATGGTGGAAAATAAGTATTTGGTCACCTACAAACAAGCAAGATTTTTGGATCTCACAGACCTGTAACTTCTTCTTTAAGAGGCTCCTCTGTCCTCCACTTGTTACCTGTATTAATGGCACCTGTTTGAACTTGTTATCAGTATAAAAGACACCTGTCCACAACCTCAAACAGTCACACTCCAAACTCCACTATGGCCAAGACCAAAGAACTGTCAAAGGACACCAGAAACAAAATTGTAGACCTGCACCAGGCTGGGAAGACTGAATCTGCAATAGGTAAGCAGCTTGGTTTGAAGAAATCAACTGTGGGAGCAATTATTAGGAAATGGAAGACATACAAGACCACTGATAATCTCCCTCGATCTGAGGCTCCACGCAAGATCTCACCCCGTGGGGTCAAAATGATCACAAGAACGGTGAGCAAAAATCCCAGAACCACACGGGGGGACCTAGTGAATGACCTGCAGAGAGCTGGGACCAAAGTAACAAAGCCTACCATCAGTAAAACACTACGCCACCAGGGACTCAAATCCTGCAGTGCCAGTTGTGTCCCCCCGCTTAAGCCAGTACATGTCCAGGCCCGTCTGAAGTTTGCCAGAGTTCATTTGGATGATCCAGAAGAGGATTGGGAGAATGTCATATGGTCAGATGAAACCAAAATAGAACTTTTTGGTAAAAACTCAACTCGTCGTGTTTGGAGGACAAAGAATGCTGAGTTGCATCCAAAGAACACCATACCTACTGTGAAGCATGGGGGTGGAAACATCATGCTTTGGGGCTGTTTTTCTGCAAAGGGACCAGGACGACTGATCCGTGTAAAGGAAAGAATGAATGGGGCCATGTATCGTGAGATTTTGAGTGAAAACCTCTTTCCATCAGCAAGGGCATTGAAGATGAAACGTGGCTGGGTCTTTCAGCATGACAATGATCCCAAACACACCGCCCGGGCAACGAAGGAGTGGCTTCGTAAGAAGCATTTCAAGGTCCTGGAGTGGCCTAGCCAGTCTCCAGATCTCAACCCCATAGAAAATCTTTGGAGGGAGTTGAAGGTCCATGTTGCCCAGCAACAGCCCCAAAACATCACTGCTCTAGAGGAGATCTGCATGGAGGAATGGGCCAAAATACCAGCAACAGTGTGTGAAAACCTTGTGAAGACTTACAGAAAACGTTTGACCTGTGTCATTGCCAACAAAGGGTATATAACAAAGTATTGAGAAACTTTTGTTATTGACCAAATACTTATTTTCCACCATAATTTGCAAATAAATTCATAAAAAATCCTATAAAGGGATTTTCTGGATTTTTTTCTCTCATTTTGTCTGTCATAGTTGACGTGTACCTATGATGGAAATTACAGGCCTCTCTCATCTTTTTAAGTGGGAGAACTTGCACAATTGGTGGCTGACTAAATACTTTTTTCCCCCCACTGTATAACACACATTCCTATGTGAATTTGGTCGGGTCGCCCACAAAGTTACATATTGCAACTTTACTATGAAGTGGAAAACGTAGCCGGTTGAAAATGAGTCTGCCACCGGCTGATTAGCAGACGGCAGGTGCTAATGGAAAACACTGAGTAAGCATGTTCGTTGGACGGCGTATACCATGTGTATCCCGTACATACGACAAATAAAGACTTGAAACTTGAGTAACCCACCCACACAAAAAAACTACAGGTATTAGGCTGTATGGTTTACACAGTGTTCAGACCGGTTTTAGGATTACAGTGTCTGACTGTTGTGGCTGTGCCAGCATTAAAGAGGATAACAAAATGAAACTGGTGGTGGTGGGAGAGCTTAAAGTGGAATTGACAGCGTTTTAGCAACATGAAATCTCATTAAAATCTGTTCATATACACCCCCTGGAAGAATGACACTTTTTTATTTTATTTACATTTTCGGACAAGCGAACACTTAAATATGGTCATTTTCACGTTTTCATCAATTCATAGAATGTTTGGGAATTATGTATACTAAGGCATTTGTGAAGATTCTATATCAATATAGAGTGGGGAAGGGGGCCGTGCGTTTGGACAATTAATAGACACTGCAGTAAATAAAACCTGATAAAAACATCTGTCTTGTCCAGGACCAGAGTCTACGCAGACCGGTGTTCCGTAGCCAATCAGAGCTACAGTAGGTCTATATGCAAATAAGCCATTTGCCACACAGGCCTGACATCATTCACTTTGAACTGGACTGTGTGTTTACAGGCAGTAGCAACAGCACGACTTTAGATCATTAGAACGCAATCGCCAAAAGCCACAAAATACACCTGAATGGATTTCTGCAAATATGTAAACACCACGGGAGTCCCCTTACATTTGCGAAGTTCACAGTCCTATTGATCAAACAACCATGAAAAGGTAGGCTCTCTCCCTCAGTTGCCTACGCACATCAACAAGATCAACAACTAATGCTAGCCAGAGCGAGATGAGCTAAAATCTAACGAGGGAACATTAGATAAACCCTCTCAAACCTTTTCAGCTAGTTGGCCGTCAACATTGCACTGATAAACGATGAGGAATAGTAGCCTGCTCGTCCTTCTGTAGCTTGCCTGGCAATGCATGCTGGTCCCAACCCACGTTTTGACAACTGAATGGGAACTTGCCTGCCCGCCCATTTGCCTGCAAATACATTTGATTGACAACTAAGAGATATGCTAACTGTGGATAATAGTTCAGCATAGCTAGCTAGCAAGCGATTCACATTTCTTGCTAGCTAACCAAATGACACCTGCATCTCTATCTGTAGCCAACGAAAAACAATATGACTGGGAAAATTCAGTCACTCACCCACTCCTCCACTGACATGACATCCTCCCAGCAGCTAGCTAGCTAGCTAGCTAGCTAGCTAGCTAGCTAACTAACATTAGACTCAGTGTTTTTAGCTTGCTAAATAAATAGGTGGCTACATAAATAGATTTGCTAGCCCAGGGGTGTCAAACGCAATCACTGCATGGGCCATATTGGAAAAAAAAGAAACGAATTTGAGGGCCAGACATAGCCTTTTAATTTTTTTACAAAAAAGTGCAATTGCGACCCAAACTGGCCATTGTTTTATTTGAAAAGATATGGCCTTTTATAATGTCCACTTATGTACATAGGATGCTGTATATACCATTTTAACATATTAAAACAAAAGAAGAGAAATCATATTTTCCAGCCTTTGCTGCTATTACATTTTACATTTTAGTAATTTAGCAGACGCTCTTATCCAGAGCGACTTACAGTTAGTGAGTGCATACATTATTTAATTTTTCATACTGGCCCCCCGTGGGAATCGAACCCACAACCCTGGCGTTGCAAACGCCATGCTCTACCAACTGAGCTACATCCCTGCCGGCCATTCCCTCCCCTACCCTGGGCCAATTGTGCGCCTCCCCATGGGTCTCCCGGTCGCGGCCGGCTACGACAGAGCCTGGATTCGAACCAGGATCTCTAGTGGCACAGCTAGTACTGCGATGCAGTGCCTTAGACCACTGCGCCACTCGGGATAATCTTGATTTGCTTGCAGAGGTGTATAATATGTTGCGACCCAAATCACAAAGTATTTAAAACTCAAAATAACAAAAACGTAGCTCTAGGTTTTTGTAACATTGAAACTTAAACATGTTTTCGCTTTTTTTTTTTTGCACTGCGTGGATCCCCGGTGCGGTTGAACGCAGCATTGCTGTATGGTGCACTCAACATGTTGCTGTAACAGGCCTACATGTTTCTCCTTTGCAGGGTGTTTCGTTGCAGGTTTTCTGTTTTTGGTTATTTCATTGTCAAGCTTTAAAAACCGAAGCCAGACTGCAACATGTTAGTAGCCTATCTAGGACTGTGGCATGTGTCTGTACTCTTTCCCTCCGCTGCACGCTGTAAACGGGACACACGAAAGCAGCGCAACTGAAGTTGAATTCACCGATTGCGAGCGCATCAGGCTGTAATTTCATATAGATGACTTAACTGTTGACTCATTTATAAAATCGCTTGTGTGTCCTGTTCGCTTGTGTTTGACACGTGTGCTAGCCTATTAGCAACGTTATGACTGACGTGTGATCATTGCCCTTTGCTAGTTTGATTGTATCAACATTCCCAGCCTTAGTTACAGTCTTCTGTTTATGTTCAAAATATTGAGCCGTTGAAACTGAAACAGTGCATCCTGAATGGAGGCAGCAAACAATGTACCAGGTCAGCTGTGATTTACAACCTGATAGCAATATTTTTTGGACTACCAAGAAATGTATTGGTGAATTATATGAATCATGCATTGAACTGCATCCATCTATTCTGCCAACAATGCCTTAGTGTACGTCATGGAACGTTGAATCAAATAGAACCTATTTAAAAATATATATATATTTTAAAGTTGGTTTTGTAGCATAAACTGGGAATTTGATAATTTTGACTGATATTATGATTGTCATTTTGTTTCATATCGGCAAAGTAGTTAAAACGCTTTCAGTTTCCACTTTCTGTGGTCTTCCAGAGGCCAGGCTGTGATGTCTGTTTAAGAGCTGCTAAACCACTCCCACCAGACCATGGAGGAAAGTGAACAAGCCGCTAGGAGATAGAAAACAGACCCACTTTACTAGGCTACACAATCACCAATTCATCCGGGTTTTGATTGGCTAGCAGTGTCTTCAATCATTTTGTTTTTGCGTAGAATATAAGAAGCAGGTTCCATTGAAATTAAATAAAGAGGGAAAAGGCATTTCTTTACACATTTCAGGAGGTGTTCGAGAGTTGGGAGACATTGATGTAACACCCCCCTCCCCTCTCCTTCCCTCCCTCCGTTCTCCTTCTTCCTGGAGTAGTGACCTCGTGCTCCTCAGCTCCCACTGCCAAATGCCACAGGCACAGGAAACGCTCACAGGAAACTCCACTGCACTGCATCGGCTGAGCAGAGGACTGGCTGTTCCACGAGCAATGACTGGCTCAACTACACTATCGTCGATGTTTATTACCATTTAATTTAAAATGGCAAGAAAAGTTAATTCCCGGGTGAAAGACTGAGAACATACCTCAAAATTGTATTCCCTGTCTGTCCTGCTCTGTGAGATCCGCTTCAGCACAATCTTCTCTATATGCACAGCTGTAAGGACAGAGGGAAGAGGTTACTACATACATTCATATTAGGGGTTTAACGGTTCACCAAACCCACGGTTCGGTACGTATTGAGGTTTTGGGGCCATGGTTCGGTTTCGGTACAAGCGGGAAAATGAAATGCCAACAGTTACTGCAGTTAATTTTTGTTTAAGAAAATACAAAAGTAAATGGTAATTCCATATACACTACATGACCAAAAGTATGTGGACACCTGCTCGTCGAACATCTCATTCCAAAATCATGGGCATTAATATGGAGTTGAACCCCCTTTTGCTGCTATAACAGCCTCCACTCTTCTGGGAAGGCTTTCCACTAGATGTTGGAACATTGTTGCGGGGACTTGCTTCCATTCAGCCACAAGAGCATTAGTGAGGTCGGGCACTGATGTTGGGCGATTAGCCTGGCTTGCAGTCGGTGTTCCAATTCATCCCAAAGGCGTTTGATTAATATTAATTATTAATATGCCATTTAGCAGACGCTTTTATCCAAAGCGACTTACAGTCATACGTGCATACATTTTTTTTGTGTACGGGTGGTCCCGGGGATCGAACCCACTACCTTGGCGTTACAAGCGCCGTGCTCTACCAGCTGAGCTACAGAGGACCACAAATTGATGGGGTTGAGATCAGGGCTCTGTGCAGGCCAGTCAAGTTCTTGCACACCAATCTCGACAAACCATTTCTGTATGGACCTCGCTTTGGGCACGGGGGCATTGTCATGCTGAAACAGGAAAGGGCCTTCCCCAAACTGTTGCCACAAAGTTGAAGCACAGAATCGTCTAGAATGTCATTGTATGCTGTAGCGTTAAGATTTCCCTTTACTGGAACTAACTGGCCTAGCCCGAACCATGAAAAATGCCCCCAGACCATTATTCCTTCTCCACCAACCGTTACAGTTGGCACTATGCATTGGGGCAGGTAGCGTTCTCCTGCCATCCGCCAAACTCTCTCTGTCCATAGGCTATTCTTGTTGAGCAGTGGCAAAAAAAAAACTCTCTCTGTCCATCGCCGTTGTAATCTACAGGGTTTGCCAAAATGTTCCCAAACTGGAGATTTAAACGATGATGGAGAATCCTCCTGGTTTGTCAACCCCACCGCTCGCCATCTTACAGAACTAGTTCCCGGCTGCGCCTCACAAAAGGAACGTTTCAAATGCGCCAGTTAAGATTAGAATTCGTGCGCGTAGGCTCTAGTTGTTTTCACGGAATAGCCTGAAACATTAGCTCAGATTTACTCAAGAGGAATACAACGCAGCGTAGGTATAACCTATAGGCCTAGGGTTTGTATATATATATATATATATATATATATATATATATATATATATATAATTAATGCATTCATTCGGGTTCAATGTGGACCGAACCGAGGTCCCCTTACCGAACAGTTCCATATGAATACGTGTACCGTTACACCCCACATTCTTATTGGACTTAGTTTACAGTAATAGTAGTGTGTGTGTGTGTGTGTGTGTGTGTGTGTTTGACTATAGTGTGTATGGGACTGTGTCGACATTCTCTTCCCAGTGGACTGTGGATGTGTGCATTTGTGACTGTATCTGTCTGTGTGTCTGTCTGTCTGTGGCTTACCTTCCCTCTGGGTTCTGCTTCCCTGCTGGGTCCTGCAGCTGGGGGGTGTCTGGCTGGCACAGTGCCCCTGAGTCCTCTCATCCAGACTGGCTTCGGTGGCGACGGCGGCTGGGCCCAGGTACTCTGCTTTCTGGGCCTTGGGAAACACAGCAGTGAGTAGAAAGCCTTCAACACTGCAGCTGCACTCAGGCAATTAAAGACATGATGACATCACACACAGGAAGAACACCAAGATGAATCAAACTATCAAGCTCCCGGATCATCTGTCAGGTGTGAGGGAGCGAACAGCTATCTGGTCTAAAATTAAACGTTGACGGCGGAGGTTTTGTCGTGGTGGTGGTGCTATCGTGGTGGTGGTGTTGTCGTGGTGGTGGGGTTGTCGTCGTGGTGCTGTCGTCGTCGTGGTGCTGTCGTGGTGGTGGTGGTGTGGTGGTGGTGTCGTGGTGGTGGTGGTGTCGTCGTGGTCGTGGTGGTGTCGTGGTGGTGTCGTCGTGGTGGTGGTGTTGTCGTGGTGGTGTCGTGGTGGTGTTGTCGTTGTGGTGGTGTCGTCGTGGTGGTGGTGTTGTCGTCGTGGTGGTGTTGTCGTGGTGGTGGTGGTGTTGTCGTTGTGGTGGTGTCGTCGTGGTGGTGTCGTGGTGGTGTTGTCGTGGTGGTGGTGTCGTGGTGGTGGTGGTGGTGTCGTGGTGGTGGTGGTGTCGTCGTGGTGTTGTCGTGGTGGTGGTGTTGTCGTTGTCGTGGTGGTGTTGTAGTCGTGGTGGTGTTGTCGTGGTGGTGGTGGTGGTGTCGTGGTGGTGGTGGTGTTGTCGTCGTGGTGGTGTTGTCGTCGTGGTGGTGGTGTAGTCGTCGTCGTGGTGGTGTTGTCGTCGTGGTGGTGGTGTTGTCGTGGTGGTGGTGGTGGTGTTGTCGTCGTGGTGGTGGTGTAGTCGTCGTGGTGGTGGTGTAGTCGTCGTGGTGGTGGTGTAGTCGTCGTGGTGGTGGTGTAGTCGTTGTGGTGGTGGTGTAGTCGTTGTGGTGGTGGTGTCTTCGTCGTGGTGGTGTAGTCGTTGTGGTGGTGTAGTCGTCGTGGTGGTGTAGTCGTTGTGGTGGTGTAGTCGTCGTGGTGGTGGTGTAGTCGTCGTGGTGGTGTAGTCGTCGTGGTGGTGGTGTAGTCGTCGTGGTGGTGTAGTCGTGGTGGTGGTGTCGTGGTGGTGGTGGTGTAGTCGTGGTGGTGGTGGTGGTGTCGTGGTGGTGGTGACGTCGTGTTGTTGGTTGTGTCGTGGTGGTGGTACTATCGTTGTGGTGGTGGTGTCGCCGTCGTGGCGCTTTTGTCCTTCAGGGACCCACGCCATTGTTGATGAGGTGGTCTTTGAACACTTATCTGGTGGCCGACAGCAGCTAGCCCCCCCCCCACACACACACACACACAGGCGGACGCATGCGCACATCACACACACACACTTTCCCTGTTTGCAGCCCATGAGAAGGGGTCAGTCAGGGCTTTGGTCCCCGGCTATCAGCTAGGAGCAGACAAACACATACTGACAGTTACCCTCCGCTGAAGGTCAGCGGAGAACAGAACACAGTTCAGCCCCAGGCTATCAACACAAGCCCCTCAGAGCCAGAGGAGTCAGAGTACAGATCCAGTTGGCCTATACACTGGCACTAGTAGGCCTATATGAAAACAGGAATAGCCCTAGTTCTATATGCTTTGAATATACCAGGGGAAAAACAACCATTGCTGGCATTCAAATGTAGAACAATATAAGCCTAGACTTGGTCCTATTTAAGTGGCAGTGGCATACTGACTGATGCCAAACAACACTGGGGCCACACCAGCTGCTGGTTGTTTGAAGGGCCTTGCTTTCATGCAGCCTCTTTCCATTTGACATGGTCCAGGTCCAGGAACAACTGGCCTGAAATTGTTCCCTCTGATTTCATTTCGCAATTAAAAACTCGACATCTGCTGCTGGGCCGGGAGGTTTCACCATGAGGTCATCAAGGGATATTTTCTGGAACGAGTCAGTCAGTGGACATCATCATTTTTTTTCAGTGGAGGCTGGAGGGAGAATGAACAGCACGTTGAACTGGAGAGGGAGTCCCTCTATGAGCCCGTTTACACTTTACACAAAAATAGCCTAAATATGTGAATCTCTTCTACATCAGATTTGCAACTTGTCCTCTATATCCTGTACATCGATTGGACACAGCAGCACAGGTTAGAGATTCAGACCATCCAAATCCAGGGTTTCCCAAACTCGGTCCTCGGGACCCCCAAGGGGTGCATGTTTTGGTTTTTGCCCTAGCCCTACACAGCTGATTCAAATAATCAACTAATCATCAAGCTTTGATCAATCAGCTGTGTAGTGTTAGGGCAAACTCAGTCCTCTGGACCAAGTTTAGGAAACACTGATCTAACCCAAGCGATTCCCACCTGTGTCCAGTACTTGAGCCATTAGTAAACTATGCACTGGAAGGTCGAATTGCGGTTACCCTCAGCTCAGATAATCAGATTCCCATGGTGAACCATGGGCTGCATGACAAAATGACCATTGTGTAGTTAGCATGGGTGACTGAACCCTTTGTTGCTGGTAAACTGTGGGGGTGGATGGCTGTGTTCGCTATAACAACACACTAAAACCTAATGCCATATCAGTTCAGCGGTAGCTCTACTTCAGATCATAATTGCTGGCTATGAGTTGTGAGGTTGCTGGCTTCAAATTCTCTTTCTTCAAGTGGCTATATGACATCAGGCAGGCACACAGAGATACAGTGAGGGGAAATAAGTATTTGATCCCCCTGCTGATTTTGTACGTTTGCCCACTGACAAAGACATGATCAGTCTATAATTTTAATGGTAGGTTTATTTGAACTTCTATTGATTACAACCTAGATCAGCTAGATTCAGGCAAGAGTGTGCAAGGCGGTATTGAATCTGTCACCTTGATTACTCAAATTTCTCTCTCGACCTGTGTCGACCTACATTCATTCGTAGGTTGTAGCAACCTCATGATGGGTATAGGGAAAATGTAGTAGCCTAAACCTATCGCTGTTACATTGAACTGGGTGAATGGAATATGAATGACAGTCATCCAATATGTTGTAATAGAAATAAGGCCATGTTCATAAAAATAAAAATAATCATCCTCCCTCATCTTAAACGCCATCGACCGGCACTGGTATGAAGATAGGGGATTTCTATTGGACAGCAGTTTTAGCCTATCACACTTGTAGGTGATGTCATGGCGATGTTGGCTAGCTAAGGTCATGCGTAGAAACACGTCATCGGGTCTAACGGTCGTCTCGAGCCGACCTGCGCATGTGCAGGCTGTCAAATCAAAGGCACTCACTCCTTCGATATGAAGTTGTTTTTGAAAATAATGAAATCGTGTCAGTTTGTCACTTTCACAAGGTTGGAGTAATAACATCTTCAGCTACTTAAGACGTTGGCTCGAATCTAGATTGCACCATTAGATTTAGAGAAAATTAAACAACTAAGGAATACTTTTTCACTTCTCATTGAGTACGGTTACATGCACACAATATTACGATTATTGTGAATAGTCCGAATAATATAATAGTTCGATTTAAACGTTTACATGCTTTGCAAGAATAAATATTTCCCTAATAATCCTGTTTACATGGACACATCTGAAATCAGGCTACCTGATGGGACTTTGATAAAAGCAGAAAATTGCCAATCAAAATAAACGTTCTACCACAGCAGCCATGTTATTTTTGTGATGCCTATTTAATTCTGAGTTTGGACATATAACGTTTATATGGGAAAACTATTTCTAAAAGATGCATACTTTTAGTTTTTCCCGAACTCGCGCAAAACAAGGAAGCTTGCGCTGCTGGTGCTAGCACATGTGCAGATCTAATACACCGCTGTAACTCTGATTAAGGCGTTTACATGTCCTAATAATTCAAAAGATTGTCAGAAAACAAGCTGTTTTAATCGCTGTATGCTTACTTCGATTATGACCTTACGCCGATTAAGATGTTTACATGACCAATGCCATACTAGGCCTACTGCCATAATCAGTTTAATAATCAAATTATTATAAACGTACTCATATAAACATACCCATTGACTTCTCATACCCCTGCCTGGTCTGTTTCGATGTTGTGCCTCTGGGTTTAGAAACTCTTGTTGTTTTAATCTGCGATTTCCCGGCCATTTTCACGCAATGTTGAACCTACGACTCTAAATCTAGTGAACACTATTGGTGTTCCACCCAAGCAAGGCATTTGATTGGTTTGACATGTTGTGAGGCATCACTGATTTACACTGGGTTCATTCCCACCCCTATTTAGCTATTCTTTACATTTTAGTCATTTAGCAGACGCTCTTATCCAGAGCGACTTACATTATTTATTTATTTTTTTCATACCCCCTGTGGGAATCGAACCCACAACCCTGGCGTTGCAAACGCCATGCTCTATCAACTGAGCTACATCCTTTCCGGCCATTCCCTCCCCTACCCTGGACGACGCTGGGCCAATTGCGCGCCGCCCCATGGGTCTCCCGGTCGCGGCCGGCTACGACAGAGCCTGGATTCGAACCCGGATCTCTAGTGGCACAGTGCCTTAGACCACTGCGCCACTCAGGAGTATTCTTCTGCCATGAACTTCCCCAGGCTGTTTTAGGGAAGCCTGGTTCGTGACGAGGCTAGTCACATCCCTAATAGCAGCTGATATGGCTAAGTTAGGGCAAAACCCCACTAAAGAGGGCTCCATCTTGAGAGAATAGTTGTTATTTCTATGAGGATGTCACATACTAAGACACAGCCATACGGGGTCATCACTGGATGGATCAATTAAAGATGCAATATGCAGAAATCGCTCCGCCATTTCCTGGTTTCTAAAATTCTAATAGTTCCCCTAATTTCAGTTCATGAAACAAGCAAGTATAGTGTAAATAATCGTTGAATCATCTAAACCACTGTGAAATATATTTTTCATAATCCTAAATATTGTATTTTCGGCTGTTTCAAGCTGGTGTTCCAAACCGAAAGTAATATACGAAACAAAACAAAAAATGAAACTTAAGAACGGGAAGCATAGAAATAACACACATAGAACAGATCTACCGCTTCTTAGACTTGCTTTCAATGAGAATGACAGATCTATAACTCACATTTCTATGTGAATTTGGTCAGGTTGCCCAAAAACGTACATATTGCGTCTTTAAAGCCACAAAAAAAATACTGTATCTGAGGTGGTGTTCTTTCAAACAGTGGCACGGGGAGTGATCCAGCTGTATGTCCATTTCAACACAGTGAATCACGATAATAATAATAAACTCAAAGTAGGCCTCAAATAAAGCCTGGACTCTGTCCTCACATGTAGTGATTTAATTATTTAATTGCCACATGAGCACAGAGCAAAAATACATTCTTACTGTTTTGAATAAGGTAGGCTCAAAGGATTCAAAGGAGGAGTGTTTGTTGTTAATCCTTGGCACAAAAGCAGATACAATTTTCACAAATACTGCATCTTCCCCCATCTGTCAAATGTCAACCGTTGAGAACTAGACATACTCTTTTAGTCTTTTGTAAGACATTGGGATAGCCTAATCTACATTGTCAAAATGAGCCAGCGGAATTTTGAAAGTCTCACAATTCGGAAAAAATCAGTGAACAGATTCAAGAGATTAACTTTCTCCCCTCAGTCTCCTCAAAACACAGGCAAGAGTTCTCATGCAACACCCCTTTTTTGCTGATTACACAACGATTTTCTTTCCCTGAGGTTATGTGGCAGATGGATTTATATTCAGGGCAATAGAGCAACTAAAACTCATCCAAGATTGTAAACAACATGTTTAATTTGAAAGGAAAGCATAAAACTGGCATGTTTGTTATTATAGCCTTCTACAACTTCTCTCATCCTCTCTACATGATGCACTTAAGAGCCTAGATTTTAGCAGCAGCCCATCTACTATTTGTCAGTTCACTATTTGTCAGTTTATCTAGTTTGCAAACCTTTACTAAAGCATATGCTCTAAGAATCCGAGAATGGTACATGTGTTTTCACGGGCAACGCTGTGTTGTCAAGGGCAACGCACATCACTAACTTTCCCTTTTGCCCCTCCCTGCTGTCAAACGCGAGAGCATGAAATGACTTCTTGCATACACGTTCGTCTCGCAACCTAGCAGAGACTTTTGGTTTTAAAACATCCGGAACATTCAGAGATGGATGAATATGGACAAAACAGTACTTAGTCACATAGCATGAAGAGATTCATAACTTGCTAACGTTAGCTAGCTAAGTTTACCTAGCTACACGCCTAGCGTTCATCACCAAGTTAACTAGCTAACATTAGCTAGCTACATTAGTCTACTGAGCTACGCTTGCTATATTTACTGAACCAAAATAAAAACGCAACATATAAAGTGTTGTTCCCATTTTTCATGAACTGAAATAAAAGATCCCAGAAATTGTCCATACGCACAAAAAGCCTATTTCTCTCAAATGTTGTGCAAACATTTGTTTACATCCCTGTTAGTGAGCATTTCTTCTTTGCCAAGATAATCAATTCACCTGACAGGTGTGGCATATCAGGAAGCTGATTAATAAACAGCATGATCATTACACAGGTACACCTTGTGCTGGGTAAAAGGTGCAGTTTTGTCACACTACACAATGTCACAGATGTCTCAAGATTTGAGGGAGCATGCAATTGGCATGCTGACTTCAGGAATGTCCAACAGAGCTGTTGCCAGAGAATTTAATGTTAATTTCTCTACCATAACCCGCCTCCAACATTATTTTAGAGAATTACAGTCTCCCGAGTGGCGCAGTGGTCTAAGGCACTGCATTGCAGTGCTAGCTGTGCCACTAGAGATCCTGGTTCAAATCCAGGCTCTGTCGTAGCCGGCCGCGACCGGGAGACCCATGGGGCGGCACACAATTGGTCCAGGGTAGGGGAGGGAATGGCCGGCAGGGATGTAGCTCAGTTGGTAGAACATGCCGTTTGAACGCCAGGATTGTGGGTTCGATTCCCACGGAGGGGCAGTATGAAAAGTTAAAAAAATTATGTATGCACTCACTAACTGTAAGTCGCTCTGGATAAGAGTGTCTAAAATGTAATTTGGCAGTACATCCAACCAGCCTCACAACCGAAGACCACCTGTAACCACGCCAGCCAAGGACCTCCACATCCGGCTTCTTCACCTGTGGGATCGTCTGAGGAGTATTTCTGTCTGTAATAAAGCCCTTTTGTGGGGAGAAATCATTCTGATTGTCTGGGCCTGGCTCCCCAGTGAGTGGACCTGGCTCTCAAGCCCAGGCCCACCCATGGCTGCGCCCCTGCCCAGTCGTGAAATCCATAGATTAGGGCCTAATTAATTGACTGATTTCCTTCCATGAACTGTAACTCAGTAAAATCTTTGAAATTGTTGCGTTTATATTTTTGTTCAGTACAGCTAACACGTTAGCTAACCTAATGTGTCCATGTTGGCAAGCTACTGTAACATTATTTGGCTAAATGGCCAAACTAGCTAGCTAATAAATGATTATATATTAGTTAGCCAACTGGCTGGCTAACTTACCGGGCTCTTTGCCAACTAACTGGTAGCAACCTAGATATAATATGCAAACGTCAACGCTAGCTAGATACCCTAACGATAGTTAGCTAGCGGCGTCAAGAGCAGGGGCTCGAAACTCTTTAAAGTTAGCCACCTAGCTAGTTAACAAAACTTGCCAACTATTAATCAATGTTACCTGGGCGTTTATTCTGTACTGATTCTGCTGTCTCTCCTCTATGGCAACTTGGATTTTGTCCAGCTGCACTAGAAGGGTTTCTCTTTGATGAAAAGGGAACGCTGGGTGCAACGAGGCCATAGTAAAAAGCAGCGCCAACTGCTCCAAGGGTCCGACCTCTGCCTCCGTTGGACGCCCGCAAATCTGTTCTGTTCTCCCGAACGCTTTCCCGTCCGCACACGAAGGATGGAACGGGTCCGTGAAGCGAGAAACAGAGTAGCCGTGATAGTTTTTGTAGAACAAGGCGGGATCCATATGGCTCAATATCCGAAATAGTATTCCCGCACACTCCCTGCTGTCAGATCCCAGAAGAGACAAGCAGACCAGCAGTTTGGAGCGCACGACAGGGTCGATAACGTCAGATAAAATGCCCAAATCTTTCGGACTGTTCGCCCTGATCTCGAAATCCCGTAGAATTTGGTAATCTTTCCGTGCCAGGTCTTCCAGACAGGAGCCCAAAAACCGGAGCTCGAGCGGCTGGCACATATGCAGCAGTCCGCACATTAACTCGATCCGCTTGGCAGGATTTAGATGCAAACCAAACCACTCGAAAACGGTCTCTTTATCCAATTGAGATGGATATCCTGGGTGTCTGGAGGAATCTTCGAGCCTGTCCGAGATCGTGGGAGAGCCCGATCTGGGAATATGGAGATCCGGCTGTTCCTCGGTCGTATCATCTCCCTCCTCCGCCGTTCTCATGGGCAGCTTCGTTTTAAGCATTATCCGCTAGACTGGAAAGGCTTCAAGGCGTAAATTACGGCTAAATACAGCTACATCCTATGATCGTCTAACTGCTGTGTAAAGCAGAATCAACAGAAGCAAATCAATTTTTCAGTAATAATCACAGACTCTCCGCGACAAGCTTTAGTTTTAATTTCTCCTCCGCTGTAGACGGCACTCTGGTGACCTGTCAATCATTAATAACCCCCTCCCCCTTTCCATAGAAGCGTTCTGGGTCCTGAATTTCAGCTGAGTGTCAGTTTCTTAGAAAAGTGTCATAACAACTTGATTTCATCGTTTAGTAAAATGTGTGGGACATTTTACATGTGTTTAATGTTGAATCTGTAGGATCTTATGAAGTGGCAGGCATATATTATGTGATGTGATAGTATTCAGTACACAATTTATGTAAGCACGCATGACTGTAAGTCGCTTTGGATAAAAGCGTCTGCTAAATGGCATATTATTATTATTATTACTGCAGTAGTATACAGTTTCATGTATCCATTCAAAATGCTTAGGCCTAATGCAGAAGTTAAAATGATGTGTGTATTAAAATATATGATCTCTTATCTCTTGATTTAGCCATCTAAGCATTTAAAGCATGTGTTGGTAACACTTTACATGACAGTGTTCTTATTACTGCGTGATAATTATTGTTCCTATGGGCCTAGCTATAGATAAGCATTCCTTTAGACAATACTGACCCTTAGTGGCTCAAAAACAACATTGCAGAAGTAGTAAAACATTTTTTTTATATTTTTTTTATATTTCACCTTTATTTAACCAGGTAAGCCAGTTGAGAACAAGTTCTCATTTACAACTGCGACCTGGCCAAGATAAAGCAAAGCAGTGCGATAAAAACAACAACACAGAGTTACATATTGGGTAAAACAAAACATAAAGTCTAAAATACAACAGAAAATATATATACATTGTGTGCAAATGTAGCAAGTTATGGAGGTAAGGCAATAAATAGGCTATAGTGCAAAATAATTACAATTAGTATTAACACTGGAATGATAGATAGTGCAAGAGATGATGTGCAAATAGAGATACTGGGGTGCAAATTAGCAAAATAAATAACAATATGGGGATGAGGTAGTTGGGTGGGCTAATTACAGATGGGCTATGTACAGGTGCAGTGATCGGTAAGGTGCTCTGACAACTGATGCTTAAAGTTAATGAGGGAGATAAGAGTCTCCAGCTTCAGAGATTTTTGCAATTCGTTCCAGTCATTGGCAGCAGAGAACTGGAAGGAATGGCGGCCAAAGGAGGTGTTGGCTTTGGGGATGACCAGTGAGATATAACTGCTGGAGTGCATACTACGGGTGGGTGTTGCTATGGTGACCAATGAGCTAAGATAAGGCGGGGATTTGCCTAGAAGCCTGTGGGTTTGGTGACGAATATGTAGTGAGGACCAGCCAACAAGAGCGTACAGGTCACAGTGGTGGGTAGTATATGGGGCTTTGGTGAGAAAACGGATGGCACCGTGATAGACTACATCCAATTTGCTGAGTAGAGTGTTGGAGGCTATTTTGTAAATGACATCGCCGAAGTCAAGGATCGGTAGGATAGTCAGTTTTATGAGGGCATGTTTGGCAGCATGAGTGAAGGAGGCTTTGTTGTGAAATAGGAAGCCGATTCTAGATTTAACTTTGGATTGGAGATGCTTAATGTGAGTCTGGAAGGAGAGTTTACATTCTAACCAGACACCTAGGTATTTGTAGTTGTCCACATACTCTAGGTCAGACCCGTCGAGAGTAGTGATCCTAGTCGGGTGGGCGGGTGCCAGCAGCATTCGATTGAAGAGCATGCATTTAGTTTTACTAGTGTTTAAGAGCAGTTGGAGGCCACGGAAGGAGTGTTGTATGGCATTGAAGCTCGTTTGGAGGTTTGTTAACACAGTGTCCAATGAAGGGCCAGATGTATACAAAATGGTGTCGTCTGCGTAGAGGTGGATCTGAGAGTCACCAGCAGCAAGAGCGACATCATTGATATACACGGAGAAAAGAGTCGGCCCAAGAATTGAACCCTGTGGCACCCCCAGAGAGACTGCCATAGGTCCAGACAACAGGCCCTCCAATTTGACACATTGAACTCCAGTGGCGGCTCCTGAAAAAATTCTCAGGAGGGGCAATTTTTCTGATGATTTAGGTGACCTACACACGTGCACGAGTCCGTGCACGCGATTCCAGATATCTTTACCTCTGAATAAACTGCCTTTATTATACCATATCCACCCTGTCCAAAGTCTCTACTTGGTCTCAGTTCTCCAGTAAACTTGTGATTATCAACAGTACACAACGGTAACAAACAATTGGGGGAACTCACGGGGCAGATAGTAACCACTTAAAAGGAAGCGATTCCCAAACCTTCCATAACAAAGCCATCACCTACAGAGAGATGAACTTGGAGAAGAGTCCCCTAAGTAAGCTTGTCCTGGGCCTCTGTTCACAAACACAAACAGACCCCACACAGCCCCAGGACAACAACAACAACAACAACAACAACACAATTAGACCCAACCAAATCATGAGAAAACAAAAAGAGAATTACTTGACACATTGGAAAGAACAAACAAAAAAACAGAGCAAACTAGAATGCTATTTGGCCCTAAACAGAGAGTACACAGTGGCAGAATACCTGACCACTGTGACTGACCCAAACTTAATGAAAGCTTTGACTATGTACAGACTCAGTGACCATAGCCTTGCTATTGAGAAAGGCCGCCGTAGGCAGACCTGGCTCTCAAGAGAAGACAGGCTATGTGCACACTGCCCACAAAATGAGGTGGAAACTGAGCTGCACTTCCTAACCTCCTGCCAAATGTATGACCATATTAGAGACACATATTTCCCTCAGATTACAGCGATCCACAAAGAATTCGAAAACAAACCCAATTTTGATAAACTCCCTTATCTACTGGGTGAAAAACCACAGTGTGCCATCACAGCTGCAAGATTTGTGACCTGTTGCCACAAGAAAAGGGCAACCAGTGAAGAACAAACACCATTGTAAATACAACCCATATTTATGTTTATTTATTTTCCCATTTGTACTTTAACTATTTGCACATTGTAACAACACTGTATATATACATAATATGACATTTGAAATGTCTTTATTCTTTTGAAACTTCTGAGTGTAATGTTTACTGTTAATATTTATTGTTTATTTCACTTTTGTTTACTATCTACTTCCCTTGCTTTGGCAATGTTAACACACGTTTCCCATGCCAATAAAGCCCTTAAATTGAATTGAATTGATAGTAAGGTCGCAATGACACAGAAAGCAGTTCAATGTCGGGGTACAGAGTCGCTCTCTTACCAGGATCGCGGTCCGCTCTGACCAGGGTGAAGGTGGCCGGCTCCACTTCTCTGTCCGGGACTCATCCAGCCAAGTCTCCCAGCTGTATTGGGATTCAGCTGCCAGCAGCGTTTTCATTATTTAGTCCGTTCGTAGCGGGTATGTACACGATCAACAAGATCAGTCCAAAACCAACCACTGGAAATCCATGGTTGGCAGAATGTTTGTAAACTAAGTCTACAAATTAAAAACATAAAATAACGCCGCACTGCAGGTCGCAACAGAGACGCTTCTAGCCGCCATTGTCTTAGTTACGTTCAACGTTACGTCACGCATGACGAAAGCGCGTAAGTGCAAGCCCACAGACACCCATAGAGAATGTATTGAAAGCTTTGAAATGTGAAAAAAATAGATTTTACATGACAGGCTATGAGAGACTTCTGGGCGATTTTCAACTTGACTGAAATCGCCCCAAAAACGGGCGGGGCCATTTGAAGCACGACTTTAGCCTGATTTGACATTTAGTGGCTGGCAGATCAGACGTGAACACTGATAACTGCTGTTGCCGTGATATAATTGATTAGAAAAAAAATCCCTTCCTTTTCCCGTTTGGCAGTGCGTCGCCCATATCGCCCTATTGAACAAGCCGTCCCTGTTGAACTCTATCTGAGAAGTAGTTGGTGAACCAGGCGAGGCAGTCATTTGAGAAACCAAGGCTATTTAGTCTGCCAATAAGAATGCGGTGGTTGACAGAGTCGAAAGCCTTGGCCAGGTCGATGAAGACGGCTGCACAGTACTGTCTATTATCGATCGCGGTTATAATATCGTTTAGGACCTTGAGCGTGGCTGAGGTGCACCCATGACCAGCTCAGAAACCGGATTGCATAGCGGAGAAGGTACGGTGGGATTCGAAATGGTCGGTGATCTGTTTGTTAACTTGGCATTACATGCATAGTACCAAGGCCAGGATATTTCAAATCAAATCAAATCAAATCAAATGTTATTTACATTTACATTTTTGTCATTTAGCAGACGCTCTTATCCAGAGCGTCTTACAGTTAGCGAGTGCATACATTTTTTTCATACTGTCCCCCCTGGGAATCTAACCCACAACCCTGGCGTTGCAAGCGCCATGCTCTACCAACTGAGCTACACGGGGCCCATCATGCAGACCGTGATAATACACAGCAACTAGCCATTGTCACCTTTCCTGCTAACAGTACAGAAATATACACATGTACTGCACATCCTGTGGACAATCATCCTTTCTCCTACTCTGTCGATTGGTGCGACTTACAAGCGGTCAACTGGGCAGGGTTAGAGTCAATGCCATTTCATTTAAGTCAATTCAGGAAGTAAACTGAAATTCTAATTCCAATCTTTCTCATGAAAAAGCTGTGAGGAAAATTTGAATTAGAATTTCAGTTACTGAAACGGACTTCATTGAAATGGAATAGACCCCAGGCCTGATCACAAGTGCTCCCTTACTAACTGGCAGCTTTCAGGAGCAACACCGCAGCAACGGCTATACTATACTCAGGTGTAACATTGCAGCACGCATTTTCAATTTATGTTGAACTTACTGAGCAATTTTGTGTATTTATATGTTTAAAAGAATATCACCATCTGCGAAGAACAGGTTTGAATGACAGCAAATAACCAGAGCTATCCCTTTTTAAACCTGATGCCAACATGTAATGACAGGAGAGGGGTTTTTGTGTGTACCTGTCTTTTCAGGTACCTTTTACATCCTCAAACTAGGCATGGACTTTTCAAAGTTAATGAAACACTTGGTAGATTTCACACTACCCAAAGTGAGCCAGTCAGTCAAAGGGCTAACACAAGTCACAGAGACAGACTGACGTTGGTGATCAACCATAATGTCAAGTACTGCTGTGTGTGAACATATAAACGACAGATCCCTTGTTGTGTAAAATCAAACTTAGAGACAGAACTACATGCCGGTAACACCAGCTTTTCTTTTTACCCGAGTTGTGGCCACACAGACTTCAGTCAAGTCATACATTTGCAAATTCAAACTACTGCCTGACTGGTGGATGATCAGTAATGGGCTGAAAGAGCGCAAAGCAGCAGACCTTGATCCTGGTCGCTTTTATCCAAAGCGACTTACAGTCATGTGTGCATAAATTTTTACGTATGGGTGGTCCCGGGGATCGAACCCACTACCCTGGCGTTACAAGCGCCACGCTCTACCAATTGAGCTACAGAGGACCTTTACATGACAGTGTTCTTAGTACTGTGTGATAATCATTGTTCCCATGGGCCTAGCTATAGCTAAGCATTCCTTTAGACAATACTGACCCCTAGTGGCTCATAAACAACATTGCAGACATAGTCCATGCATAGTACCAAGGCCAGGATATTTCAAATCAAATCTAATTGTATTTGTCACGACACACGTGTTTAGCAGATGTTATTGCTTGGTGTAGCGAAATGCTTGTGCTTCTAGCTCCGACAGTGCAGTAATATCTAACAAGTAATATCTAACAATTTCACAACATATACCCAATACACACAAATCTAAGTAAGGAATGGAATTTAAGAATATATACATATATGGACGAGCAATGACAGAGCGGCATGGACTAAGATACAGTAGAATATTATAGAATACAGTATATACATATGAGATGAGTAATGCAAGATACGTAAACATTATTAAAGTGACTAGTGTTCCATTTCTTAAAGTGGCCAGTGATTTCAATAGGCAGCAGCAGCCTCTAATGTACTAGTGATGGCTATTTAACAGTCTGATGGCCCAGCTTTAATGCACCTGTACTGACCTCGCCTTCTGGATGATAGGGGGGTGAACAGGCAGTGGCTCAGGTGGTTGATGTCCTTGATGATCTTTTTGGCCTTCCTGTGACATCGGGTTCTGTAGGTGGATATTTTTTCACTCCTACAGACTCCAGTACCCCACTGTATGTGAAATATGTCAGATTAATCACACATCCTTGATAATCCCTGTATACTTCAACATGTTGATGATAATTTAACATGGCATTTGGAGGTGGTGTCAGAGGAAGACCCTAAAAATGGTCAAAGACTCCAGACACCTTAGTCATAGACTGTTCTCTCTGCTACCGCACGGCAAGCGGTACCAGAGCGCCAAGTCTAGGTCCAAAAGGCTCCTTAACAGCTTCTACCCCCAAGCCATAAGACTGCTGAACAGTTAATCAAATGGCTACCCGGACTATTTGCCTTGACCCCCTTTTTTTAAGCTGCTGCTACTCGCTGTTTATTATCTATACATAATCACTTTACCCCTACCTACATGTACATATTACCTAAATTACCTCGACTAACCTGTTCCCCCGCACATTGACTCGGTACCGGTACCCCCTGTATATAGCCTCCCTACTGTTATTTTATGTTACTGCTGCACTTTAATTATTATTATTTTTTTTTTTTTTGGTATATAACCTCCTTATTGTTATTATATTGTGTAACTTTTTTTAAACTTTAGTTTATTTAGCAAATATTTTCTCACTCTGCACTGTTGGTTAATGGCTTGTAAGTAAGCATTTCACGGTAAGGTCTACACCTGTTGTATTCGGCACATGACAAATAACATTTGATTTGATTTGATGACATTCAACATAGCTTTTGTAGCTTGATGTTCTTCAAAACGGCTTGAAGCCTTGAATTATGTTGGGACAATAATCAAACCCAAGCAACAGGGGGCAACATTAGATCAGGGTTCATCATCTAAATAAGAATGTGTTCTTAACTGACTTTGCCAAGTTAATTAAAGGTTCAATCCCAAAAAATAATAATTTGGTAGTCATAGAGGTAAACTGCTGAAATGTGCATGGCATGTCAATGTATAGTTGTCATGTCACTTGAATAACTGTAAATGCTGTCATATCATATGCAGAGGAATTTTAAAAGGACAGGCTCATTGTAATGGCTGGAATGGAATTAGTGGATGGAGTCAAAGGTGATTTCCAGATGTTTGATGTGTTCCATTTTTTCCATTCCGGCCATTACAATGAGCCTGTCCCCCTATAGCTCCTCCCACCAGCCTCCTACGATTTTAAGAGCTTTCTATGTAGCGTTTATATAAAGACAGGTGGAAGGCCTTCATTGATTTCCCTTCATAGCAGCAACAGCCCATTGCAGAATGGATCCAGTGACATTTACTTTGGTTTATGTATTGATAAAATGAGCTGGTTAAGTCCTTTCAACTGACATAAAGAGGCTAGATATGACCACGGAACCCAATCCCCCAAGGATATGTGTAGCGTAACATTTAACTTAATCAAATTTACATAAAAAAGTCTAGGTGTATCCGAAATGCTCAAGAGATTACATTTTTAGAAACTAAATCAAATTTGATTTGATGGCTATCGTTGTGGTAAAACATAACCTACGCTGAACAAAAAACATAAACGCTACATGTAAAGTGTTGGTCCCATGTTTCATGAGCTGAAATAAAACATCCCAGAAATGTTCCATACGCACAAAAAGCTTATCTCTCTCAAATTTGTTTACATCCCTGTTAGTGAGCATTTCTCCTTTGTCAAGATAATCCATCCACCTGACAGGTGTGGCATATCAAGAAGCTGATTAAACAGCATGATCATTACACAGGTGCACCTTGTTCTGGACACAATAAAAGGCCACTTTAAAATGTGCCGTTTTGTCACACAACACAATACCACAGATGACTTAAGTTTTGAGGGAGTGTGCAATTGGCATGCTGACTGCAGGAATGTCCACCAGAGCTGTTGCCAGAGAATTGAATGTTCATTTCTCTACCATAAGCCGCCTCCAACGTTGTTTTAGAGAATTTGACAGTACGTCCAACCGGCCTCACAACCGAAGACCACGTGTATAGCGTCAAGTGGGCGAGCGGTTTGCTGATGTCAACGTTGTGAACAGAGTGCCCCATGGTGGCTGTAGGGTTATGGTATGGGCAGGCATAAGCTACGGACAACGAACACAATTGCATTTTATCGATGGCAATGTGAATGCACAGAGATACCGTGATGAGCTCCTGAGGCCCAATGTGAGGCCCATTATTTTATAAGGTATGTGTGACCAACAGATGCATATCTGTATTCCCAGTCATGTGAAATCCATAGATTAATGCTTAATGAATTTATTACAATTGACTAATTTCCTTATATGAACTGTAACTCAGTAAAAACGTTAAAATTGTTTCATGTTGCGTTTATATTTTTGTTCAGAATACATTAAAACTCTAAAAAGGCTGTTCATGCACGGTGTAGTTATATATATATATATAGTTATATATATATATATATATATATATATATAAATAAACTGGGTGCTTCAAGCACTGAATGCTGATTGGCTGAAAGCCGTGGTATACCACGGGTATGACAAAACATTTATTTTTACTGCTCTAATTTAGTTGATAACCAGTTTATAATAGCAATAAGGCACCTCGGGGGTTAGTGGTGTATGGTCAATATACCACAGCCCCTTGGGCCTTGTTGTTTAAATACATTGCAGGAGGCTGCTGGATGGCTCATAGTAATGGCTGGAATAGATTGAATGGAATGGTGTCAAACACATGGAAACCATGTATTTGACGTGTTCGATACCATTCCATCGATTCCATTCCAGCCATTACTATGAGCCCATCCTTCCCAATTTAAGTGCCACTGGCCGCCTGTGATATATATATATATATATATATATATATATATATAATGTGAGATACATTTTGGTTATAAAGAAAATGTGTTTAACCAAACACAGTGGGGTAGGAAATGTAAATGCAGCCTGTTCTGTATCCAGCCATTATATAGTAGATTACACAGATATTCTCAATCAACCATGTCATAAACTGAAATAAAAGGTGTTGCTACAATTCCACTAATTTCACAAAGTCGGGAGTTCCAGCAACAACATGTGGAGCGTTGGATGAGACGTCACAGGCTCTCGGGGCAACAACATGTGGAGCGTTGGATGAGACGTCACAGGCTCTCGGGGCAACAACATGTGGAGCGTTGGATGAGACGTCACAGGCTCTCAGGGCAACAACATGTGGAGCGTTGGATGAGACATCACAGGCTCTCGGGGCAACAACATGTGGAGCGTTGGATGAGACGTCACAGGCTCTCAGGGCAACAACATGTGGAGCGTTGGGTAAGACGTCACAGGCTCTCAGGGCAACAACATGTGGAGCGTTGGGTAAGACGTCACAGGCTCTCAGGGCAACAACATGTGGAGCGTTGGATGAGACGTCACAGGCTCTCGGGGCAACAACATGTGGAGCGTTGTATGAGACGTCACAGGCTCTCGGGGCAACAACATGTGGAGCGTTGGGTAAGACGTCACAGGCTCTCAGGGCAACAACATGTGGAGCGTTGGATGAGACGTCACAGGCTCTCAGGGCAACAACATGTGGAGTGTTGGATGAGACGTCACAGGCTCTCAGGGCAACAACATGTGGAGCGTTGGGTAAGACGTCACAGGCTCTCAGGGCAACAACATGTGGAGTGTTGGATGAGACGTCACAGGCTCTCAGGGCAACAACATGTGGAGCGTTGGGTAAGACGTCACAGGCTCTCGGGGCAACAACATGTGGAGCGTTGGATGAGACGTCACAGGCTCTCAGGGCAACAACATGTGGAGTGTTGGATGAGACGTCACAGGGCTCTCGGGGCAACAACATGTGGAGCGTTGGGTAAGACGTCACAGGCTCTCGGGGTATAAAGACCTGTGGAGCGTTGGGTAAGACGTCACAGGCTCTCGGGGTATAAAGACCTGTGGAGCGTTGGGTAAGACGTCACAGGCTCTCGGGGTATAAAGACCTGTGGAGCGTTGGGTAAGACGTCACAGGCTCTCGGGGTACAAAGACCTGTGGAGCGTTGGGTAAGACGTCACAGGCTCTCGGGGTATAAAAACCTGTGGAGCTTTGGGTAAGACGTCACAGGCTCTCAGGGCAACAACATGTGGAGCGTTGGGTAAGACGTCACAGGCTCTCGGGGTATAAAGACCTGTGGAGCGTTGGGTAAGACGTCACAGGCTCTCGGGGTATAAAGACCTGTGGAGCGTTGGGTAAGACGTCACAGGCTCTCGGGGTATAAAGACCTGTGGAGCGTTGGGTAAGACGTCACAGGCTCTCGGGGTATAAAGACCTGTGCGTGCGACACTTTCACTTGTGGGCCTGCATGCTGCATCTCCCTCTAGTGGCCATATGGATAATTTATATTTCTACAATAAATACATTTTGTTCCAAGTTTGTCCCTGGACACTTTTTACTGTACTGGTTTATTGGGATTGAAAAGGTAAGATTTTCTCTTGAGAACTTTTTTCCCAGAATGTATTAATGGCTATTCCCAAAACCACTTTGATTACTTTACTTTGTTAGTAATTAACCGTTTTACTGTTATTTGACAGTTAAATTGCATGTGACATTTTGTGATTAACAGCTGGCATGAACTATTGATTCGAATTGTTTGTAAACGTGATGTACAGGTATTGATCTATCGCGCGCACCTGCAGAGCTTTTATACAACTTCAGGAATGTTCGTTGCTGTGATTGCATTCAGATGACAAGGCATGGTCGATCGACGATATATTTGCGTTTTCAGTTATTCGAACTCATGTAGCCTATTAAAGGTGCATGTTTTTGAGGTATGTGGTGCTGGGAATATATACCCTAATATCTCACGGGCAAGTTTTCGTTCTGTGTCGTGTCTTATCTAATGCAAGGTGCATGTGTAGCCTATGATGTATCATCTAACTCAGGTGACAGGTAATAATAGAGCACATTTATAGTATTTATAGTATTTTATAAAGGGATAAGACGGTATTACAAGAAAAGATAACAAGCAAAATAATACATCTTCAAATACAACTAAATTAGAACACAAGTACTCAATCAACATAGTGGAGATAAAAACGTAGCGAACAGAAGACATAGAAGGCACAGTATGTGGGTATGTGTGGATGTATTGTGGTGGAAGGTGTGGTGTGTGTTTTTGTGTTTGAAAAAGTGTGGCGTTAAGTGAGTGAGAAAGAAAGGAAATGGTTGCATATCCCAGAACCAACGTGTGTCTGTGAGCAGGGGTTGTGAGAGAGAGCTTTCAGTTTTGTGCAGATGAGGGATATACATTTTAAAGTATACATCTAATCTATTATTTTATTGTCCTATCATGATGGAACGATCCCCAACCCTATATCCTAGACACCCACCCAAGCGACCCATACACCAAAGAGAAGTCCCCATCTGTTTTATGGACCTGCTGTGAGTTGCCTATATGCAGCCAAAACAGAAAAATAAATGCGGTCAGAGACCTACTTGAGCAGCACCGCCCCCTCAAGATTCTGAGCCTGCCTGGCAGGGTTGGTCCTACAAAGCCAGAGCCCCCTGATGGGAGAGCATAATATACAAGGAAATTCTCAGCTGCTAATGAGAACCTTGACGACCTTGTACCTAGCCGGTGGGGATTCCGGTGGGGTACCCCCACCCAGGCAGTGGCAGTGCTGGCAACACTGGCTGCAGTAACCCATAGGGAGGGGGTCACACTCGGACAATCAGAGAGGGGGAATATTATTGTGGCCCTGGTGGCACAAAATAATCAAAGGTCTGACTGCACAGAGATGCTTGGGGGAAATGGTTATAACGGGGGACCAGAGTGTTTGTGTCTCAGGGGAAGAGGGTGGATCTGATCTCCATCACCTAGGACTTGACATAGATTAATCAAATCTCACATTGTTGTCAATTTTTGCTCAATCTTGCATGCTTTCTCAAACACCTCAAATATACTTATTCCATGGGCAAAGAAACTCAAAAGGGGTGATGATATTAATTAACAGTAATTTCGATCTGAATGTACAAATTGTCCAAACAGATCTGCAAGGTAGATGGATTATTCTAAATATGTTATTGGACCGTAAACAGATATGGCTCATTAACCTTTACGGACCAAATAATGATGATCCACACTTCTTTAACAATATATATAATAAATTATCAACTCTGCAAGCAATACAAGACTCTATTATTATGGTGGGAGATTATAATACCGTTTTAAATAGCTCAATGGACCGTAAAGGAAATCACACTACAAACTATCACCCTCATGCTCTTAAGGAAATTGTGAATGTCATGGATACATTAGAACTAGTAGATATATGGAGGCTTAAATATCCTGATCTAGTGAGATATACATGGCGGAGACTCAATCAAGCTAGTCGTCTTTACTTCTTTCTTATGTCATTCTCTATGGCACCAAAAGTTTAAAAAGTGTTGATAGGGGACAGAATGCGGTCGGACCATCATATAATTAGCATATACATTACTCTTACTGAATTTCCATGTGGGCGAGGATGTTGGAAATTTAATCAAAGCCTATTGGATGATAACTTGTTTTTAACTAGGACAGAGGAATTTATAACTGATTTTTTTCCAACATAACATAGGTACAGCAAATCCCCTTATTGTATGGGGCACTTTTAAATGTGCCTTTAGAGGCCATGCAATTCAGTACTCATCTCGAAAACAAAAGCAATTTAGGTCAAAAGAGTCCATACTAACAAAGGAAATAGAAGGTCTAACAGAACAGATAGATAGCAATAAAACTGTAAAATAGAGGCTCAGAATAAATTAGAGGAAAAACAAAAATAAATGGAGAAACTTATTCAAGAAGATCAAGTGTAATATATTATAAAAATAAAGCAAATTGATGGAATATGGGGGAAAATGCACCACATTCATTTTTAATCTTCAACATAGAAATGCTACCAAAAATAATTTACTGAAACTTGTCACAAATGACGGAGTCACCCATGATTCACCAAATTATATTTTGAAGGAGGAAACAAAGTACATTAAGCATATGTTTTCATTTCAGTCGCCTCCATCTCCTCTAACTGAAGCTAATTGTACAGATAGTTGTTCTATTGATAATGTAAAATTAACAGCCATACAGAAATACTAATGTGAAGGTGAAATTACAGAGGAGGAACTTCTGGATGCAATTAAAGACTTTAAGTCTGGGAAAACTCCAGGGTTGGATGGTGGTCCTCTGTAGCTCAGCTGGTAGAGCACGGCGCTTGTAACGCCAAGGTAGTGGGTTCGATCCCCGGGACCACCCATACACAAAAATGTATGCATGCATGACTGTAAGTCGCTTTGGATAAAAGCATCTGCTAAATGGCATATTATTATTATTATTATTATGGTATACCAGTCGAGGTATACCAAACCTTTTTTGATATACTCAGAGGACCGTTAATAGCATGTTTAAACCACTCCTATTTAATGGTAGATTATCAGACACTCAAGAAGAAGGTCTCATTTCATTATTACTGAAACAGGATACAAGTGGAAAATATAAAGACAACAAACAAAAAATTGGAGGCCCCTTACACTTCAGTGTTGTAATGCAAAAATTCTAGCACAATATATAGCGCATATAATCAAAAAGGTATTGTCGGATATTATTAATTCTAATCAGACAGGTTTTTTACATGGACGATACATTGGAGATAATATAAGGCAACTACTGGAAACAATAGAACACTATGAAAAATCTGGGAAACCAGACCTGCTATTCATAGCAGACTTCGAAAAGGCATTTGATAAAGTACGACTGGGGTATATATATAAATGCCTGGAGCATTTCAATTTTGGAGAATCTCTTATAAAATGGGTAAAAATCATGTGTAGTAACCCTAGGTATAAAATAGTAAATAATGGATATTTCTCAGAAAGTTTTAAACTGTCAAGAGGAGTGAAACAAGGTTGTCGACTATCGGCATATCTATTTATTGTGGCCATCGAGATGTTAGCTATTAAAATCAGATCCAACAATAATATATAGGGATTAGAAATCCAGGGCTTAAAAACAAAGGTGTCATTGTATGCTGATGATTCATGTTTTCTTTTAAATCCACAACTTGAATCCCTCCACAGCCTCATAGAGGTTTTAGAAAAATGTTCTAACCTCTCTGGATTGCAACCAAATTATGATAAATGTACTATATTACGTATTGGATCATTAAAAAATAAAAATTTTACATTACCATGTAGTTTACCAATAAAATGGTCTGATGGTGTTGTGGATATACTCAGAAAATATATCCCAAATGAAATAAATGATCTCACTCCAATACATTTTAATAGAATGTTAGCAAAAATAGATAAGATCTTGCAACCACGGAAAGGTAAATACCTGTCAATTTGTGGAAAAATCACCCTGATTAACTCTTTAGTATTATCCCAGTTTACCTATTTGCTTATGGTCTTGCCTACGCCTAGTTAACAGTTTTTTAAATTATATGAGAAAATAATATTCCATTTTATTTGGAACGGCAAGCCTGACAAAATTAAACAGTCCTATTTATATAATGAATATGAATTCGGAGGACAGAAATTATTAAATATTAAAGCATTAGACCTATCACTAAATGCTTCAGTCATACAAAAGTTATACTTAAATCCGAACTGGTTCTCTAGCAAATTAGTTATTGAACACCCAATATTCAAGAATGGTCTTTTTTCCCTTTATTCAGATTACAACCTCTCACTTTCAGTTATTTGAAAAGGAAATCATCTCCCAAATATCACTATTTCGAAAACAAGCCATAGAAAGTTGGTTGCAATTTCAATTTAATCTTCCAGAAACTACAGAACAGATAATGCAACATATATTGTGGTTAAACTAATATATACTAATTGATAAAAAAAACATTATTTTTTGAAAAAATGTTTAAAAAAGGTATAATCTTCGTAAATGATATCATCGGTAGGACTGGTGGAGTTATGTCGCACATGCAGCTAACAAAAACATATGGAAATGTCTGCTCTACCTAAAATTACAACCAAATAATTGCAGCATTACCGCAAAAATGGAAGAGGAAAGTGGAAGGGGGAAAAAGTAAGGAACTTGTCTGTCGGCCCTGCATTAAAGAACATAATTGGTTAAAGAAAATTGTGATAAATAAAAAAGTATACCAGTTTCATTTAAGAACCAAAGGATTGACAGCCGTCCCATATAGATTGCAAAATATTTGGGAAGAGATTTTTGACGTACTGATTCCATGGCATAGTGTTTATGAACTGACATGCAAAACGACGCCGGATTCAAAACTTTGAATTTTTCCATTTAAATTATTATATAAAATTCTTGCTACCAATAGAATGTTATTTATATGGGGGATACAATCTTCCCAGCTCTGCAGATTTTGCTGCGAAGAGACAGAATTATTAGATCATTTGTTTTGGTACTGTCCATTTGTAGCTTGTTTTTGGACACAGGTCCAGGAATGGCTAAAGGATTGCAATATTTACCTGGAGCTAACCCTGCAGATAGCACTACCGGGTGATCTGAAAAGTCATAGTCAATCGATCAATAATATAATAATACTTTTAGCAAAAATGTTTATTTTCTATTTACAATCTGTAGAAACAATGAGAATAGAAGGGTTCAGAACTTTTGTAATACATCACAGTACAGTTGAAAAATATATGGCAAATAGAAATCCAATATGGATGGTGTTAAGAGATAGACGGGTGGTGTTGAATGGAGTTGAAGGATGGGACTAATAACAACTAACAACAACTAATAACAACAAGATAACTAATGTAAAGCATACTGTGTCCATAGTAAGTATATAGGTTATAGGTTGAGAGATTTGTGAAAGAGCACAGTTAGAAATATATGACATATAGAAGCAAACCGGATGGACATCATGAAAATGATCGGAGAGGTTGAGGGTAGAGGAAGTTCATGAGTAAAAACAAACAAAATAGAATTATTATAAAATTGACTGTGTCCATAAAATGTATATAGTATGTACAGTGGGGAGAACAAGTGTCACACCCTGGCTCTGGGGACTCTATATGTTGAGCCAGGGTGTGTATATTCTATGTATTGTATTTCTGTGTTGGCCAGAGTGGTTCCCAATCAGAGGCAACGAGTGTCAGCTGTTGCTGGTTGTCTCTGATTGGGAGCCATATTTATAGAGGCTGTTTTCCCACAAGAGTTGTGGGATCTTGTTTCCGTTTGGTTTTGTTTCCGTGTTGGTTGTGTAAACCGTAGGACTGCACGTTTCGTTTGTTGTTTTGTTGTTTATATTATCACTAAAGATAATAAAGTTTAAGTATGTTTGCAACTAATGCTGCGCATTGGTCTACTCCGTATAACGATCGTGACAGAAGATCCCACCATACCAGGACCAAGCAGCGTGTCCAGGAGCAGGCGGCCTGGACATGGGAGGAAGCGCCGGGAAAGGAGCTGGAAAGGTTGGCGATGGCCCAGGTGGGCAAATCGTGGTCCTGGGAGGACATGCTCGGGGGCAAGGGGCCATGGGCTAAGATTAAGGCCCTGGCGAGAGAGGAGCAACGGCGTCAACAGTGTCGTCGTCGGACGGATGAGAGGCAACCCCAGAATTTTTTTAGGGGGGGGCACACGGCATGGGCGACTGGGCAGCAGGAGGCTGCCACAGGGCGAAATGGGAGACGAGGAGAGAAGGCCACCGGGTTACGGGAGCCATTGGTGAGAGGAGGGAAGGAAGTTGTAGAGGCACGGCGAGAGGTACTGAGGTGTATTGCCAGTCCGGTCCGGCCCGTTCCTGATCCCTGTTTAAGGCCAGTGGTGTGTGTTCCCAGTACGGTCCGGCCTGTTCCTGTTCCTCGCACCAAGCCTACGGTGTGCGTCGCCAGCCCGGCCCGGCCTGTTCCTGCCACTCGCACCAAGCCTACGGTGCGCGTCGCCAGCCCGGTCCGGCCTGTTCCTGCCACTCGCACCAAGCCTACGGTGCACGTCGCCAGCCCGGCCCGGCCTGTTCCTGCTCCACGCACCAAGCCAAAGGTGCGCGTCGCCAGCCCGGCCCGGCCTGTTCCTGCTCTTCGCGCCAAGCCTACGGTGCGCGTCGCCGGCCCGGCCCGGCCTGTTCCTGCCACTCGCACCAAGCCAGGGGTGCGAGTCGTCAGCCCGGTAAGGCCCGTTCCTGCTCCACGTACCAAGCCAGGGGTGCGAGTCGTCAGCCCGGTCCAGCCCGTTCCTGCTCCACGCACCAAGCCAGGGGTGCGAGTCGTCAGCCCGGTCCGGCCCGTTCCTGTTCCACGCACCAAGCCAGGGGTGCGCATCATCAGCCCGGTCCGGCCCATTCCTGCTCCACGCACCAAGCCAGGGGTGCGCATCGTCAGCCCGGTCCGGCCCGTCCCTGCTCCACGCACCAGGCCAGGGGTGTGCGTCGTCAGTCCGGCACAACCCGTGCCTGGGTCACTGGTGCCTGGTCAGGTACCGGTCAGCTGCTCCACACCGGAGCTGAAGCAATCCGCTTCTACGATGTCCAGTCCAGCTCCGGTCAGCGGGGCCAGACCGGACCAGGTGCGCCACGGGGGGATGGTTGAAGGGTGGTGGTCTAGCCCGGAGCCGGAACCGCCTCCGAGGAGGAATGCCCACCCAGCCCTCCCCTGGGTTGTTGATGTTTAGGCAAGGTCGCAGTCCGCGCCTTTAGGGGGGGGTACTGTCACACCCTGGCTCTGGGGACTCTATATGTTGAGCCAGGGTGTGTATATTCTATGTATTGTATTTCTGTGTTGGCCAGAGTGGTTCCCAATCAGAGGCAACGAGTGTCAGCTGTTGCTGGTTGTCTCTGATTGGGAGCCATATTTATAGAGGCTGTTTTCCCACAAGAGTTGTGGGATCTTGTTTCCGTTTGGTTTGTTTCCGTGTTGGTTGTGTAAACCGTAGGACTGCACTTTTCGGTTGTTGTTTTGTTGTTTATATTATCACTAAAGATAATAAAGTTTAAGTATGTTTGCAACTAACGCTGCGCATTGGTCTACTCCGTATAACAATCGTGACAACAAGTATTTGATACCCTGCCGATTTTGCAGGTTTTCCTACTTACTAAGCATGTAGAGGTCTGTCATTTTTATCATAGGTACACTTCAACTGTGAGAGATGGAATCTAAAACAAAAATCCAGAAAATCACATTGTATGATTTTTAAGTAATTAATTTGCATTTTACCGTAGGAGGGCAACAACCCAGCAGCAGGACTGTTACCTCTGCCTTTGTGCAAAGAGGAGCAGGAGGAGCACTGCCAGATCCCTGCAAAATGACCTCCAGCAGGCCACAAATGTGCATGTGTCTGCTCAAACGGTCAGAAACAGACTCCATGAGGGTGGTATGAGGGCCCGACGTCCACAGGTGGGGGTTGTGCTTACAGCCCAACACCGTGCAGGACGTTTGGCGTTTGCCAGAGAACACCAAGATTGGCAAATTCGCCACTGGCGCCCTGTGCTCTTCACAGATGAAAGCAGGTTCACACTGAGCACATGTGATAGACGTAACAGAGTCTGGAGACGCCGTGGAGAACGTTCTGCTGCCTGCAACATCCTCCAGCATGACCGGTTTGGCGGTGGGTCAGTCATGGTGTGGGGTGGCATTTCTTTGGGGGGCCGCACAGCCCTCCATGTGCTCGCCAGAGGTAGCCTGACTGCCATTAGGTACCGAGATGAGATCCTCAGACCCCTTGTGAGACCATATGCTGGTGCGGTTGGCCCTGGGTTCCTCCTAATGCAAGACAATGCTAGACCTCATGTGGCTGGAGTGTGTCAGCAGTTCCTGCAAGAGGAAGGCATTGATGCTATGGACTGGCCCGCCCGTTCCCCAGACCTGAATCCAATTGAGCACATCTGGGACATCATGTCTCGCTCCATCCACCAACGCCACGTTGCACCACAGACTGTCCAGGAGTTGGCGGATGCTTTAGTCCAGGTCTGGGAGGAGATCCCTCAGGAGACCACCCGCCACCTCATCAGGAGCATGTCCAGGCGTTGTAGGGAGGTCATACAGGCACGTGGAGGCCACACACACTACTGAGCCTCATTTTGACTTGTTTTAAGGACATTACATCAAAGTTGGATCAGCCTGTAGTGTGGTTTTCCACTTTAATTTTGAGGGTGACTCCAAATCCAGACCTCCATGGGTTGATCAATTTGATTTCCATTGATAATTTTTGTGTGATTTTGTTGTCAGCACATTCAACTATGTAAAGAAAAAAGTATTTAATAAGATTATTTCATTCATTCAGATCTAGGATGTGTTATTTTAGTGTTCCCTTTATTTTTTTGAGCAGTGTACTTATGTATGTGTATATGTATGTGTGTGTATGTACAGTATGTATATGTATATATATATATATATATATATATATATATATATATATATATATATATATATATATATTTGCGATAGAAAAAATATATGGGGGATTGGAAGAGATGCAGACAATTACATTGATGGAAGTTAGAATCTAAACCTCAGGTGTCAGGTTGAATTGCAACGGTACTGGGGTAGTAGGCTATCTGAGTAGCTGATGATTGTATCCCTTTACTTTTTTTATGTTCTGGAGCAATTAGTCAGTGAAGTACGTGATCCCCTGTCGGGTGCTGGAAATTATATGTAACCAAAGCCTGTTCTTGACTTTGAGTAAAGATATCCAGTAGCCTAATACTGACAGTGTTGCATCATGGCTTGCCTCAAGGTGCTTCGTGGCGTTGAGTGGGAAACCTATGCTTGCCCATTGACAATGATGACCTGACCTCATGTCTGGGCAACGACAGTGAGACAGCTAAGAGACAGCTAAGCTAAGGTACATATACGTTTGGTTTATTGGTGTATCGGTCATCATGTACAGTACTTTGGCTCTCATGGTACTGGTATTATGTTGTCCTAGCCTTTCTGAATAAGCATGTCTTTTACCCCCAGAATAGTGGATGCTGCAGCTGTTGGCGTGGCAACAAATTCATCTGTCGCTGAGCAGAAAAGGGCAGACATGCTAAAATTACAAATGCCACCTGATTATGCCTGTGTGGCTGTGCATCAAAACAGTGGTTTTGTTTAAGAAACACATCACACATATGTAAGAAAAAATATATTATGCCTTTCCTCCAACCATAGCCAATGCGTCTTGCAGCTGAAATGACCCAAAATCTAAATAATGCTGCTCTGTAAACTGAAGAAGCCACGCTTACTGGTGGTGGAGGGACTAAGTATGACTTTACAAAGTAGTCAAGTGGATACAGATGGACAAACAGGACCCCTAAATACAAGATATCCCTGCGTGATATGCTTCAGGGACCAACTGAACATGGATGACTGACGGATTTGTTCACAAAAGTTGACAAGTTTAATCTACTTGATTTTATAAAGTTTATTGTCATTCCTAGTGAATTCACTCCACAATAATGAAGAGTGCCTCAGGAGAATATGTATGAAGTCATGGGGAAAATCGGTTTGAATTAAACACTGCATTCACTGTTTATATCTCTGTTTTTAAAGTAGGTCCATCATGTATCCCATTGTACTGTGCCAAGTCCCAGAGGAATTGCAGCGATCTGCAATCATTTTAGTAGGACTAAAAGCCAGCTCTCCAAGCCAGCTCTCCAAGCCAGCTCTCAAAGTCAGCTCTCAAAGCCAGCTCTCAAAGCCAGCTCTCCAAGCCAGCTCTCAAAGTCAGCTCTCAAAGCCAGCTCTCCAAGCCAGCTCTCAAAGTCAGCTCTCAAAGCCAGCTCTCCAAGCCAGCTCTCAAAGTCAGCTCTCAAAGCCAGCTCTCCAAGCCAGCTCTCAAAGTCAGCTCTCAAAGCCAGCTCTCCAAGCCAGCTCTCAAAGTCAGCTCTCAAAGCCAGCTCTCCAAGCCAGCTCTCCAAGCCAGCTCTCAAAGTCAGCTCTCAAAGCCAGCTCTCCAAGCCAGCTCTCAAAGTCAGCTCTCAAAGCCAGCTCTCCAAGCCAGCTCTCAAAGTCAGCTCTCAAAGCCAGCTCTCCAAGCCAGCTCTCAAAGTCAGCTCTCAAAGCCAGCTCTCCAAGCCAGCTCTCCAAGCCAGCTCTCAAAGTCAGCTCTCAAAGCCAGCTCCCCTAGAGCTCCCGTTCAACTGACAGTGGGTTTTTCTGTGTCAATTCCCAGAGATCTCTGCACCATACACACACATCATTAATGTAGCTAATTTTATCCTTGATAGACTCAATTAGCATTTACTTATTCACCACAGTGCCCCAGTGCAGTTTAGTTACCTCCATGTTGTTTATCCATCCAGATTGAGATGCGTGAGATGAATAAAGACGTCTATGTGGTAATATGACGTGATTGACTGTAATGGAAATGGTTGCGCTGACTTGATTCCCAAATGTTCCGTAGGCCTCAAAGGGAATTCAGGTTCAAGGCTTGCCGCTATGCCAATGCATGTGTTAATGATCTGTGTAATAACTGATCCGTTTCACTAGGAGAGGCCCTGGGGACTCTACAGCTGCCGATGTTGTTTAGCCTGCCTGGATGGACACAGCAAGGAGAGTGGCTTATGAATAGCTCATAACAAGGTGTTATAAATGTAGCTTAAAATGCATCGCGAAGAAGGTTACTTATAAGAAATGTTTTTGTTAGTTCTCGTTAAATGGTGAGCATCTCTGGGAGTATCTCAATAGTCTAAAGTGGCTTCCTCTCCTCATTTCCTCTCCATTAGATAGTAAAGGGTGCCTACAAGGAATGGGATGTCACCATTTCAGTCCTTTCACATCAGTATAGATTATGGGAAAGACAAGGAGAGCTCGTCCTCTGTAGTTCAGTTAATAGAGCACGGTCCTCTGTAGTTCAGTTAGTAGAGCATGGTCCTCTGTAGTTCAGTTAGTAGAGCATGGTCCTCTGTAGTTCAGTTAGTAGAGCATGGTCCTCTGTAGTTCAGTTAGTAGAACATGGTCCTCTGTAGTTCAGTTACAGCATGGTCCTCTGTAGTTCAGTTAGTAGAACATGGTCCTCTGTAGTTCAGTTAGTAGAACATGGTCCTCTGTAGTTCAGTTAGTAGAACATGGTCCTCTGTAGTTCAGTTAGTAGAACATGGTCCTCTGTAGTTCAGTTAGTAGAACATGGTCCTCTGTAGTTCAGTTAGTAGAACATGGTCCTCTGTAGTTCAGTTAGTAGAACATGGTCCTCTGTAGTTCAGTTAGTAGAGCATGGTCCTCTGTAGTTCAGTTGGTAGAACATGGTCCTCTGTAGTTCAGTTAGTAGAGCAAGGTCCTCTGTAGTTCAGTTGGTAGAGCAAGGTCCTCTGTAGTTCAGTTGGTAGAACATGGTCCTCTGTAGTTCAGTTAGTAGAGCATGGTCCTCTGTAGTTCAGTTAGTAGAACATGGTCCTCTGTAGTTCAGTTAGTAGAGCACGGCCTTCTGTAGTTCAGTTAGTAGAGCATGATCCTCTGTAGTTCAGTTAGTAGAGCATGGTCCTCTGTAGTTCAGTTAGTAGAGCATGGTCCTCTGTAGTTCAGTTAGTAGAACATGGTCCTCTGTAGTTCAGTTAGTAGAACATGGTCCTCTGTAGTTCAGTTAGTAGAACATGGTCCTCTGTAGCTCAGTTAGTAGAACATGGTCCTCTGTAGTTCAGTTAGTAGAACATGGTCCTCTGTAGTTCAGTTAGTAGAGCATGGTCCTCTTTAGTTCAGTTGGTAGAACATGGTCCTCTGTAGTTCAGTTGGTAGAACATAGTCCTCTGTAGTTCAGTTAGTAGAACATGGTCCTCTGTAGTTCAGTTAGTAGAGCATGGTCCTCTGTAGTTCAGTTAGCAGAACATGGTCCTCTGTAGTTCAGTTAGTAGAGCATGGTCCTCTGTAGTTCAGTTAGTAGAGCATGGTCCTCTGTAGTTCAGTTAGTAGAGCATGGTCCTCTGTAGTTCAGTTAGTAGAACATGGTCCTCTGTAGTTCAGTTAGTATAACATGGTCCTCTGTAGTTCAGTTAGTAGAACATGGTCCTCTGTAGTTCAGTTAGTAGAACATGGTCCTCTGTAGTTCAGTTGGTAGAGCATGGTCCTCTGTAGTTCAGTTAGTAGAGCATGGTCCTCTGTAGTTCAGTTAGTAGAACATGGTCCTCTGTAGTTCAGTTAGTAGAGCATGGTCCTCTGTAGTTCAGTTAGTAGAACATGGTCCTCTGTAGTTCAGTTAGTAGAGCATGGTCCTCTGTAGTTCAGTTAGTAGAACATGGTCCTCTGTAGTTCTGTTAGTAGAGCATGGTCCTCTATAGTTCAGTTAGTAGAGCATGGTCCTCTGTAGTTCAGTTAGTAGAGCATGGTCCTCTGTAGTTCAGTTAGTAGAGCATGGTCCTCTGTAATTCAGTTAGTAGAACAAGGTCCTCTGTAGTTCAGTTAGTAGAACATGGTCCTCTGTAGTTCAGTTAGTAGAGCATGGTCCTCTGTAGTTCAGTTAGTAGAACATGGTCCTCTGTAGTTCAGTTAGTAGAACATGGTCCTCTGTAGTTCAGTTAGTAGACCATGGTCCTCTGTAGTTCAGTTAGTAGAACATGGTCCTCTGTAGTTCAGTTAGTAGAGCATGGTCCTCTGTAGTTCAGTTAGTAGAGCATGGTCCTCTGTAGTTCAGTTAGTAGAACATGGTCCTCTGTAGTTCAGTTAGTAGAGCATGGTCCTCTGTAGTTCAGTTAGTAGAACATGGTCCTCTGTAGTTCAGTTAGTAGAGCATGGTCCTCTGTAGTTCAGTTAGTAGAACATGGTCCTCTGTAGTTCAGTTAGTAGAGCATGGTCCTCTGTAGTTCAGTTAGTAGAACATGGTCCTCTGTAGTTCAGTTAGTAGAGCATGGTCCTCTGTAGTTCAGTTAGTAGAGCATGGTCCTCTGTAGTTCAGTTAGTAGAGCATGGTCCTCTGTAGTTCAGTTAGTAGAGCATGGTCCTCTGTAGTTCAGTTAGTAGAGCATGGTCCTCTGTAGTTCAGTTAGTAGAGCATGGTCCTCTGTAGTTCAGTTAGTAGAGCATGGTCCTCTGTAGTTCAGTTAGTAGAACATCGTCCTCTGTAGTTCAGTTAGTAGAACATCGTCCTCTGTAGTTCAGTTAGTAGAACATGGTCCTCTGTAGTTCAGTTAGTAGAGCATGGTCCTCTGTAGTTCAGTTAGTAGAGCATGGTCCTCTGTAGTTCAGTTAGTAGAGCATGATCCTCTGTAGTTCAGTTAGTAGAACATGGTCCTCTGTAGTTCAGTTAGTAGAGCATGGTCCTCTGTAGTTCAGTTAGTAGAACATGGTCCTCTGTAGTTCAGTTAGTAGAGCATGGTCCTCTGTAGTTCAGTTAGTAGAGCATGGTCCTCTGTAGTTCAGTTAGTAGAGCATGGTCCTCTGTAGTTCAGTTAGTAGAGCATGGTCCTCTGTAGTTCAGTTAGTAGAACATCGTCCTCTGTAGTTCAGTTAGTAGAACATCGTCCTCTGTAGTTCAGTTAGTAGAACATGGTCCTCTGTAGTTCAGTTAGTAGAGCATGGTCCTCTGTAGTTCAGTTAGTAGAACATGGTCCTCTGTAGTTCAGTTAGTAGAGCATGGTCCTCTGTAGTTCAGTTAGTAGAACATGGTCCTCTGTAGTTCAGTTAGTAGAGCATGGTCCTCTGTAGTTCAGTTAGTAGAACATGGTCCTCTGTAGTTCAGTTAGTAGAGCATGGTCCTCTGTAGTTCAGTTAGTAGAGCATGGTCCTCTGTAGTTCAGTTAGTAGAACATGGTCCTCTGTAGTTAAGTTAGTAGAACATCGTCCTCTGTAGTTCAGTTAGTAGAACATCGTCCTCTGTAGTTCAGTTAGTAGAACATCGTCCTCTGTAGTTCAGTTAGTAGAACATGGTCCTCTGTAGTTCAGTTAGTAGAGCATGGTCCTCTGTAGTTCAGTTAGTAGAGCATGGTCCTCTGTAGTTCAGTTGGTAGAGCATGGTCCTCTGTAGTTCAGTTAGTAGAACATGGTCCTCTGTAGTTCAGTTAGTAGAGCATGGTCCTCTGTAGTTCAGTTAGTAGAGCATGGTCCTCTGTAGTTCAGTTAGTAGAACATCGTCCTCTGTAGTTCAGTTAGTAGAACATCGTCCTCTGTAGTTCAGTTAGTAGAACATGGTCCTCTGTAGTTCAGTCAGTAGAGGATGGTCCTCTGTAGTTCAGTTAGTAGAGCATGGTCCTCTGTAGTTCAGTTAGTAGAACATGGTCCTCTGTAGTTCAGTTAGTAGAGCATGGTCCTCTGTAGTTCAGTTAGTAGAACATGGTCCTCTGTAGTTCAGTTAGTAGAGCATGGTCCTCTGTAGTTCAGTTGGTAGAACATGGTCCTCTGTAGTTCAGTTAGTAGAACATGATCCTCTGTAGTTCAGTTAGTAGAACATGGTCCTCTGTAGTTCAGTTAGTAGAACATGGTCCTCTGTAGTTTAGTTAGCAGAGCATGATCATCTGTAGCTCAGTTAGTAGAGCAAGGTGTTTGCAACGCCAGGATAGTGTGTTTGATTCCCGGGACCACCCGTACCTAAAATGTATGCACACATGACCGTAAGTCGCTTTGGATAAAAGTTTTTGCTAAATTGCATTTATTATTATTATTATTATTATTATTATGATTATTATTATTATATTAGCTATCGTTTGAGTATAATACGGTTACAACATCACTCAAACACAACATTATTTCTTAGACCATAATATGGACCCATGCATAACTGTGACCATCTTGAGGCCATCTTTCCGCTAATGTTATGGAGCCTGAACAAAATGCATCTTGGTTCACAACAGATGCACACAGAGATGTGAACGTTTCGTTGACCTGTGTAGATTCCTTTTACTGATGGCCTTTGGCACAAGATGTGTGAGCTCAGAGAAAACAGGAAACCTCAGAGTCAATGGACAAAGTCGTACATTTCCATGTGTGATGAGGAACTTCCACAAGCCATGGTAGGGAACATGTGGATTTGGTGCATAGGAAAACACACAGATGGCGAACAGCTGAAGAGCCTCATTATACAATACTACAATAACACAATTCTACAATACTACAATACTACAATACTACAATACTACAATACTACAATACTACACTACTACAATACTACAATACTACAATACTACAATAACACAATTCTACAATACTACAATACCACAATACTACAATACTACAATACTACAATACTACACTACTACAATACTACAATACTACAATACTACAATACTACAATACTACAATACCTGGCACCAAAAGGGTTCTACCTGGAACCAAAAAGGGTTATTCAAAGGGTTTTCCTATAGGGACAGCTGAATAAACCTTTTTGTTCTAGATAGCACCTTTTTTTCTAAGAGTGTACGTCACGTGCACCGGGCCAGTGAAGTGAGGGTTGATTAGCAGTGAGTGGGGATAAACAAACATTATTCATTGTCCTTGCAAAACGGGACTAATGTGAAAAGCCTTGTAATAGATTAGGATGTCAGTCAGAAGATGATGGGTCAAGACAGGCCATTTGGAAAGTGTTCTTGGAGGTGGATATGGCTACTCAAAATGACTCAAACAGGCCACAATTCATTAATATGTTTTATTTTAATGCCTGATTTACAGTTATGATGCTATGATTATCACTGATGGAGGATTTGCAGGTTTAGTGGCACCATCACTGTAGTAAGATGAAGGAAAACACTGCAAAGGGCTGATTTACGAGGGAGTTAATGTCCCTGGGAATGTCCTGAGTGCCCTTTCCCTCTCCTAGGACCTGCAGTGAAAGCCAGGCTGTAGTATTTTACTCCCTCTACTACCATTTTACAAGAGCGCTGGAGAAGTGAATAGAGGCCAGCATTGGACACGCTGCAATAGTGAATAGAGGCCAGCATTGGACACGCTGCAATAGTGAATAGAGGCCAGCATTGGACACGCTGCAATAGTGAATAGAGGCCAGCATTGGACACGCTGCAATAGTGAATAGTGGCCAGCATTTGACACGCTGGGTAGTGAACGGAGGCCAGCCATTGGACATGCTGGGTAGTGAACGGAGGCCAGCCATTGGACATGCTGGGTAGTGAACGGAGGCCAGCCATTGGACATGCTTGAGTAGTGAACGGAGCCCAGCCATTGGACATGCTGGGTAGTGAACGGAGGCCAGCCATTGGACATGCTTGAGTAGTGAACGGAGCCCAGCCATTGGACACGCTGGAGTAGTGAATGGAGTCCAGCCATTGGACATGCTGGGTAGTGAACGGAGGCCAGCCATTGGACATGCTGGAGTAGTGAACGGAGTCCAGCCATTGGACACATTTGTCCCGTTTCTCCTCCACTCGGCTTTACCTCTGTGCCTGATGCTTGAACTCAGTCCAATCCTTCACCTTAAAGAACTCAATCAGCTTGAGAGCCTGAGAGCTGCATATCCCTGTGACTCAGAACATACTTGTTAACAAACATATTTTTCACTCTGTGCCGTTTCTAGGCATAAAGTTACATAAGTGACCGCTAGGGGGCCCCCAACCAAATCTTTATTTTTTATATATTTTTTGGAAAGTCGGTCAGTGTCTAGTTAGTTAGAATAGTAGAATACACAACGGGCAATTTCGAAATTTGGTAGTGCATTAGAAGTTTTCCTCTTGTTAGTCACTGGCAGTCACTCAATTATCCCATGTCAGCTAAGATTTTAAAGATTGCTGGATAAATTAGCCTAGCCACCTATCTAAGGCACGTGCCCAGGGACCCTAACTTCCAGGGGTCCCCCTTTGATTTGGCTAGTCACTCTAAATCAGTTATCATATAAACATGGCAAAAGTCATGGCAAAATGTGTAGAACTGCAGGAAATTACCTTTAAAACTGCAAATATTTCTGACCCCGACAAGAGGGGGGCCACTAAAATGTTTTGCCCGCGAGGTGGGGGGCCTTCAAAAAAAATCTCACTTAGGGCCCCCAAAACTCTACAAATGGCCCTGTATTCACCTGTTCTCAAGGCTGTAAAGCAGTTTGGCTCATTGCTGAAATAAATTGCTCAAAACCAGTTTGAAGCAGACTTAAAAGAAGAGAATGTTTATTGACAGTCAAAGTGGAGAAGCGGGTGTTGTGTTCTCCAGCGTTCTGTCTATATTGTTATTTACTTTGGCCGAGGGCTGTGGTCGGTGGGGCAGACCGTACGTCTTATAGAAGGACCCCACAAAACAGACCACACGTCTTATAGAAGGACCCCACAAAACTGACCGTACGTCTTATAGAGGGACCCCACAAAACAGACCGCACGTCTTATAGAGGGACCCCACAAAACAGACCGTACGTCTTATAGAAGTACAACACAAAACAGACCATACGTCTTATAGAGGGACCCCACAAAACAGACCACGTCTTATAGAGGGACCCCACAAACCAGACCACACGTCTTATGACAGGACCCCACAAAACAGAACGCACGTCTTATGGCAGGACCCCACAAAACAGACCGCACGTCTTATAAAGGGACACCACAAAACAGATCGTACGTCTTATAGAAGGATCCCACAAAACAGACCGTAAGTCTTATAGAAGGACCCCACAAAACAGACCGTAAGTCTTATAGAAGGATCCCACAAAACAGACCGTAAGTCTTATAGAAGGACCCCATAAAACAGACCGTAAGTCTTATAGAAGGATCCCACAAAACAGACCGTAAGTCTTATAGAAGGACCCCACAAAACAGACCGTAAGTCTTATAGAAGGATCCCACAAAACAGACCGTAAGTCTTATAGAAGGACCCCACAAAACAGACCGTACGTCTTATAGAAGGACCCCACAAAACAGACAATACATCTTATAGAAGGACCACACAAAACAGACAATACGTCTTATAGAGGGACCCCACAAAACAGACCGTAAGTCTTATAGAAGGACCCCACAAAACAGACCGTACGTCTTATAGAAGAACCCCACAAAATAGACCACAGGTCTTATAGCAGGACCCCACAAAACAGAATGCACGTCTCATGGCAGGACCCCACAAAACAGACCACACGTCTCATGGCAGGACCGCACAAAACAGACCACACGTCTTATGACAGGACCCCACAAAACAGACCACGTCTTATGGCAGGACCCCACAAAACAGACCACACTTCTTATGGCAGGACCCCACAAAACAGACCACACGTCTTATGATTGGACCCCACATAACAGACCACATGTCTTATGACAGGACCCCACAAAACAGACCACACGTCTTATGACAGGACCCCACAAAACAGACCACGTCTTATGGCAGGACCCCACAAAACAGAACACGTCTTATGGCAGGACTCCACAAAACAGACCACAAGTCTTATGACAGGACCCCACAAAATAGACCACAGGTCTTATAGAGGGACCCCACAAAACAGACAATACGTCTTAAAGAGGGACCCACAAAACAGACTGTAAGTCTTATAGAAGGATCCCACAAAACAGACCGTAAGTCTTATAGAAGGACCCCACAAAACAGACCGTAAGTCTTATAGAAGGATCCCACAAAACAGACCGTAAGTCTTATAGAAGGACCCCACAAAACAGACCGTACGTCTTATAGAAGGATCCCACAAAACAGACCGTAAGTCTTATAGAAGGACCCCACAAAACAGACTGTACGTCTTATAGAAGGACCCCACAAAACAGACAATACATCTTATAGAAGGACCACACAAAACAGACAATACGTCTTATAGAGGGACCCCACAAAACAGACCGTAAGTCTTATAGAAGGACCCCACAAAACAGACCGTACGTCTTATAGAAGGACCCCACAAAATAGACCACAGATCTTATAGCAGGACCCCACAAAAAAGAATGCACGTCTCATGGCAGGACCCCACGTAACAGACCACACGTCTCATGGCAGGACCGCACAAAACAGACCACACGTCTTATGACAGGACCCCACAAAACAGACCACGTCTTATGGCAGGACCCCACAAAACAGACCACACTTCTTATGGCAGGACCCCACAAAACAGACCACACGTCTTATGATTGGACCCCACATAACAGACCACATGTCTTATGACAGGACCCCACAAAACAGACCACACGTCTTATGACAGGACCCCACAAAACAGACCACGTCTTATGGCAGGACCCCACAAAACAGAACACGTTTTATGGCAGGACTCCACAAAACAGACCACAAGTCTTATGACAGGACCTCACAAAATAGACCACAGGTCTTATAGAGGGACCCCCAAAACAGACAATACGTCTTAAAGAGGGACCCACAAAACAGACCACACGTCTTATGACAGGACCCCACAAAATAGACCACAGGTCTTATAGAAGGACCCCACAAAACAGACTGCATGTCTTATAGAAGGACCCCACAAAACAGACCGTATGTCTTATAGAAGGACCCACAAAACAGACTGCACGTCTTATGGCAGGACCCCACAAACCAGACCTCACGTCTTATAGAAGGACCCCACAAAACAGACCGCACGTCTCATGGCAGGACCGCACAAAACAGACCACACGTCTTATGAAAGGACCCCACAAAACAGACCACACTTCTTATGGCAGGACCCCACAAAACAGACCACACGTCTTATGACAGGACCCCACAAAACAGACCACGTCTTATGGCAGGACCCCACAAAACAGAACACGTCTTATGGCAGGACTCCACAAAACAGACCACAAGTCTCATGGCAGGACCCCACAACACAGACCTCGTCTTATGACAGGACCCCACAAAACAGACCGCACATCTTATGGCATAACGAAAAAAATTCTCCCTTACCAAGAATATTTTCAGAAGGGTCCGGGAAGAAACAAAGTGAGATTTTGGGTTTTGACAAGGGAGAGAGTTTTGGTTTTCAACCCATGGCTCGTACAAGTCCAATTTCCTGACATGCTGTTTAATTTATGTCCTTTTTATGTACATGATTTAGACTTTGCCTGTTTGCTCCTCTGATGCATGTGTCCCACACGTTGCATGCAACATAACAGAGATGAAAGCAAGTGGAGTTGAGAAATAAAACATGCTCTCTTGTAAAAAGAGACAGCAGACAGTAGAAAAGTCGTACGACCGTGTGGGAGTACCACAGGCCCGTTAGAGACAGCAATAGTGTTAGGCATTTTAGTGACAGTTAAATTCACAGGCCACTGTAGGTTAAGAATGCTCTTTTGTGTTTTGACAGCGTATAGCAGGTTTCTACATAGGATTTCGGTTGGAAAATGCAGCATATTCAGGTCTGAAATGACAGCGTTGATATTCAAAAACAGCATCTTAGTTAGAGCTTACTTCAACTCATTGATATACTGTATCACTCCATATACTGTATCACTCCATATACTGTATCACTCCATATACTGTATCACTCCATATACTATATCACTCCATATACTGTATCACTCCATATACTGTATCACTGCATATACTGTATCACTCCATATACTGTATCACTCCATATACTGTATCACTCCATATACTGTATCACTGCATATACTGTATCACTCCATATACTGTATCACTCCATATACTGTATCACTCCATATACTGTATCACTCCATATACTGTATCACTCCATATACTGTATCACTCCATATACTGTATCACTCCATATAATGTATCACTCCATATACTGTATCACTCCATATACTATATCACTCCATATACTGTATCACTCCATATACTGTATCACTCCATATACTATATCACTCCATATACTGTATCACTCCATATAATGTATCACTCCATATACTGTATCACTCCATATACTATATCACTCCATATACTGTATCACTCCATATAATGTATCACTGCATATACTGTATCACTCCATATACTGTATCACTCCATATACTGTATCACTCCATATACTATATCACTCCATATACTGTATCACTCCATATAATGTATCACTCCATATACTGTATCACTCCATATACTATATCACTGCATATACTGTATCACTGCTGTTTGTTCTTGACGTTTTACATCGACATTCTCTGATCCGAAATCCAATCTGTTGATTTACTACATTACTGTAAATTATAAACACGGATGCATTTCTTAACTGTGAAAGTATTCATTTTAGACTGTGAAGACTGAACCGGGACACCTGTTAAAGAACAATGGTGTTGACATAGAGGTCACTGACGACGCTGCTGTTCCTGGCATCCTCTGTAGCTCAGCTGGTAGAGCACGGCGCTTGTAACGCCAGGGTAGTGGGTTCGATCCCCGGGACCACCCATACGTAAAAATTTATGCACGCATGACTGTAAGTCGCTTTGGATAAAAGCGTCTGCTAAATGGCATATTATATATTATATATTATACAGGAGGATGATATCCCAGCTGGTATGTACCATATGTCTACATGTGGTATGTCTAATATGTTGTGCATGCAGGTTATCCTTGCATTTCAAATTAGGAATGACATGTTTGAAGCTAAATATGGAAGGGTTTGACATTGTACCATGATCATATCTTGTTTGTGTGTGTGTGTGTGTGTGTGTGTGTGTCTGTGTGTGCCCTCTGTGACCTCCCCCTCCCCCCAGGCTGCAGCACGGCAGTGAATGACCTGGTCTACATCACAGATCGCTCCTGGTGCGTGGGCCACAGCGACTTCCAAAAGGCCAAAGAACTGGCTCGTCAACATCACCAGCGGCTTCGACGTCAGTTCCCACTACTCCCAGGTCAGACATACAGTATAGCCGATTTATACAACGGGTGGGTCTAATCCTGAATGCTGATTGGTTAAAACCGCATTCCAGCCGGTGTCTATTCCATAAGTTACCACCTGCTAAATCTATGACGCTAAAATGCCTATTTACTCTGTTCCATCTGACTGCGCAATCCACTGTCTCATCAGCCCAGCCAGGCAATTTATAGACTAGATCTACACTGTAAAAAGCATCTAGCCATTATCTCACATTTCTTTTAGACTAACATTTAGTTTTGTATAAACCTTGCTGTCAGTCTCTCCGACATTTGCAACATTGTTTCAATATTCAAATTAGATCTACAGCTGTCCCATAGTAATGAACGTGTCGGGAGTCGGGACGAGACAGGCAGGCAGGCAGGCAGGCAGGCAGGCAGGCAGGCAGGCAGCGTTTCTCAGCCAGTTGAAATCATGAATCAGCTGGCATCATTTTTATGGATATATACAAAGAAATGTCAATGGAAAAAAAAGGTATAATGAAACGAAGTGCAGCTAGTTTGCATCTTTCCAGCTTCAGTTTGAAGTGATTGTGTTAGCTGTGCCAGGCGAAATCGCGCCTCATTAGCTCATTGTTATGGATGTAAAACAGCTTAAACAAATGCAAATGCATCTACTTTGCTATTATTCTGGCTGCACTTTTTTGACGTGACTGTAAGTTAGCCGTAGTTGGCTAGCTAGCAAGCAAGGGATAAGAACGTTGCCAGCCAGTATGGCAATGGAACATTTAGAACGAACAACTGGGTCGCGTCCATAGATACAGAACAAAAAGACTGAATGACTTTTTGACTCTAGCAACCCAACGGATAGAACAAACGACCAGCTGGCTTGGGTAGCAACCCTAGATTTGTGTCGGGACTATATCTTGTGGAAGGATGAAATAATATAAATAAATTAATCGAAATAAAGTTTTTAATGAAATTATGTCAATAATTATTTGAATATGTTGGTAACCCGTTGTATAAAGGTGACAATGTCCTTGAAGCCGGTGTTGGGAGGATATATTGGCACGGTTTGCCTACCCTCGACTTCGTCTCGGGCCTAACAACACCTGTACCAACATATCCTCCAAACACCGGCTTCGAGGGCATTATCACTTAAATATCACCGCAAGTGACATACTGCATAACTAGTATATCAGCAGCGGTTGTAGGGATATTTTCATAGTCATTTTGAGAACAGGCTAACTAATAAATCCGTTTTGATTTACGCTAACTTCGTCATCAGTCATCACTCAATACGGTGGTGACATGTAACTGCAATGGTTAAATGTAACTTCTTTTACATTGTAATGAGAACATGTTGAACCAGGTGGCAGTGGAGCAGCGCAGCAACACCCCTTACCTGGAGGTATCCCTGGGGAAGCACCGGGGTGGTCCGGACCTCATCCAGGCCATCGAGGGATTCAGCTATCTAGGCGGGAACACCCAGACGGGCCAAGCGATCAAGTTCGCCGTGGATCACGTGTTCCCATCCTCGCAGCGTGCCAGTGCCGTCAAGATCCGCATCGCGGTGGTCGTGACAGATGCGAAGTCCCAGGACGATGTGATGGATGCCAGCGTGGAGGCGCGGGCGCAAGGGCGTCATCGTGTTCGCCGTGGGCGTGGGCAGCGGGATCACCACCTCGGAGCTGGTGTCCATCGCCAACAAGCCGGCGAGTACCTACGTTCTGTACGCCGACGACTACGCTAACATAGGCCGCATCCGAGTCTCTATGGAGCAGAGGTTGTGTGAGGGTGAGTTAATGTAGAGGCGGGGTGAGGGTGAGTTAGTGTAGAGACTGGGTGTGTTAGTGTAGAGGCTGGGTGAGGGTGAGTTAGTGTAGAGGCTGGGTGAGGGTGAGTTAGTGTAGAGGCTGGGTGAGTTAGTATAGAGGCTGGGTGAGGGTGAGTTAGTGTAGAGGCTGGGTGAGTTAGTGTAAAGGCTGGGTGAGTTAGTGTAGAGGCTGGGTGAGTTAGTGTAGAGGCTGGGTGAGGGTGAGTTAGTGTAGAGACTGGGTGTGTTAGTGTAGTGCAGTCCTTCTCAAATAGTGGGGCGCGCCCCCCATGGGGGAGCTCGGAGCGATGCCAGCGGGGGGCGCGTGTGACCCCGGGGAACATGCTTTTTTTTGGCCGCAGGGAGTAGGGTTATTTTGCACGGAACAAGAGCACACAGCACAGAGCAGGAGATATGAAGTGCAGATAACAAACCCTTAAGAGACACCATGGAAACATATTCAACAGGGATGAAAAGAAAGGCGGAGAGAGACGGAGATAATGAGACAAAGTCTCCCGAAAGCTAAGACAAGGAAATATGACGAAGCGTATGTAGCGCTTGGCTTCACTTCGACTACGGTGGGAGACGAGGAAAGACCGGTATGTTTACTGTGTCTAAAAATGTTGGCAGCGGACAGCATGAAGCCAAATAAATTAAGGCGTCACTTAAAGACATTACACCCCAATCACGCTGATACACCCCAATCACCAGACCACTAAAAACAAGAGTATTCTCTGCTATCTGTGAGGAGATGGGAGCTGAACATCAAGCTGTGCTGTTTCACAGTGAAGCAAGGTGGCTGTCACGAGGAAAAGTCTTGTCCCGAGTTTTTGAGCTCAGAGAGCAGATAAGAATGTTTTCGGAGCAGGAGCACAAGTATGACCTCGCAGAAAAATGTTGTGATGAGAACTTCCTGGCAAAACTGGCCTACCTGAGTGACATATTTGGAAAGCTAAATGAACTAAATCTACAGCTTCAAGGGAAAGATAAACACCTCCCTCAGGTCACAGACAAGATCAGCTCTTTCACTCGAACGCTTGCAATGTGGGGCAGGCGACTTGATGAAGGAAATACTGATTCATTCGAGAACCTGCATGAATTTGTTGACACTACTGACTATGATGCCACCTCAGTGATTCCATATATTAAGGAGCATATTTCATCACTGATGGGATTCTTTAAAAAGTACTCCAACCATTAATCCTGACTTCCTAATTTTTATTAAAAAAATCAGCACAAATTGTTTTATTCATTTTTGTTTTATAGGTCAAAGTGTTTCATATATTGTGCTCCTGAGTTCATGTTGCTGATCAATTTGAATGTATTATTATTTATTGATTATATTTAATTTTGTTTTTCAGTATCAAATGGTCCAAAAAATTTTACAGTTTAAATAAGGTTTGAATTTTTTCTTTCATTTCAGGCAAATTGATGAACTTTAAGTATTTTCTGTTACAGACTAAAAACAATGTTAATAAAGTTATTCTTTGTTGTAAGTTGATCTATATTACTTTTTTTTCTTTTTTTTTTTCTTTAATGTTAATAAGGATAGAATGTTAGGCAGAGGTGTACTTATAACAATTTTATAGACAAATGATACTATTTACAGTCGCGGCGGAGAGTTGGGGGGCGCGAAATGTTTACTTCTTCCTAGGGGGGGGGCGTAACAGAAAATAATTGAGAAGCACTGGTGTAGTGGCTGGGGTAGTTAGTGTAGAGGCTGGGTGAGTTAGTGTAGAGGCTGGGTGAGTTAGTGTAGAGGATGGGTGAGTTAGTGTAGAGGCTGGGTGAGGGTGAGTTAGTGTAGAGGCTGGGTGAGTTAGTGTAGAGGATGGGTGAGTTAGTGTAGAGGCTGGGTGAGGGTGAGTTAGTGTAGAGACTGGGTGAGTTAGTGTAGAGGATGGGTGAGTTAGTGTAGAGGATGGGTGAGGGTGAGTTAGTGTAGAGGCTGGGGGAGTTAGTGTAGAGGCTGGGTGAGTTAGTGTAGAGGATGGGTGAGTTAGTGTAGAGGCTGGGTGAGTTAGTGTAGAGGCTGGGTGAGTTAGTGTAGAGGCTGGGTGAGGGTGAGTTAGTGTAGAGGCTGGGTGAGGGTGAGTTAGTGTAGAGGCTGGGGGAGTTAGTGTAGAGGCTGGGTGAGTTAGTGTAGAGGATGGGTGAGTTAGTGTAGAGGCTGGGAGAGGGTGAGTTAGTGTAGAGGCTGGGTGAGTTAGTGTAGAGGATGGGTGAGTTAGTGTAGAGGCTGGGAGAGGGTGAGTTAGTGTAGAGGCTGGGTGAGTTAGTGTAAAGGATGGGTGAGTTAGTTTAGAGGCTGGGTGAGGGTGAGTTATTGTAGAGGCTGGGTGAGTTAGTGTAGAGGCGAGGTGAGGGTGAGTTAGTGTAGAGGCTGGGTGAGTTAGTGTAGAGGCTGGGGGAGTTAGTGTAGAGACTGGGTGTGATGGGTATGATGGGTATGTGGATGTGATGGTATGGTGGGGATGATGGGTATGATGGCTATATGGGTATATGGGTATGATGGGTATAATTTGTATATGGGTATGATGGGTATGATGGATATATGAGTATAATGGGTATGATAGGTATGATGGGAATATGGTTATATGGATATGATGGGATGGGTATATGGGTATGATGGGTATGATGGGAATATGGGTATGATGGGTGTATGGATATGATGGGTATATGGGTATATGGGTATATGAGTTTGATGGGTATAATGGGTATATGGTAGGTTGGGTATGATGGGTATAATGGGTATATGGCATGATGGTATGATGGTATGATGGGTATGTGGGTATGAAGGGTTTGTTGGGTATATGGGTATGATGGGTATATGGGTATGATGGGTATATGGGTGTATGGGTATGATGGGTATGATGGTATATGGTATGATGGGATGGGTATATGTGTATGATGGGTGTGATGGGTATGATGTGTATGATGGGTATGAGGTTATGATGGGTATGATGGGAATGATGGGTATGATGGCTATATGGGTATGATGGGTATGATGGCTATATGGGTATATGGGTATGATGGCTATATGGGTATGATGGGTATGTTGGGTATAATGGGTATGATGGGTATGATGGGAATATGGTTATATGGATATGATGGGATGGGTATATGGGTATGATGGGTATGATGGGAATATGGTTATATGGATATGATGGGATGGGTATATGGGCATGATGGGTATGATGGGTATGATGAGTATATGGGTATGATGGGTATATGGGTATGATGAGCATATGGGTATGATGGGTATATGGGTATGATGAGTATATGGGTATGATGGGTATGATGAGTATATGGGTATGATGGGTATGATGGGTATGATGGTATGATGGATATATGGGTGTATGGGTATGATGAGTATGATGGGTATGATGGGTATATGGGTATGATGGGTATAATGGTATATGGTATAATGGTTGTGATGGTATGATGGGTATGTGGGTATGATGGGTATGATGGGTATATGGGTATGATGGGTATATGTGTATGATGAGAATAAGGGTATGATGGGTATGAATGTAGTATTGATATGATGGGTATATGGGTATGATGGGTATGATTCGTGTGATGGGTATGATGGGTATATGGGCATGATGGGTATATGGGTGTATGGGTATGATGGGTATGATGGTATATGGGTATGATGGGTATATGGGTGTATGGGTATGATGGGTATGATGGTATATGGTATGATGGGTATATGGGTATTATGTGTATGATGGGTTTGTTGGGTATATGGGTATATGTGTATGATGGGTGTGATGGGTATGATGGGTATATGGTATGATGGGTATATGGGTATTCGGGTATGATCAGTATATGGGTATGATGAGAATATGGGTATGATGGGTATGAAAGTAGTATTGATATGATGGGTATATGGGTATGATGGGTATTGGTATGATGGGTATGATGGGTATATGGGTGTATGGGTATGATGGGTATGATGGTATATGGTATGATGGGATGGGTATATGGGTATAATGGGTGTGATGGGTATGATGTGTATGATGGGTATGTGGATATGATGGGTATATGGGTATATTGGTTTACGGATATGATGGGTATGTGGCTATGATGGGTATGGTGGGAATGATGGGTATGATGGCTATATGGGTATGATGGGTATGACTGGTATATGGGTATGACGTGTATGATGGGTATGATGGCTATATGGGTATATGGGTATGATGGGTATAATTCGTATATGGGTATGATGGGTATGATGGATATATGAGTATAATGGCCCTCTCTTGGCAGGTTTCTTGTGGTGCGATATTCTTTCAATTTTTTAATAATGGATTTAATGGTGCTCCGTGGGATGTTCAAAGTTTCATATTTTTTTCTAACCCAACCCTGATCTGTACTTCTCCACAACTTTGTCCCTGACCTGTTTGGAGAGCTCCTTGGTCTTCATGGTGCTGCTTGCTTGGTGGTGCCCCTTGCTTAGTGGTGTTGCAGACTCTGGGGCCTTTCAGAACATGTCTATACAGTGAGGGAAAAAAGTATTTGATCCCCTGCTGATTTTGTACATTTGCCCACTGACATAGAAATTATCAGTCTATAATTTTAGTGGTAGGTTTATTTGAACAGTGAGAAACAGAATAACAACAAAAAAAATCCAGAAAAACGCATGTCAAATATGTTATAAATTGATTTGCATTTTAATGACCAAGTAATAAGTCATGTTTTGCAGAGGGGTCAAATACTTATTTCCCTCATTAAAATGCAAATCAATCTCTCACTGTTCAAATAAACCTACCATTAAAATTATAGACTGATCATTCCTTTGTCAGTGGGCAAATGTACAAAATCAGCAGGGAATCAAATACTTTTTTCCCTCACTGTATAAACTGAGATCATGTGACAGATCATGTGACACTTAGAATGCACACAGGTGGACTTTATTTAACTAATTATGTGACTTCTGAAGGTAATTATTTGCACCAGATCTTATTTAGGGGCTTCATAGGAAAGGGTGTGAATACATATGCACGCACCACTTTTCCGTTATTCATTAGTTCGAATTTCTTTAAATAAGTACTTTTTTTCATTTCACTTTACCAATTTTAACTATTTTGTGTATGTCCATTACATGAAATACAAATACAAATCCATTTAAAGTACAGGTTGTAATGCAACAAAATAGGATAAACGCCAAGGGGGACGAATACAAGGCACTGTATATTGTGTATTGTTCAAAACATTGCTCTTTCTCTCTCTCGACAGATTTCTGACCACTTTAGTTTGTAGTGTGTGTTTCTGTGAAGACGTGTGCCTTTTTGTGACTATTGTACGTTTGGATATGTTTTGGGCCACTTGGATAGGTTGCCTGGACCGCTCCGACTTGGGCCACTTGGATAGGTTGCCTGGACCGCTCTGACTTGGGCCACTTGGATAGGTTGCCTGGACCGCTCTGTCAACACTCACAAAAGCCTTTGTAAAGTTTTTATTTTTATTTTCTATCAGCTGTTGTTGACATGCAACTGGAGGGATGTGAAGTGTCAAAAGCTCTATTCACCAAGAAGTGCCTTCTTTTTCATGTGATGTGAAACATTACTTTGAAAGTGAAAAAAAAAAAAAAAGGTTATTTTTTCTGCTTGTGTAATTCCTAGCTATGATCTGATCATTTCTATACAAACCACAAGGATGATACCATCCATATGCATGTGCTGCAAATAATTCCTTAGTTATAAGCTTTTTAGTTTGGGTGTGACATTTTAGGCAGAAATTCACATTTTTGCCTGTCAGCTGAAGAGGCTCTAGCTAACAAAACTACTAACATTAGCTAGCTAGGTTGATGCAATCATGCAGCCAGCAGCTAACATTAATCATTTAAAATGCGTTTGGCTAAAGGATAAAGAAGATGAAACAATCTGCTGCTGCTAAAGTTCCTGAAAAGCCAGTTTGTTAGTCTAGTAATGTTGGCATATTACTTTATTTTATTTCACAAATATGGGTACCGCAAATTTAATTGTCTTATAAGCAAGAAAACTACAAATTCTGCCACAGAGCAGTATACACAGACAATATGAACACATTTGTCCAACCATAACAGATGGATGGTTAATGCAGAAAGATATATTTTATGGATTCTAGCACCACCACAAGTTTCACAAGTACAGAGACAGGCAGCCATGATTGCGTCATCCTTTTTCGAATAGCTAGTGCATAGTGACACCTACTGATATGAACTCATAATGCAGGTTTGGTTAGAATAGAGTGCAATAGAATTAATGACGTTCAATAAAATTTACTTCATGAAAAGGGGGATATTATTTTCAATGAAAATGTTGTAAGTAGTTGATTTAATGATTGCATATATGGATTCTACAGGCAATCAGTTCCTACAGTGAGCGCCAGGGAACCAACCTCGGGGGCCAGATGGAGACCAAGACAACAACACATGGTTACTGGTTTTAAGAATTACACACACAAAAAAAAAAAACATTGTTACAAAGTCTACTGTCTATAGTGTTAAATGTAACCCTGCCTTGTTACAAAGTCTACTGTCTATAGTGTTAAATGTAACCCTGCATTGTTACAGTCTACTGTCTATAGTGTTAAATGTAACCCTACCTTACATAAAGCTTACAGAATGAATAATTGCAGAAGATCACTGTAAATCAGATGAACAAATAAAAGGTTTTATGATATATAATTTAAATGCTTTTCTACATTGAAAACTTGTTTTTCAAAATACACTGCTTAGCATTGTGTGTGTATAGAGTGAAATTCATACTTAAAGACATTGTAATCATTGTTTGCTTAACGCTCAGCTCTGCAATAATAGTTCACTAAACTACAGAGTATGTTTTCCATTGAAGTTGTTCTCTCTGGCTCTTTTGATATCAGATTCAGAACGAATAATAACAAGGTTAGTGGTAGTTTGAAAGGGTTTGATCCACCTTAGGCTATGAGTACACAGATGAAAAGGGAAGCTATCTATCTATAATAATATTTTGTCAGCCTACGAATAGGACCCAGAGTTTTACCCGACCAGGTCATGAGATCAGGAAAAACTCCAGGCCCCATAAAGGACACGTATGAATTTTGCCACACCACTTTTGAACCTCTGGCGTATCATTTTTGGCTTTGGTTAAATGTTCTTATTGTCTCTTCTGTGCAAAGCCCAATAGAGATGTTATTTTGGGACTGACAGATTTTCATGCATAATTATACCCTCACAGCCCCCCTGCAGTATTATAGTTCTATATTGATCCATCATTTAGTGTCTCCCACTGACTCCAGAAGAATCTGTCAAGCCCAGACTTCCTCGTACACAGTCAGACCCGAGTTGCCACTTCTTGTCAAGGCTGAAGTTTAATGAAGCAGTTATTTCATAAGGGGATTTTATGGACTTGAGCGGTAATGACTAATGTTTAATGACATTTACATTGTGTGCTGCACTACTTGAGGAATCTGTCACGGTAGCTAAGCAGGAACATGTTAAATCCCATCAATTCATTTCCATTTCGTACAGTGATGGGTGATGGTTTTCCCCATCCCTATTTGATTGATTAAGCTACAGTATAAGGTATTTGTTGATGAAGAGGGGTTTCTCCCCTTAAAAGTAAAGGCATATCTAATAAGGCAAAGTTGAGAAAATACATGGCATCACTGAAGTTGATGAGAATTAGGATCAAGATGAGGATCCTTGCAACATATGAGAACACATGAGAAAATCAAAATCAAGAAACTAGTAAAAATAAACTACATCAAACATAGAACATTTCAAAGTACAATTTCTTTAAAAAATTGATCTGACTCAACACCTTGGACATAGGCTAGACTGTTATTTTCTTTGACATAGAACTTACATTTTATGGCTGTGAATCTAAGATAGATATATAAACCAGACATCCATTGCATAATATTTTGGAATGTTTTGAAACGTCTGTAGTAGGTTTAGTCAACACCCTGTTGTGCAAGAGACATTTAAAAGGATATACAGAGTAGGAGCTGAGAATTCGGGTTCTCCCTCTGGCCCTCCCTAGTGAATCGCTGAGGACAGAGTTTTACAGTAAGTGTGGCCAGGCACCAGTATTCCCTATGCATGGCACTATGCTCAGGGAGCTTTGACTCTGGTAGGGCTGGGGGGGATGCAGGGGGGTGGGTGGCTGCAAACAAAGTGTGTGCACAATCAGCCCAGACTGTCACCAGAGCAAAAAGCCAAAATGAGAGGGAGTGCCATCTGTATGCCATCAAAGCCAAAACGAACAAGGGAATATTTACTCTGTGTCACACCTTAGGCCCAGATTCAGTCAGAAAAGCGCTGTCGGGAATCTGCAGTGGAGAGAAATCGGCCTACATAGCCCTTGTGCTGCAAAATGCATCTATTCATCACTCAAAATGACTGTCTTGTTTCACACAGCCAACACTGGCTATCCACATTGCTTTTAATTTGCTTTACAAACAATGTTATTTTGATTGAATTCCTTGGATAGTCTACAATAAATATAACGAATTGTCCAACAATTCAATTCTATGATCAGCAAATCCACATAGATTAAAGGCTAATTGAAATTATCATTAACTTAATTTTACTTCGAGTGTCAGTCTTCTCTTCTCTCTGCCTTTAACAGAGGTGATTCTGAACCATAGAGATAGACAGAGGTGATTCTGGACCATAGAGATAGACAGAGGTGATTCTGAACCATATAGACAGACAGAGGTGATTCTGAACCATATAGACAGACAGAGGTGATTCTGAACCATATAGATAGACAGAGGTGATTCTGAACCATAGAGATAGACAGAGGTGATTCTGAACCATATAGACAGACAGAGGTGATTCTGAACCATATAGATAGACAGAGGTGATTCTGAACCATATAGATAGACAGAGGTGATTCTGAACCATAGAGATAGACAGAGGTGATTCTGAACCATATAGACAGACAGAGGTGATTCTGAACCATATAGATAGACAGAGGTGATTCTGAACCATAGAGATAGACAGAGGTGATTCTGAACCATATAGATAGACAGAGGTGATTCTGAACCATAGAGATAGACAGAGGTGATTCTGAACCATATAGATAGACAGAGGTGATTCTGAACCATATAGATAGACAGAGGTGATTCTGAACCATAGAGATAGACAGAGGTGATTCTGAACCATATAGACAGACAGAGGTGATTCTGAACCATATAGATAGACAGAGGTGATTTTGAACCATATAGATAGACAGAGGTGATTCTGAATCATATAGACAGACAGAGGTGATTCTGAACCATAGAGATAGACAGAGGTGATTTTGAACCACAGAGATAGACAGAGGTGATTCTGAACCATATAGATAGACAGAGGTGATTCTGAACCATATAGATAGACAGAGGTGATTCTGAACCATATAGACAGACAGAGGTGATTCTGAACCATATAGATAGACAGAGGTTGAAAGGAGGCGCGTGCACATACCGATAGGACGCGTGGGGTGTGAATAGCTCAGTTTTCTACCGTCAAAACTAGAGGTTATACAGTGGGGAGAACAAGTATTTGATACACTGCCGATTTTGCAGGTTTTCCTACTTACAAAGCATGTAGAGGTCTGTAATTTTTATCATAGGTACACTTCAACTGTGAGAGACGGAATCTAAAACAAAAATCCAGAAAATCACATTGTATGATTTTTAAGTAATTAATTTGCATTTTATTGCATGACATAAGTATTTGATCACCTACCAACCAGTAAGAATTCTGGCTCTCACAGACCTGTTAGTTTTTCTTTAAGAAGCCCTCCTGTTCTCCACTCATTACCTGTATTAACTGCGCCTGTTTGAACTCGTTACCTGTATAAAAGACAGCTGTCCACACACTCAATCAAACAGACTCCAACCTCTCCACAATGGCCAAGACCAGAGAGCTGTGTAAGGACATCAGGGATAAAATTGTAGACCTGCACAAGGCTGGGATGGGCTACAGGACAATAGGCAAGCAGCTTGGTGAGAAGGCAACAACTGTTGGCGCAATTATTAGAAAATGGAAGAAGTTCAAGATGACGGTCAATCACCCTCGGTCTGGGGCTCCATGCAAGATCTCACCTCGTGGGTTATGATGGGTATGATGGGTATATGGGTATGATGGTTATATGGGTATATGTGTATGATGGGTATGATGGTATGATGTGTATGATGGTATGATGGGTATATGGGTATATGGGTATGGTGGGTATATGGGTATATGGGTATGATGGGTGTATGGTATGACGGGTATTTGGGTATGGTGGGTACATTTTTATATGGGAATATGGGTATGGTGGGTAAATTGGTATATGGGTTAATGGGTATGATGGTAAATGAAAAAGTGATGGGAATATATGAGTATGATGGGTAAATGGGTGTATGGGTATGACGGGTATATCAAATCAAATCAAAAATCTAATCAAATCAAATTTTATTGGCCACATGCGCAGAATACAACAGGTGCAGACATTACAGTGAAATGCTTACTTACAGCCCTTAACCAACAGTGCATTTATTTTTAATAAAAAAGTAAAATAAAACAACAACAAAAAAGTGTTTGAGAAAAAAAGAGCAGAAGTAAAATAAAATAACAGTAGGGAGGCTATATATACAGGGGGGTACCGGTGCAGAGTCAATGTGCGGGGGCACCGGCTAGTTGAGATAGTTGAAGTAATATGTACATGTGGGTAGAGTTAAAGTGACTATGCATAAATAATTAACAGAGTAGCAGCAGCGTAAAAAGATGGGGTGGGGGTGGGGGGGCAGTGCAAATAGTCCGGGCAGCCATGATTAGCTGTTCAGGAGTCTTATGGCTTGGGGGTAGAAGCTGTTGAGAAGCCTTTTGGACCTAGACTTGGCGCTCCGGTACCGCTTGCCGTGCGGTAGCAGAGAGAACAGTCTAAGACTAGGGTGGCTGGAGTCTTTGACAATTTTGAGGGCCTGATGGGTGTATGGGTATGTGGGTATGATGGCTATATGGGGTGATGGGTATTATATGTATGATGGGTATGATGGGTATATGGGTATACGTTTATAATGTATATATGGGTATATGGGTATGATGGGTATATGGTATCTTGGTATGATGTGTATATGGGTATGATGGTAAATGGGTATGATGGGTATATGAGTATGATGGGTATGTGGGTATATGGTTTTATGGGTTTGATGGGTGTATGGGTATCTTGGTATGATGGGTATATTGTATGATAGTAAATGGGTATGATGGGTATGATGGCTATATGGTTATCAATCAATCAATCAATTTTATTTTATATAGCCCTTCTTACATCAGCTAATATCTCGAAGTGCTGTACAGAAACCCAGCCTAAAACCCCAAACAGCTAGTAATGCAGGTGTAGAAGCACGGTGGCTAGGAAAAACTCCCTAGAAAGGCGAAAACCTAGGAAGAAACCTAGAGAGGAACCAGGCTATGAGGGGTGGCCAGTCCTCTTCTGGCTGTGCCGGGTGAAGATTATAACAGAACCATGCCAAGATGTTCAAAAATGTTCATAAGTGACAAGCATGGTCAAATAATAATCAGGAATAAATCTCAGTTGGCTTTTCATAGCCGATCATTAAGAGTTGAAAACAGCAGGTCTGGGACAGGTAGGGGTTCCATAACCGCAGGCAGAACAGTTGAAACTGGAATAGCAGCAAGGCCAGGCGGACTGGGGACAGCAAGGAGTCACCACGGCCGGTAGTCCCGACGTATGGTCCTAGGGCTCAGGTCTCTCAGTTGGCTTTTCATAGCCGATCATTAAGAGTTGAAAACAGCAGGTCTGGGACAGGTAGGGGTTTCGTAACCGCAGGCAGAACAGTTGAAACTGGAATAGCAGCAAGGCCAGGCGGACTGGGGACAGCAAGGTGTCATCATGCCCGGTAGTCCTGACGTATGGTCCTAGGGCTCAGGTTCTCAGAGAGAAAGAGAGAACGAGAGAATTAGAGAGAGCATACTTAAATTCACACAGGACACTGGATAAGACAGGAGAAGTACTCCAGGTATAACCAACTAACCCCAGCCCCCCGACACATAAACTACTGCAGCATAAATACTGGAGGCTGAGACAGGAGCGGTCCGGAGACACTGTGGCCCCATCCGAAGAAACCCCCGGACAGGGCCAAACAGGAAGGATATAACCCCACCCACTCTGCCAAAGCACAGCCCCCGCACCACTAGAGGGATATCCTCAACCACCATGATGGGTATGATGGCTATATGGTTATGATGGGTATGATGGGTATATGGGTATGATGGTTATATGGGTATATGGGTATGATGTGTATATGGGTATTATGGGTATATGTGTATGATGGGTATGATGGTATGATGGATATTATGGGTTTATGGGTATGGTGGGTAAATTGGTATATGGGTTAATGGGTATGATGGTAAATGAAAAAGTGATGGGAATATATGAGTATGATGGGTATGTGGGTATATGCGTTCATGGGTTTGATGGGTATATGGGTATATGGGTATGATGGGTATATGGTATCTTGGTATGATGGGTATATTGTATGATGGTAAATGGGTATGATGGCTATATGGGTGTGATGGGTATTATGTGTATATGTGTATGATGGGTATGATGGTATGATGGATATTATGGGTATATGGGTATTATGGGTATATGGGTATATGGGTATGATGGGTGTATGGTATGACGGGTATATGGGTATGGTGGGTAAATTGGTACATGGGTTAATGGGTATGGTGGGTAAATTGGTATATGGGTTAATGGGTATGATGGTAAATGAAAAAGTGATGGGAATATATGAGTATGATGGGTATGTGGGTTTATGCGTTCATGGGTTTGATGGGTGGATGGGTATGACGGTATATGGGTATGGTGGGTAAATTGGTATATGGTTATGATGGGTATGATGGGTATATGGGTAAGATGGTTATATGGGTATATGGGTATAATGGGTATATGGGTATTATGGGTATGATGTGTATTATGGTTATATGGGGATATGGGTATGATGGGTATATCGGTATGTGGGTATGATGGGTATGATGGGTATGATGGGTATATGGGTATGATGGTAAATGAGTGTATGGGCATGATGGGTATATGGGTATTATGGGTGTATGGGTATGTGGGTATTATGGGTGTATGGGCATGATGGGTATATGGGTATGTGGGTTTTATGGGTATGATGGGTATTATGGTTATAAGGGTATGGTGGGTTTATGGGTATTATGGGTGTGATGGGTATTATGGGTATAGGTGTAGAAGGAAATAAACCTATTTTTTCTTCTCTCCTTTATCTTTCACAGGATGATGAGAGGGTAAGTGATGTCTCTGGAATGTGGTTATGACTAACAGTCTAACTCACAGCAGTGGTTCTGGGTCATGACTAAAGAGCCCAACTCACAGTAGTGGTTCTGGGTCATGACTACAGAGCCCAACTCACAGCAGTGGTCCTGGGTCATGGACTGATCAGTCCTATTCTCTTTTTCCTATTGCATTAAAAACACGCAGATCTTCACTTTATTTTTGTTTCTAGAGGCTTGGGCAGCAATGAAAGAAAGCTGGCCTCATTCTGTTTCTAATTAGTTATCAGTGTAGTTAGTTACTGTGTCACTGCATGAAACAACATTCTATCCGAGCGACTACATTGACTACGTTGTGCTCTTTCCACAATGTACGGTGTGAAACTAAGAGGTTCAGTAGGATAATATGAAAACATTAACACACTCCAGACTGTGCGTTGCCAGGTAATTACTGCACACGTCAACGGTGTGAGAAGGCACGAGGTTGAAGGCCAAGTGGCTTCAACCCCTGAGGTGTGCAGTAGTTACCTGGCAACGCACAGTCTGGAGTGTGTTAATGTTCTTATAAAACCGATTCTCTGAAAAGTACAATTTTTCGGAAGAAAATACAGAATTTTTGGGTTGCGAGAGTGCTGTTATCTTCTGACATTAACGTATCCCCACCACTCCTCTGACTGTTGCCAAGTCACTGCGCTACAAAAAATAGTCCCCCCAATCTACTGACTGACATCATGCAGCCATGGCCATTGAATGTCAGTTAATTATGTTAACTACCGTTATCTGATTTAAATATGTGTTCCATTCACGAGAATAAATTGGTAGGTAGTTCCTGGGTTCTAAAACAAGTTGAAAACATAGCATGGAATGTACACCTAGTTACATTCATGCATAGACAGACACTCAAAACAAGGGAAATCAGAAGCATCAAGTTTTAGAGAGTTGTTTATTGTCTCAAGATTGATAAACATTTGAGAAGATTGATAATATTACAGAACATGTTCAAAGTTGCATAAACAGCGACGCTCTGGTTCCTGTAACAGCCTATGTGCCCATAAAGCTCCTGGGTAAAAAAGACTCTCATGGTTGGCTACTACTGTTCGCCAATGGACTAGCATGTTAGCTAGCTAGCTACATTTCAGCATAGAGGAAGAGGCGACACCTCTAGTAGATCATCTTTCATTTCAGTCAGTTATCCTCCGAAATGTAGTGGTCAGTGCAGAAACTAGTTATGAGTTAAACATATTTGTCTGAAAACGAACTAGTCGCAAGTTGTTGACCATGGTGTATTCATAGCTAGCTAACCAGCTGCATACCGGTGGGCTCAGAGTCTGACTAGCATTGCTAATTATTTCACTAGCTGAGTTGTTTTATTAGAAAATGGATGAGACGACTCAAATCCTGTAGCTGGCTAGCAAGTCCACTCCGTAGTGTCAAGGTAGATGTAGGTGGGTGTGGGTGGAATCAGGCGCAGGACGCAGTACGTTAGTCCAACAGACTTTAATGATGCACAGCAAAAACAAACACGAAAGAAATGCCCTGAGGCAAAAGCTCCGCACGTAGGCGAAAACACAAGCGCACAAACAGGTGCGACAAAATACTCCCAAAACTAAGGAGCAAAGTAGCTCAACCGAGCAAACAGTAATATTCCAGCCTACTGGCACGACAGTAAAACAATCACACACAACACTAGACAAACACAACGACAACTTAAAGGATACTAATACACTAAACGATAACAGGTGTACAACAATCAGACAAAAGCAAACGAACATAGAAACATGCAACGGTGGCAGCTAGTATTCCGGAGACGACGAACGCCGAAGCCTGCCCGAACAAGGGAGAGAGGCAGCCTCGGCCGAAACCGTGACACGTAGACAATGTTATTGGGGTGCGGGAATGTTAGATTAGTATTTTCCTTTTACGAAAACCTACATTGAAGTTTATGGTTACTACTGGTTACGGATCTGAGGTGAGAGAAATTGTCCGCAATGTTTTTTATTTTGGTCAAGGCTTGGAGTTGCTGTATTGATACTTTGAGGTCACATACCACTTCAAGGAGTGATTAGTCTACTTCAGACGGATAACAGGGAATTCTCAAAGGCTTAGAATCCAATTTCAACCAATCAGATTGCAGATTTCTCCAAACCCGTTTTTTATAAAGAAAAGTAATGTGCTCTGCACCATCTGCCAAGTGAATCATATTCAAAGGCCTTCTTTGGTCTTAGCTGGATGGCTGGGCATGCTGCTACTTTGATTGAAGTTCAATCTCATCAGCTGGGCCGGCCCGCCCAATAGGTAGGATTAGGCAGCCACCTACAGCGGCAGATTGATGAGGGCGGCATTTTTCCAAGCTAAACTGACCAAGACCTCCAACAACTCATAAACCTCACATAATTCTGCCCAAAAAGAATGGCAATTTCTCTCACCCAGTGGCATATGAGCTATTTAGGTGAGCGCTGATTCCGCCTCGTGATAAGCAGTGCCCACTTTTTTGTCAAAAGCAAGGGTGCAAAATATTTTGCTTGTCCATGCCGACCGCGTCTCTACAGGGTGCTAGTGGAGAGACACACCGCTGCAGCGCTCCACCAACGTTCCCTAAAAAAAATCCTCTAACATAAAGCATGCGTCCTATAGCCCCCTCAAACTCAACTCTGGACCTCGAAGCCAGTTCCACTGCATTTTTTTCCCATTGTTCCCCTATAATCAGGGACTGATTTAGACCTGGGACACCAGGTGTGTGTGCAATTAAATATCAGGTAGAACCGAAAACCAGCAGGCTCCGGACTTCATAGCGTAAGAGTTGAGTACCCCTGCTATAGCCTATGGTAGAAAGACTATATGGCCTTTTCTGTAGCCTACATGCTGGAGATAAAATGTATGACAATGTCATGAGACAGACATTTTTACATCATGCACATTTCGCCGAACAAATAGCCTGACCTAAATGGCACCCAATCAAATAAAAAATGCACTTCGATGTGAATATGGCATATTAACAAATGGACAATATGGAATGGAAAATCAGGCTACTGTCCAGGAGTTTAACCCTGTGTCTAAATTGTAATAATAATCAGTCGTTTCAAATTTGTATGAGATTATCATAGCGAAAAATAAAATACTTCTGCATTTCCTGCTGTGTAAACGCATTGTTTCTCATTGCAAATAGGCTCAGGATAACTCCTCATAAAGACGGCTAGCTGATATCCAGAGCTTAAATAGCCAAAATGATTAGACACAGGAGCCCATACTAATAAAGCCAATGTAACTTCCTGTTTTACAAACAGTGGGCCTACCACATGGCATTCATAAAATTCCGTTGTGGGCGACACTGTAGGCTACACCCCAGTAAGCACGTACTGACGCCAACTTATTTTTTTTGGTGCAGTCCAGAACGGCCTTGATTTCAAAATCCACGGACCGGACCAAATCTGAACCAATCGTAGACATTTATGTTTTCACAAGTTCGGACCAGCCTTGAGCTGGCGCAAACGTTTGACCAGACCAAATCTGAACCAATCACAGACATCTACGTTTTCACATAGGTTTGGACAGCACAGTAAAGAAAAGTAGAGTGCAGTACAATACAATACTGTAGAGCACAGTAGAGCACACAAAGAACAGCTATGTATACTTCAGTACAGTGGAGTACAACCGAAGATAGTACAGTATGAAGATACGCAGAAACTGCTTCTCCAATAGAAATCTGCGATAACAGGATATGTCATGGCTACATTGGCTATCTAAGCTCATGCATAGAAACACGTCATCGGGTCTAACGGTCGTCTCGTAGCCGAACTGCGCATGTGCTGGCCGTCTAATCAAAGGCACTGACTCCTTCGATATGAAGGTGTTTTTTTTTTTACCTAAATTAAAACGTGTCAGTTTGTCACTTTCACAAGGCTGGAGTAATACCATGTTCAACTACTTAAGACGTTGGCTCGAATCGAGGTTGTACCTTTAGATTTAGAGAAAATTAACAACTAAGGAAGAATTTTTCACTTCTCTCACGATGTCGCGCCTCTGAGTTTAGAAACTCTGTGGTACAACAGTACAGCACAGTAGAGTATGGTACAGTATAATGTACTGCATTGAACCCTACTTTACTGTAATGTACTATGCTCAAGACGTATTTTCAACTTTAATTCCGAACTGAAAATTAAAGTAATTTCAACGTCCGAAAGATACGTATTTTAAACGTCCGGAAAATACGTATTTTTCACCTTTCATTCAGAACCTAAAATGAACCTAATTTCAACGTCTGGAAAAAGACGTCAATCTTGTCTTTTCAACGTCTTTTCAATGTCGTTTTGCCTACTGGCACTATTGTAGTTTTGCGGGGGGTGTAGGAGGGCGGCATTCTGTTGGGGGTCTAGACTAGAGTAGCAGAACGGCCCATCAACCCTTACATGATGCATCTGTTGATTCAATTAAGCGAAGCACAGGATAAACCACATCTGAAAGAAGTCAAGATGTGAATTAAAGTTAAATGCGACACTGTGAAATGGCTAGCTGATGTGCCTGTTCGCTTTCGACCTTTCTAGGAAATTCCGTTATGTGCTGTTATACCAATTGAATTCCAGCCACAAAGCAATTTGATAGTTTCCTGTTATTATAATGTAATTCAAAAAAATTGTATTTAGCAGATGTAGCAAAATGCTTATGTTCCTACACGCTAACTAGTAAAGGTTCCCTGGAGGATCCTTCAGGGGTTCTTCAAATTGAGACTGTGGGGGAACCCCTATAAGTTATTCAAAGAACCCCTTTTAATGGATCCTCTAAGAACCTTTTGAAGAACCTTTTGGGGTTCATTTTTGAACTACCCCCCCTCTGTTATTATTATTATTAATGATAATAATATGCATAACAATAACAACAATAACACGATATTTTAGTTGTCAGTGTTTATTATGATTTTAGTGGCAAAGCAGAATAAACTAATCTAAATATGAGGTAAACTCCCAGCAGAGCCCCAAGTCCAATGGTTATATCCTCTGGCCTTTTGATGTTAGTGTGTTGATGTTCTCCGTATCCATAGACAATGGCTATATCCTCTGGCATGTTGATGTGAGCAGTTCATTCATCTGCACCTAATACAGCTAGCCTTCAACATATTCTTATAGCATACATATTCTTACTTCTTTGTTGATTGATATCCATTGAATTGTGTCCATTTTCTGTTTTAGAAAGATTTGCACAAATATGAAAATATAGATGGTATCATCATAAAACAATATCAATTTAGATCATACAAGGGACAAACCTTACCTTAAATTGAGGAGATCTTTACATTTTTCAGTTAAGTGCCTGCACCTGCTGTCCTTTCAAAATAAAATACAAATGTTTCAGTTGGGCAGTTAGGTTCCTGCAAGAACCCCCACAAACTAAGGAGGTTCCTTGATGAACCCCACCTCCTATGGGGTTCTTGGAAGAACCTTTTGGGGGCAATTTTCAGTGCCAAGAACCCTAAGGATCTTCGAAGAACTTTGAGGATCTTAGAAGAACCCTTGTTGAACCCCTAATTTTTAGAGTGTAGCTCCAACAGTGCATTAATACCTAACAATACAAAACAACACACGCAAATCCCAAAAAAGAAAAAGAAAGGAATTAAGAAATATAGAAATATTAGAAGGAGGAATGTCAGAGTCCGGAATATGAATATATATGTATATGATGGAGTGAATAGACATTATGGACAGTATAAATAGGAAATATGTGTACAGCAGTAGTTATATAGGATGAGCCTTGACTAGAATACAGTATATACATATGAAGTGGGTAAAACATTATGTAAACATTATAGCCTCAGGAACATTCAATGTCGTCTTGGTAAGCACCTCCAGTGTATATTTGGCCTTGTGTTTTAGGCTACTGTCCTGCTGAAAGGTGAATTTTCCTCTGTTTAGCTTTATTACGTTGATTTTTTATCATTAAAAAAACTCCCTAGTCCTTGCCAATGACAAGCATGCCCATAACATGATGCAGCCACCACCATGCTTGAAAATATAAAGAGTGGTACTCAGTGATGTGTTGTGTTGGATTTGCTCCAAACATAACGTTTTGGGCCCCGTGTAGCTCAGTTGGCAGAGCATGGCGCTTGCAACGCCTGGGTTGTGGGTTCGTTTCCCATGGGGGGCCAGTATGAAAAAAGTATGAACATTTATGCACTCTGGATAAGAGCGTCTGCTAAATGAGTAAAATGTAAATGTATTCAGGACATAACGTTTCTTGCAGTTTTACTTTAGTGCATTATTGCAAACAGGATGCATGTTTTGAAATATGTTTTATTTTGTACAGCCTTCATTCTTTTCAATCTGTCAATTAGGTTAGTATTGTGGAGTAACGACAATGTTTTTGATCCATCCTCAGTTTTCTCCTATCACAGCCATTAAACTATGTACTGTTTTAAAGTCACCATTGGCCTCTTGGTGAAATCCCTGAGCGGTTTCCTTCCTCTCCGGCAACTGAGTTAGGGACGCCTTATCTTTGTAGTGACTGGATGTATTGATACACCTTCTAAAGTGTAATGAATAACTTCACCATAGTCAAAGGAATATTCGATGGCTGCTTTTTTTTATTTAAATTGACCCATTTACCAATAGGTGCCCTTCTTTTCGAGGCATTGGAAAACCTCCCTGGTATTTGTGGTTGAATCTGTGTTTGAAATTCACTGCTCGACTAAGGGACCTTACAGATAATTGTATGTGTGGGGTACAGAGATGAGGTAGTCATTCAAAAATCATGTTACACACTATTATTGCACACAGAGTGAGTCCATGCAATTTATGATGTGACTTGTTAAGCATATTTTTACTCCTGAACTTATTTAGGCTTGCCATAAAAAAAGGGTTTGAACACTTATTGACTCAAGACATTTCAGCTTCTCATTTTAAATTAATTTGTCAAATTTAGAGAGAAAAAACATCATTACACTTTGACATTTTGGTATTTGGTATTTTCTTAGGATCTCCATTAGCTGTTGCAAAAGCAGCAGCTACTCTTCCTGGGGTCCACACAAAACATGAGACACAACATAATACAGAACATTAATAGACAAGAACAGCTCAAGGACAGAACTACATAAAACATTTTGTAAAGGCACACGTAGCCTACATATCAATACATACACACAAACTATCTAAGTCAAATAGGGGAGAGGCGTTGTGTCGTGAGGTGTTGCTTTCTCTGTTTTTTGAAACCAGGTTTGCTGTTTATTTGAGCAATATGAGATGGAACGGAGTTCCATGCAATAATGGTCCTCTGTAGCTCAATTGGTAGAGCATGGCGCTTGTAATGCCAGGATAGTGGGTTTGATCCCTGGGACCACCCATACGTAAAAATTTATGCACACATGACTGTAAGTCGCTTTGGATAAAAGTGTCTGCTAAATGGCATATTATATAATACTGTATGCTTTCTTGAATTTGTTCTGGATTTGGGGACTGTGAAAAGATATCTGGTGGGGTAAATGTTTTTATTTATTTATTTATTTCACCTTTATTTAACCAGGTAAGCCAGTTGAGAACAAGTTCTCATATACAACTGCGACCTGGCCAAGATAAAGCAAAGCAGTGCGATAAAAACAACAACACAGAGTTACATATGGGGTAAAACAAAACAAAAAGTCAAAAAATACAACAGAAAATACAGTGGGGAAAAAAAGTATTAAGTCAGCCACCAATTGTGCAAGTTCTCCCACTTAAAAAGATGAGAGAGGCCTGTAATTGCAATAGACTGAATCTGCAATAGCTAAGCAGCTTGGTTTGAAGAAATCAACTGTGGGAGCAATTATTAGGAAATGGAAGACATACAAGACCACTGATAATCTCCCTCGATCTGGGGCTCCACACAAGATCTCACCCCGTGGGGTCAAAATGATCACAAGAACGGTGAGCAAAAATCCCAGAACCACACGGGGGGACCTAGTGAATGACCTGCAGAGAGCTGGGACCAAAGTAACAAAGCCTACCATCAGTAACACACTACGCCGCCAGGGACTCAAATCCTGCAGTGCCAGACGTGTCCCCCTGCTTAAGCCAGTACATGTCCAGGCCCGTCTGAAGTTTGCTAGAGTGCATTTGGATGATCCAGAAGAGGATTGGGAGAATGTCATATGGTCAGATGAAACCAAAATAGAACTTTTTGGTAAAAACTCAACTCGTCGTGTTTGGAGGACAAAGAATGCTGAGTTGCATCCAAAGAACACCGTAGCTACTGTGAAGCATGGGGGTGGAAACATCATGCTTTGGGGCTGTTTTTCTGCAAAGGGACCAGGACGACTGATCCGTGTAAAGGAAAGAATGAATGGGGCCATGTATCGTGAGATTTTGAGTGAAAACCTCCTTCCATCAGCAAGGGCATTGAAGATGAAACATGGCTGGGTCTTTCAGCATGACAATGATCCCAAACACACCGCCCTGGCAACGAAGGAGTGGCTTCGTAAGAAGCATTTCAAGGTCCTGGAGTGGCCTAGCCAGTCTCCAGATCTCAACCCCATAGAAAATCTTTGGAGGGAGTTGAAAGTCCGTGTTACCCAGCTACAGCCCCAAAACATCACTGCTCTAGAGGAGATCTGCATGGAGGAATGGGCCAAAATACCAGCAACAGTGTGTGAAAACCTTGTGAAGTCTTACAGAAAACGTTTGACCTGTGTCATTGCCAACAAAGGGTATATAACAAAGTATTGAGAAACTTTTGTTATTGACCAAATACTTATTTTCCACCATAATTTGCAAATAAATTCATAAAAAATCCTACAATGTGATTTTCTGGATTTTTTTTCTCACTTTGTCTGTCATAGTTGACGTGTACCTATGATGAAAATTACAGGCCTCTCTCATCTTTTTAAGTGGGAGAACTTGCACAATTGGTGGCTGACTAAATACTTTTTCCCCCCACTGTAGTTGGGGATGGACATTTCCGAATTTTTGGTGGCCTTCCTAAGCCAGGATTCAGACACTGCTAGAACATCAGGGTTGGCGGAGTGTGCTAACACAGTGAATAACTCAAACTTAGGAAGGAGACGTCTGATATTAACATGCAAGAAACCAAGGATTTTACGGTTACAGAAGTCAACAAATGATAGCGCCTGGGGAGTAGGAGTGATACTGGGGGCTGCAGGGCCTGTGTTAGCCTCTACATCATCAGAGGAACAGAGGAGGACTAGAATAAGGATACGGCTAAAGGCTTTAAGAACTGGTCTCCAAGTGCGTTGGGTACAGAGAATAAAGGGGGCAGATTTCCGGGCGTTGTAGAAAAGATTCAGGGCATTATGTACAGACAAGGATATGGAAGGATATGAGTACAGTGGAGATAAACCTAAGCGTTGGGTAACAATGAAAGAGATAGCATCACTGGAGGCACCGATTGAGTTGGTCTCCGCGTGTATGGGGGGTGGTACAAAGGAGCTATCTAAGGCAGGTTTAGCTGGGCTGGGGGATCTACAGTGAAATAGTACGATAAGAAATAACCGAAACAGCAATAAGCAAACCATATTGACATGGGAGAGAGGCATAAAGCAATCACAGGTGTAATTTGAGAGAGCTAAGACAACAGCTGGTAATGGCGACACAGTTTGGGCTGAGGCTAAACATAAACAGGATGCGGTACCGTAAAAAGGAACAGTCCAGCAGGCATCAGCTGTATAGCTGAGTTATCATAAGGTCCGGTGAACAGCAATAGGATAGTTCGGAGGTAGTTCGGGGGCTGCTAAAGCACTAGCGAGCAAGAGGCCACGGCTAGTGTGTGCTAGCGGGCCGGTGTGTCAGAGCTTTTGCAGGGCCATGGGGAGACCGGGCAGAGGAAGGAGGTGGCAGGCTTTAGAAAAGCGGTCCACAACGATTGCCAGTGGCAGGTCATTGGTAAAAATAGAAAAGAGTAGAGGGCCTAGAGCGCTGCCCTGCAGTACACCACACTTTACATGTTTGACATTAGAGAAGCTTCCATTAAAGAAAACCCATTGAGTTCTATTAGATAGAGAGCTCTGAATCCACAATATGGCAGAGGTTGAAAAGCCATAACACATAAATTTTTTCAACAACAGGTTATGGTCAATAATATCAAAGGCTGCACTGAAATCTAACAATACAGAGATTGTCCACTTTGCCAATGAAGTAATCATTAAAATAATTGGCAACGTCAAATGGTTTTGTAATGAATAAGCCATCTGATTCAATGAAAGATGCAGTTGAATTAGTCTTTCTGCCCATAAATTCATTTAAAGTTCTCCAAAGCATTTTTTCCATCATTCTTTATATCATTGATCTTGGCTTCATAATACAGTTTCTTCTTTTTGAGTTTAGTCACATAATTTCTCATTTTGCAGTAAGTCAGCCAGTCAGATGTGCAGCCAGACTTATTAGCCACTCCTTTTGCCCCATCTCTTTCAACCATACAGTTTTTCAATTCCTCATCAATCCATGCAGCCTTACATTTTTAGTAATTTAGCAGACGCTCTTATCCAGAGTGACTTACAGTTAGTGAGTGCATACATTATTTAATTTTTTTTCATAATGGCCCCCCGCGGGAATCGAACCCACAACCCTGGCGTTGCAAACGCCATGCTCTACCAACTGAGCTACATCCCTGCCAGCCATTCCCTCCCCTACCCTGGATGACACCGCCCCATGGGTCACCCGGTCGCGGCCAGCTATGACAGAGCCTGAATTCGAACCAGGATCTCTAGTGGCACAGCTAGCACTGCAACGCAGTGCCTTAGACTACTGCGCCACTCGGGAGGTGGTGGGTTTTCCAGTCCTGTGGGTGTGCTCCACCTCAATCTTCCTGTGGTCCATCTTCAATTTCTCAGAGATCATTTCCCTCACTTTGTCCTCAGACTCCGTCCAGGTCTCATGTGGAGATTCTGCAATTCCGTCCACAACCATGTTGTTCTGCCTTGATTGTCCCTCGAGAGTCTGATTTAACCATCATTGTTATCATGGTTTCACACACAGAACTGATGTCCTCTCTCAATGACTTAGAGATTGCTGTCATCTTGGCGTTCTCCTGTTTCAACTCATCGAGCTGACCCTGGGAGAATTGCAAACTGTTCTTCAGGTCCTGGACCTCTCTGGTCAGGTCGTCCATTCTTTTATTAGTTGAATCCACCAGTATTTGGACAAAACACTTGAAACGATTTTCTTGTTGTTGTAACAACTGCTTGTAGAACTATTTTTGTTCGTTTTAAAAGATCCTTCACGTGTGATAGAGAGACACCACTGTCCTCAACGGTACTCTTTGGTCTTTGTCATGGTAGCTAGCAACGTTGGTTACGCTGTTACTCCTCGCAGTTCCAGACAGGGCAGGTCACAGGGAAGATTGAAAACAACAAACAGCAGGGATCTAGACCTCCACAAACCCAGGTAACAATCCCGCGATCAGAGCCAAAATGGCTAACCGCGTCGCGGGCTGCGTTCAAGCCCTCAAGAAAACTATGCTAGCTTGATAGGCAGCTAGCTAGCAGCTAGGCTAGCTGCTACGCCAAATAGCTCCTCAGACCTGTCCCTGGTCGGCAGGATCACTGGACAGAGACTAGCAATCTCAGCAAGTGATGCCAACTGCGTCGCGGGATCCAAACTAAAAAGTTAGCTAGCTACTAAGAACTTTCCAATACACTTGGGGTATTGTGTGTAGTCCAATGACAAAACATCTTAATTTAATAAATTTTAAATTCAGGCTGTAACACAACAAAATGTGGAAAAGGTCAAGGGGTATGAATACTTTCTGAAGGCACTGTAGAATGGCATGTGTTGTGGACACAGGAGTGTGTGTCTGTGTATGCCTGCCTGTGTGTGTGTGTCTGTGCGTGTCTGTGTGTGTGTGTGTGTCTGTGAGTGCCTGTGTGTGTGTGTGTGTGTGTCTGTGCATGCCGTCCTGTGTGTGTCTGTGCGTGTGTGTGTGTGTGTGTGTGTGTGTTTGTTTCCAATCCAAGCAGTTTGAATAAGACATGCACTCACCCCCGTTGGCAGTTCAGGTGATTGGGTCCCGTCACGGGGGTGATTCACATTACTGCCAGAGAGCCACCCCCTACATTTAGTGCGCAGTGGTCCGTGCGAAGCTGCACATGTCCCATCTGCACAGGTGTGTGACTGTGTAACAGCCAAGTGTTTCATATGGCTCGTCTCAATATCTCCGGTGCAACGTCATTTTTCTGAGTCTACCTTTAAGATGAAGGTACAGGCCTGAATGTACTATCAGGTTCAAATACTATTTCAAATATCTCAATTACTTTCAGTAAGTAATCATATATTTGAGTGTATTTGGAAACACACTTGGAAAGTAAAAAAAAAAAAAACTCAAATACACTGACTCAAATACACTCCTTGAAAATAGTATTTTTTTTCAAATACTGTCAAATACAATTTGGTATACTATTTGGTTTTTACAAATAACCATTCAAATACTCAAATAAAAGTATATGTTTTGATCTGTGTATTTGAAAAATACTCAAATAGAAAGAAGTATTTTAAATACCAGATATTCAAATACACATGTATTTCAACCCAGATGTGGCACCTATACTCACAGCCTCCTGCTAACAACATGTCTAACTGCTGCACCGTTCCCCACCGTTCCCCACCGTCCCCCACCGTTCCCCACCGTCCCCCACCGTTCCCCACCGTTCCCCCTGTGAGGTCATGGCATCACCATTAGCCTGGCTTCCACCCAAAGACCTGCTCGCTCGCTGACCGAGAGCACGTGTGCCTTCTAAATGAATGTAAATATACATGTGTTTATAGTAACTATAAATACCACCATTTTTATATGTTTATTAGAGGTTTATGTTTTTAAGTACCTTCATAGTTTAGTTTTCATTTGACTATTGGCCCCAAATCTATATATTTTTTTGCTGGCATTAGGGATTGGACTAAAATTATGCCCAATACTGAAATTCTACTACAATTATACCCACGAGAGGGAAATTAAATCAAACACCACAGAAATCAATGAATGGGATATGGCATGAAAAACATGCTTTCAGATGAGGAGTCTACTCTGAGTGCATTGTGTAACACGTCTCATGATGGCTGGCTCGTTCTCAAGGTTTTTCCTAGATTGAGAATGTTTTGAATCACACAGTGAATTATTCTCACTCCATCAACCCTTTTTCAGTGGACTCACAAAACCTAGACAAATATTTGTTCTGGTAGCACACATTGGGAGCGTGTCTGCTGTGCCTGTGTTACACTCGGGCTCCCGAGTGGCGCAGCGGTCTAAGGCACTGCATCTCAGTGTTAAAGGCTTCACTACAGACCCCCTGGTTCAATTCCAGGCTGTATCACAACCGGCCGTGTTTGGGAGTCCCACGTGGGTTTGGCCGGTGTAGGCCGTCATTGTAAATAAGATTTTTTTCTTAACTGACTTGGCTAGTAATAAAGAGCAACATTTTCTCAAACCTTGACAAGGCCATTTTATTTTCTGCAGTCTAAATATACCAGGGTGAGTTAGCTACGCAGTATCCTGGCGGCAGGGTGTGTATTGTTTTTTTGGTCAGGGTGTAATTACCATTGGGGTACCAGACAGAGGAGACGCTGGCAGGGTTAGGTGAGATCACTGGTGCCACTTGGCATTTGGAAAATCAAGAGAACGGATTTGACCGGAAAACCTGTTGTTATGCTTATTTTGAAACGCCAACTGAATGGCAGGCAATTGTTGTAGGGTACCTAGCCGTTGGCAAAGGATGCATCTGCTAGTCTTCACATGAAAGCCAATGTGACCAACTTGGTTTTGAACCTGGGTTGTCTTTGCAGTATATTAGCGTTTTTGCCCTTTGTCCTCTCCGAGAGTTACCACAAGCCCCCAGGTCTCAGGCAAGGTTTCTAATCACACAATCATAGTTCACTGAACCACCTCTGCTACTCCAACATACCTCAATAGGACTACAGTAGAAGACATCCACCATATTGGCTTAGTTTTCACTACCTTCTCCTTTTTATGGGAGGTTTTTTCGCAAGACCAATGTTTACAGATGGCACCTCTGAAGCTAGCTTCAGCGGACCGTCATATTTACTTTCCCATTTCGACCAGGATGGCAGATTTACTCCCTCCTTTTGACCCAATCCTCTCTCAGGCCAGGGAACAGTTCAGCCTGCTCCGTGGATTTGCCCTGCATCTCAAAATGAATGATGACAGTTGGCAGACCCAAAGTATCTCAGGGTCTGAGAAAAGCGTAAATACATAAATCCTATTTATCATTCTCATTATCAGTAGTAGTAGTAGTAGTAGTAGTTAATCTGTCTGGTTCATTATCATTAGTATTAGTAGTTTCTCTGTGTGGTTTAGAAGCCTCCAGGACTGATATGAAAATAGATTAAATGAGAAAGGGGGATTTAAATGCTAAATAAATACGTAAAATAAATACGTGTATGTTCCAATAAGAGGACTTGTTAATCCAAAGTCCCTGATGATTGGGGTAAAGTTGCGTTTAACCCATATCTCAGATTCATGAGCACTGGACCAATCAGGAGAGGGATCATGAACCACCTCTGCCTCCTTTACCAGGTTACCAGTTACCCACTCTAATACCCCACATGGCCCTATCTATTTACCAGGTTACCAGTTACCCACTCTAATACCCCACATGGCCCTATCTATTTACCAGGTTACCAGTTGCCCACTCTAATACCCCACATGGCCCTATCTATTTACCAGGGCACCAGTTACCCACTCTAATACCCCACATGGCCCTATCTATTTACCAGGTTACCAGTTACCCACTCTAATACCCCACATGGCCCTATCTATTTACCAGGTTACCAGTTGCCCACTCTAATACCCCACATGGCCCTATCTATTTACCAGGTTACCAGTTGCCCACTCTAATACCCCACATGGCCCTATCTATTTACCAGGGCACCAGTTACCCACTCTAATACCCCACATGGCCCTATCTATTTACAGAGCTCACTGCCCATGTCTATCTCTACTTCTAGTCACAACAGAAATATATATTTACCCTCTTTATCTTCTTTAATGTCTTTCTACATGTTTTGGCAGTGTATCACCTCCAATCACTGACAAAGTTAGCCCATGCATCCCTGTTGGGATTAGATGGCAGTAAAAATAGCCTCAAAAGTTAGTAGAACCTAGATTCCAGCCTAAATCCTTCGCCCAATTGTATTTATCCAACTGGCTCATTAGATAAAGGTGTGCGGTTAGCTGTTGTGACATGGCCTGTCAGTTTTATTGGTGAGGTTTTTGCCCCAGGAAAACACACACACACACACATACACACACAATTACACACACACACACACACACACACACACGCACTCACACACACACACACACACAAACACACACACACGCACTCACACACGCACGCACGCACGCACTCACACACACACGCACACACACAATTACACACGCACTCACACACACACACACACACACACACACACACACATACACACACACACACACACACACAAACACACGCACTCACACACACATACACACATACACACACACAATTACACACACACACACACACACACACACAGTTAGACATATAGCTTGCAAGAAAATGTAAAACTCAACACTATCCACACTTTCAGAGACTAGCATTTGATTTTGGGTATACACAGAGTTGGTATACAATACTGAAACCCTGGCTGTCTATTCCAATAAAGGTCAATGAGGCCTATACCGTAGATACCATACAATTACACTATCCCTGGTCTAATTTCAACAATGTCGTATTGAGGCCCTCATGTTGAAGCCATTGAGCCAGGAGATGAATCTGTTAAGAGTCCTTAACCAGATGAATCTGTTAGGGTCCTTAACCAGGAGATGAATCTGTCAGGGTCCTTAACCAGGGGATGAATCTGTTAGAGTCCTTAACCAGATGAATCTGTTAGGGTCCTTAACCAGGAGATGAATCTGTTAGGGTCCTTAACCAGGGGATGAATCTGTTAGGGTCCTTAACCAGGGGATGAATCTGTTAGGGTCCTTAACCAGGAGATGAATCTGTTAGGGTCCTTTACCAGGGGATGAATCTGTTAGGGTCCTTAACCAGGGGATGAATCTGTTAGGGTCCTTAACCAGGGGATGAATCTGTTAGGGTCCTTAACCAGGGGATGAATCTGTTAGGGTCCTTTACCAGGGGATGAATCTGTTAGGGTCCTTTACCAGGGGATGAATCTGTTAGGGTCCTTAACCAGGGGATGAATCTGTTAGGGTCCTTAACCAGGGGATGAATCTGTTAGGGTCCTTAACCAGGGGATGTGTAATGCAGTAGATGGGTATTACATCACACACACACCATCACTTGCTGAAGCTCCATCATCGTTCATTATCCATTTCAACTTTGCTTCAGTAGCCCACATGTGCAATAACATGACCCCGGATTTGACCGTCAAATTAAACCAGTTAGCAGAATGTACGCCAAGCTGTAGCCCACCCTACAGGACTAGTGTACGTTAGATTAGAACTTCAGGAATCTCAGTAGCAGTAATATGGGATACTGACGTTATTCAGGTAAACGACGCCTCTCAAAATTAAAAGCTCTCGTTCATTGTTGATAACTGAAGGAAGACTTTCTATGATCATTGCTTTGAATGCATTAACGGATTTACAGGTGTATATAATAATAATATGCCATTTAGCAGACGCTTTTATCCAAAGCGACTTACAGTCATGCGTGCATACATTTTTTGTGTATGGGTGGTCCCGGGGATCGAACCCACTACCTTGGCGTTACAAGCGCCGTGCTCTACCAGCTGAGCTACAGAGGACCACCTATATCATCTATGAGCTGTTACCAATGCTCTAAGATGACCTGTTACCAATGCTCTAAGATGAGATGATACCAATGCTCTAAGATTAGCTGTTACCAATGCTCTTTGCAAGCAATGGAGGGTAATATAACTATAGCCTGATGGCTTATAGAAAGTGTTACTGCATGATACCTCAACAAAACTGAGGATGTTATATATTTCAGCAGAAAACAAATACACTCACTAAAGAGTCCATCATGATGAAACATGGTCAATTTTAAACCATACAATCATGCTACAATGTGCTAATTTGTGACACAAATGTATAATACTGACTATAAAAAAAAAATATTATTAAAAAAGTAGTTCCCCAAACGTAGGACCCTATATGGTTCAAACATATGTCTATTCATAAGCACAGGCTTGCAATTTGGTAGCTCCCTATGTATGTCCTAGGTTGGGATTCCAGTTGCAGATAGCCATACATATCTGCTGAATGTCATTTGGCTATTAACCATAGGGGATGTTGCGCTGACAAAAGACCAGGCCAATTCCAAATGCCTGGCAGTTGGCAGAGCGTCCCCAATACACATCAACTAGCCCCATCGGCATGACAATGGTAGAGATGACAAGACGTGACACAACCCAGCCACTCCCCCTTTCCCAACACACTTCAGATTACAAGATAACACTCCAGGGGGCCATTAAATATCCACTTCAAACGTTCTATCCAGGATCCCACCAAATGGCTCGCCCTGCTCTAAAGTAAAAAACCCTATTACTTATTCCTGCGCCCGTCTTCAAATCCTAATACATCGTGACAAATAAAAGAGTCCATACTAACAAAGGAAATAGAAGGTCTAACAGAACAGATAAATAGCAATAAAAACTGTAACATAGAGGCTCAGAATAAATTAGAGGAAAAACTAAATTACATTTACATTTACATTTTAGTCATTTAGCAGACGCTCTTATCCAGAGCGACTTACAGGAGCAATTAGGGTTAAGTGCCTTGCTCAAGGGCACATTTACGTCATTTAGCAGACGCTCTTATTCAGAGCGACTTACAAATTGGTGCATTCACCCTATAGCCAGTGGGATAACCACTTTACAAATTTTTTTTTTGGGGGGGGGGGGGGGGGGGGGGTAGAAGGATTACTTTATCCTATCCCAGGTATTCCTTAAAGAGGTGGGGTTTCAAATGTCTCCGGAAGGTGGTGAGTGACTCCGCTGTCCTGGCGTCGTGAGGTAGCTTGTTCCACCATTGGGGTGCCAGAGCAGCGAACAGTTTTGACTGGGCTGAGCGGGAACTATGCTTCCGCAGAGGAAGGGGAGCCAGCAGGCCAGAGGTGGATGAACGCAATGCCCTCGTTTGGGTGTAGGGACTGATCAGAGCCCGAAGGTACGGAGGTGTCGTTCCCCTCACTGCTCCATAGGCAAGCACCATGGTCTTGTAACGGATGCGAGCTTCAACTGGAAGCCAGTGGAGTGTGCGGAGGAGGGGGGTGACGTGAGAGAACTTGGGAAGGTTGAACACCAGACGGGCTGCGGCATTCTGGATGAGTTGTAGGGGTTTAATGGCACAGGCAGGGAGCCCAGCCAACAGCGAGTTGCAGTAATCCAGACGGGAGATGACAAGTGCCTGGATTAGGACCTGTGCCGCTTCCTGTGTAAGGCAGGGTCGTACTCTCCGAATGTTGTAGAGCATGAACCTGCAGGATCGGGTCACAGCCTTGATGTTAGCGGAGAACGACAGGGTGTTGTCCAGGGTCATGCCAAGGCTCTTCGCACTCTGGGAGGAGGACACAACGGAGTTGTCAACCGTGATGGCGAGATCATGGAACGGGCAGTCCTTCCCCGGGAGGAAGAGCAGCTCCGTCTTGCCAGGGTTCAGCTTGAGGTGGTGATCCGTCATCCATACTGATATGTCTGCCAGACATGCAGAGATGCGATTCGCCACCTGGTTATCAGAAGGGGGAAATGAGAAGATTAGTTGTGTATCGTCAACGTAGCAATGATAGGAGAGGCCATGTGAGGATATGACAGAGCCAAGTGACTTGGTGTATAGGGAGAATAGGAGAGGGCCTAGAACTGAGCCCTGGGGGACACCAGTGGTGAGAGCACGTGGTGCGGAGACAGCTTCTCGCCACGCCACTTGGTAGGAGCGACCGGTCAGGTAGGACGCAATCCAGGAGTGAGCCTCGCCGGAGATGCCCAGCTCGGAGAGGGTGGAGAGGAGGATCTGATGGTTCACAGTATCAAAGGCAGCAGACAGGTCTAGAAGGACAAGAGCAGAGGAGAGAGAGTTAGCTTCAGCAGTGCGGAGAGCCTCCGTGACACAGAGAAGAGCAGTCTCAGTTGAATGACCAGTCCTGAAACCTGAGCTCAGGTTTGTGACCAGTCCTGAAACCTAAATGAACTGGAGGAACTTATTCAAGAAAGATCAAGTGTAATATATTATAAAAAATAAAGCAAACTGGATGGAATATGGGGAAACAATGCACCAAATTCTTTTTAAAATAATATCTTCAACATAGAAATGCTACCAAAATGACGGAGTCACCCACAATTCACCAAATTATATTTTGAAGGAGGAAACAAAGTACTTTAAGCATATGTTTTTGTTTCAGTTGCCTCCGTCTCCTCTAACTGAAGCTAATTGTATGGATTTTTTTCTATTGATAATGTAAAATTAACAGCCATACAGAAAGACTCATGTAAAGCTTGTATCATTGTCGGGTGAGGTTGTGTCTCTCTCTGGCGGGAGGTAAGCTTGGCTTATATGGCTTATATGGTGTAGAGTAAAGCTTAAACCATGTATTTAGATTGTAGTTAGGTATTGTAGGTAGTTATCGTAAGTTATTGTAGTTATCGTAGGTTATTGTAGTTATCGTAGGTTATTGTATGTAATCATTGTAGGTAAGTATTGTATTCGGCTGAGCCCGGTGAAGCACGAGGCTAGCTAACCCACTACCTGGACTAGCTAGCGGGTAGCTAATGGTAACTATTAGCAACTGTGGATAGTTGTTTCACGCTTGAGAGTACCTGTAATTACGCCAGCTAGCTGCCTACCATTCAGCTATTTTTCTAACCTCATTGTCTGAAGCATTAACATTAGGTAGTTAGTAGCTACTGTGCTCGAAATGTAGCTAGCTTGTTGCTACCTGGATAGCTAACTAAACAATAGCTGGAACGACCTAGCGAACAGACGCGAACTGGCTGAGTCGATTCAGTGGCTAGCTTTGCACTTGGCTAGCTAACAGTAGCTGCTAGGGGTAAGTTATAACCTACATTTATTTTTTATTTTTTTACATACTGGTAACCAGAGTCGTTCAAGGGAATTCGGGACATGGGTGACTAGTTAACGTTAGCTTGGCTCTCTCTGTGTGTTCGTGCCGTGGGAGGAGGGGTTTTTTCGTTGGCAGAAAGCAATGGCTAGCTAGTATGCTAACTATTCTAGCTAACTAACTGGCTGAATAAGTTGACGACGGACTCGCTCAAGCTGTCGGGACTAACCCAGAACTTTACACAACGTTAGACACGGACACAAATGATCTGCTTGGCGTGTTGACACACTGGTGGTTTGTTGTGGCCGATGTGACGTCACGAGAGGCTACACAGCTTTCAGCGGGATTGCTCAAGTAGTGCAAGGAGACAAGGTTCAAACAAAACAAGGATTTTATTAAAGGTCTTGGGAAATTAACGAAAATATAACCAAATTCTGTTCTCTTGTGGCTCTTTAAGGGTTAACAGTTCAGGGATGTCTCTTCCACATCCAAAATCATAGTTCTCACTCGCTCAGATAACTTTTCCCCAGCCTTACTGTAGTCCACGTTGCAGCTAGTGGCCAACCCAGCAAAAAGTCCTTCCAAATGTCTCTCACGTATTTCCACAGGTGCATATATCCAAAGGTGAGTATTTCCCAAAGGTAAGTATCTCCAAATCCTTATATTCCTCCTGGAAGTGGACGTGCAGCACTCTTGTCCTCCAGAGAGCCCAGGTTGGAGACTGTGCTTCTTCCCAACCCACACACCCCCTCAGTGTGTCTCTTCCCTTCCCAAACCTTCAGCTCATCAGCTCCTGATTTGTTTCAGCTGCGTGGGAAGATTGGCCATAGAGGGGTGGAGTTCCCGACCATACCAGCAGATGGAGCCATAGCTGTCTGGGTTTGCAGCCACCTCAGGGGGATGTAACGTCCCTCCAGGACACAGCCTCTCGTGACATCACACATCCCCCTCCTCGGGACCGACGTCCTCGTCGGGGTAAAGGCAGCGAAGAAGGCATCACGCCGGGAGAGGGCGTCCGCATTGCCGTGGTGCTTGCCAGCCCATACTGGCCTGTGAGAGGGGGAAGCTCTTGGGTGCCTGGGACGTCTTCTTCCCTGGAGAACGGAGCACTTTCCTGGGCTGCGTTCTCTTCTCCCGTATCCGGACCAGTCTCTGTGTCGGTCTGGGCACCTGCCATCCCTATCAGAGCCCGGTGCGGGAGTGAGTAATTCGGAGGATTGCACCGGAGCCTTCCCAGGATGAGTCTTGCCTCTCCGTTTCCGAGGTACTCGGGTTATCCTCTCCTGAGACTCTCTCCAGAGGGGGTAAAAGGCTGGGCAGTCTCGTCCAATTAGGACAGGGACGGGGAGGGAATCAACCACCCCCGCCGTCGTGTGTATGGTTCCCCGTGTGCTGGTCATTGTAAGTTCAGTAATGGGGTATTCTCTGGTGTCCCCATGGACACAGGAAACTGGGAGGACTTTCCCTGGGGTCAGACACGTTGGGCCCACCAAATCCTTACGCACCAGGGTGACCCGGCTACCATAATCCAGTAAGGCCTCCACATCATGGTGATTCACAGTTACCGGGCAGGTGGGGGGTCGATCTGGGCCGCCATCTACGACTCCCAAAAGCGAGGCAACACGGTGTGTGGGTGCTGAGCTGGAGGACTCCGCAGTGGGCATAGGTTCATCGGCTGGTTTCCCACACTGCCAGGAGATATGTCCCATCTCCCCACACCGGTAACACTGTCGAGTTTCCCCCTCCTGGTGTACTCTTCTTGGACCCGCCTGGTTTCTGGCTCCCCCTGGAGCTGGGATAAGTCCTGACGTGGCTGGGTTCGAGACCTTGGGGTCCTTTGGACGGGTTCTTCCCATTTGTGGTGGGGCCGCACTCCTGGGGTCTTTTCGGGAAGCATTCAGCATCTCCGCTGTGGCCTGGTACTTTTCCACAGCTTCCACGGTCAGATCAGCCGTGGTCAAGGCCTGTTGACTGATGAACCGTTTTGCCTCATAAGGCAGGGCGCGTAGGTAACGATCCACCACAACGGCCTCCACCACCGCCGCTGCTGTATTCCTCTGCGGATCCAGCCATTTCCTTGCGATTCGGACAAGTTCATGCATCTGCGCCCGAGGAGGTTGGTCTGGTTGGAAGGTCCAGCTGTGAAAGCGCTGGGCCATACCAAACTTTGTGAGTCCATATCTGCTGAGGATCTCAGACTTCAGGGCATCATAGTCAGTAACCTGGTCAGGGCCCAGGTCCCGGACAGCATTCAGCGATTCCCCGGTTAGAAAGGGGGCTAACAGACCAACCCACTGTTGCTTGGGCCAGGCTTCCCTAGTGGCCGTGGCCTCAAATGCATGCAGGTATGCCTCAATGTCATCGGTAGCTCCCATCTTAGATATAAAGTCACTTGCCTTTATGGGGCGGGTATTTTGGACAACCATCTGTCTCTGCAACTGCAATTCCTCTGCCTTCAGAAGGTTGGCTTTCTTTTGCTCCTCCAAGAGAGCCACGGTAGCTTGCATCTGGGCTTGCTGGCCAGCAACAAGGGCTTTCAATATGTCCTCCATTTCAGTCGGCGGGGAGCCTACGGCCAACTTGGAAAACTGGGTGATCAAACCTTCGGTATCCTCCTCTGACATGCACTATTAACGCTTGAGCTTGCCCGTATTCTCCACCATCTGTGACGTCACGAGAGGCTACACAGCTTTCAGCGGGATTGCTCAAGTAGTGCAAGGAGACAAGGTTCAAACAAAACAAGGATTTTATTAAAGGTCTTGGGAAATTAACGAAAATATAACCAAATTCTGTTCTCTTGTGGCTCTTTAAGGGTTAACAGTTCAGGGATGTCTCTTCCACATCCAAAATCATAGTTCTCACTCGCTCAGATAACTTTTCCCCAGCCTTACTGTAGTCCACGTTGCAGCTAGTGGCCAACCCAGCAAAAAGTCCTTCCAAATGTCTCTCACGTATTTCCACAGGTGCATATATCCAAAGGTGAGTATTTCCCAAAGGTAAGTATCTCCAAATCCTTATATTCCTCCTGGAAGTGGACGTGCAGCACTCTTGTCCTCCAGAGAGCCCAGGTTGGAGACTGTGCTTCTTCCCAACCCACACACCCCCTCAGTGTGTCTCTTCCCTTCCCAAACCTTCAGCTCATCAGCTCCTGATTTGTTTCAGCTGTGTGGGAAGATTGGCCATAGAGGGGTGGAGTTCCCGACCATACCAGCAGATGGAGCCATAGCTGTCTGGGTTTGCAGCCACCTCAGGGGGATGTAACGTCCCTCCAGGACACAGCCTCTCGTGACATCACACCGAGTATTGGTGCTAAACCGTGTTGTTGGAGGCTGGCATGCTAGTTGGCTGTGGCGTCATAGGATTCGGTGCCCTGGACGGTTTTCACTGAAGAATACTGTACCAAGTTAGCTAGCTGAATAAACTAAGTTAGTCTAAGCCCCCTCATGACGCCAGGACAGCGGAGTCACTCACCACCTTCCGGAGACACTTGAAACCCCACCTCTTTAAGGAATACCTGGGATAGGATAAAGTAATCCTTCTACCCCCCCCTTACCCCACCCCAATTTTTTTGTACATATTGTAAAGTGGTTATCCCACTGGCTATAAGGTGAATGCACCAATTTGTAAGTCGCTCTGGATAAGAGTGTCTGCTAAATGACGGAAATGTACATGTAAAGGTGAAATTACAGAGGAGAAACTTCTGGATGCAATTAAAGACTTTAAGTCCGGGGAAACTACAGGGATGGATGGCATACCAGTTGAGGTATACCAAATTTATTTTGATATATTCAGAGGACCGTTATTAGCATGTTTTAACCACTCCTATGTAAATGATAGATTATCAGACACACAAGAAGAAAGTCTGATTTCGTTTTTACTGAAACAGGATACAAGTGGGAAATATAAAGATCCAGTCCATAAAAAAAATGGTAGCCCCCTTACACTTCAGTGTTGTGATGCAAACATTATAGCAAAATGTATAGCGTATAGAATTAAAAAGGTATTGTCGGACATTATTAATTCCAATCAGACAGGTTTTTTACATGGACGATACATTGGAGATAATATAAGGCAGATACTGGAAACAATAGAACACTATGAAAAATCTGGGAAACCAGGCCTGCTATTCATAGCTGACTTTGAAAAGGCTTTGAGAAAGTACTACTGGAGTTTATATATAAATGCCTGGAGCATTTCAATTTTGGAGAATCTCTTATAAAATGGGTTAAAATCATGTGTAGTAACCCTAGGTGTAAAATAGTAAATAATGGCTATTTCTCAGAAAGTTTTAAACTGTCAAGAGGAGTAAAACAAGGTTGTCCACTATCGGCATATCTATTTATTATGGCCATCAAAATGTTAGCTATTAAAATCAGATCCAACAATAATATCAAGGGATTAGGAATCCAGGATTTAAAAAAAAGGTGTCATTGTACGCTGATGATTCATGTTTTCTTTTAAATCCACAACTTGAATCGCTCCACAGCCTCATAGAGGATCTAGATACATTTTCTAACCTCTCTGGATTACAACCAAATTATGATAAATGTACTATATTACGTATTGGATCACAAAAAAATAAAAATGTTTACCAATAAAATGGTCTGAGAGTGATGTGGATATACTCTGAATACATATCACAAATGAAATAAATGATCTCACTCCAATAAATGTTAATAGAAAGTTAGCAAAAATAGATAAGATCTTGCTACCATGGAAAGGTAAATACCTGTGTATTGTTGGAAAATCCCCCTGATTAACTCTTTAGTATTATCCCAGTTTACCTATTCGCTTTTGGTCTTGCCTACGCCTAGCAAACTGTTTATTAAATTATATGAGAAAAAAACATTACATTTTATTTGGAACGGCAAGCCAGACAAAATTAAACAGGCCTATTTATGTAATGAATATGAATTAGGAGGACATAAATTATTAAATATTAAAGCCTATCACTAAAAGCTTCAGTCATACAGAAGTTATACTTAAATCTGAACTGGTTCTCAAGCAAATTAGTAAGATTGTCTCACCCTATGTTCAAGAATGGCATTTTTCTCTTTTTTAAGATTACAACCTCTCACTTTCAAATCAAATCAAATCAAATTTTATTTGTTACATACACGTGATTAGCAGATGTTATTGCTGGTGTAGCGAAATGCTTGTGCTTCTAGCTCTAACAAGTAATATCTAACAATTTCACAACATATACCCAATACACACAAATCTAAGTAAGGAATGGAATTAAGAATATATACATACAGTGGGGAAAAAAAGTATTTAGTCAGCCACCAATTGTGCAAGTTCTCCGACTTAAAAAGATGAGAGAGGCCTGTAATTTTCATCAGAGGTACACGTCAACCATGACAGACAAAATTAGAAAAAAAAATCCAGAAAATCACATTGTAGGATTTTTAATGAATTTATTTGCAAATTATGGTGGAAAATAAGTATTTGGTCAATAACAAAAGTTTCTCAATACTTTGTTATATACCCTTTGTTGGCAATGACACAGGTCAAACGTTTTCTGTAAGACTTCACAAGGTTTTCACACACTGTTGCTGGTATTTTGGCCCATTCCTCCATGCAGATCTCCTCTAGAGCAGTGATGTTTTGGGGCTGTAGCTGGGTAACACGGACTTTCAACTCCCTCCAAAGATTTTCTATGGGGTTGAGATCTGGAGACTGGCTAGGCCACTCCAGGACCTTAAAATGCTTCTTACGAAGCCACTCCTTCGTTGCCCGGGCGGTGTGTTTGGGATCATTGTCATGCTGAAAGACCCAGCCACGTTTCATCTTCAATGCCCTTGCTGATGGAAGGAGGTTTCACTCAAAATCTCACAATACATGGCCCCATTCATTCTTTCCTTTACACGGATCAGTCGTCCTGGTCCCTTTGCAGAAAAACAGCCCCAAAAGCATGATGTTTCCACCCCCATGCTTCACAGTAGGTATAGTGTTCTTTGGATGCAACTCAGCATTCTTTGTCCTCCAAACACGGCGAGTTGAGTTTTTACCAAAAAGTTATATTTTGGTTTCATCTGACCATATGACATTCTCCCAATCCTCTTCTGGATCATCCAAATGCACTCTAGCAAACATCAGACAGGCCTGGACATGTACTGGCTTAAGCAGGGGGACACGTCTTGCACTGCAGGATTTGAGTCCCTGGCGGCATAGTGTGTTACTGATGGTAGGCTTTGTTACTTTGGTCCCAGCTCTCTGCAGGTCATTCACTAGGTCCCCCCGTGTGGTTCTGGGATTTTTGCTCACCGTTCTTGTGATCATTTTGACCCCACGGGGTGAGATCTTGCGTGGAGCCCCAGATCGAGGGAGATTATCAGTGGTCTTGTATGTCTTCCATTTCCTAATAATTGCTCCCACAGTTGATTTCTTCAAACCAAGCTGCTTACCTATTGCAGATTCAGTCTTCCCAGCCTGGTGCAGGTCTACAATTTTGTTTCTGGTGTCCTTTGACAGCTCTTTGGTCTTTGCCATATTGGAGTTTGGAGTGTGACTGTTTGAGGTTGTGGACAGGTGTCTTTTATACTGATATCAAGTTCAAACAGGTGCCATTAATACAGGTAACGAGTGGAGGACAGAGGAGCCTCTTAAAGAAGAAGTTACAGGTCTGTGAGAGCCAGAAATCTTGCTTGTTTGTAGGTGACCAAATACTTATTTTCCACCATAATTTGCAAATAAATTCATAAAAAATCCTACAATGTGATTTTCTGGAGAAAAAAATTCTCAATATGTCTGTCATAGTTGACGTGTACCCATGATGAAAATTACAGGCCTCTCTCATCTTTTTAAGTGGGAGAACTTGCACAATTGGTGGCTGACTAAATACATTTTTTTCCTCACTGTATATGGACGAGCAATGACAGAGCAGCATGGACTAAGATACAGTAGAATATTATAGAATACAGTATATAGATATGAGATGAGTAATGCAAGATATGTATACAATCTTAAAGTGGCCAGTGATTTCAATGGGCAGCAGCAGGTTCTAATGTGCTAGTGATTACTATTTAACAGTCTGATGGCCTTGAGATAGAAGCTGTTTTTCAGTCTCTTAGTACCAGCTTTGATGCACCTGTACTGACCTCGCCTTCTGGATGATAGCGGGGTGAACAGACAGTGGCTCGAGTGGTTGATGTCCTTGATGATCTTTTTGGCCTTCCTGTGACATCGGGTGCTGTAGGTGTCCTGGAGGGCAAGTAGTTTTCCCCCGGTAATGCGTTCGGCAGACCGCACCACCCTCTGGAGTGCCCTGCGATTGCGGGTGGTGCAGTTGCCGTACCAGGCGGTAATACAGCCCGACAGGATGCTCTCAATTGTGCATCTGTAAAAGTTTGTGAGGGTTTTAGGTGCCAAGACAAATTTCTTCAGCCTCCTGAGGTTGAAGAGGCTCTGTTGCGCCTTCTTCACCACACTATCTGCGTGGGTGGACCATTTCAGTTTGTCAGTGATGTGTACGCCAAGGAACTTGAAGCTTTCCACCTTCTCCAATGCGGTCCCGTCGATGTGGATAGGGGGGTGCACCCTCTGCTGTTTCCTTAAGTCCACGATCATCTCCTTCATTTTCTTGACGTTGAAGGTGAGGTTATTTTCCTGGCACCACATTCTCAGAGCCCTCACCTCATCCCTGTAGGCTGTCTCGTCATTGTTGGTAATCAAGCCTACTACTGTTGTGTCGTCTGCAAACTTGATGATTGAGTTTGAGGCGTGCATGGCCATGCAGTCATGGGTGAACAGGGAGTACCAGAGGGGGCTGAGCAAGTTGAGGATCAGCGAAGTGGAGATGTTGTTTCCTACATTCACCACCTGGGGGCGGCCCGTCAGGACGTCCAGGACCCAGTTGCACAGTCTGTAGACCCTGCCACATACGTGAGGGCCATCGTGGTATTGGCTTGAGGGGTGATATACACGGCCATGACATTAACCGAAGAAAATTATCTTGGGAGATAATATGGTCGGCATTTGATTGTGAGGTATTCTAGGTCGGGTGAACAAAAGCACTTACGTTCCTGTATGTTACTACAATTACACCATGAGTCGTTAATCATGAAATATACACCTCTGCCCTTCTGCTTCAAAGAGAGATATTTATTTCTGTCTGCGTGATGAACTGAGAACATCTGGCTGGACCGCCTTCGACAGAATATCCCGAGAGAGCCATGTTTCCATGAAATTCGGAAGTTTACATACACTTAGGTTGGAGTCATTAAAACCCGTTTTTCAACCACTCCACACATTTCTTGTTAACAAACTATCGTTTTGGCAAGTCGGTTAGGACATCTACTTTGTGCATGACACAAGTAATTTTTCCAACAATTGTTTACAGACAGATTATTTCACTTATAATTCATGTATCACAATTCCAGTGGGTCAGAAGTTTACATACACTAAGTTGAATGTGCCTTTAAACAGCTTTGAAAATTCCAGAAAATGATGTCATGGCTTTAGAAGCTTCTGATAGGCTAATTGACATCATTTGAGTCAATTGGAGGTGTACCTGTGGATGTATTTCAAGGCCTACCTTCAAACTCAGTGCCCCTTTACTTGAAAATACTTCCAAAATTGTGGCAAAATGGCTTAAGGACAACAAAGTCAAGGTATTGGAGTGACCATCACAAAGCCCTGACCTCAATCCTATAGAACATTTGTGGGCAGAACTGAAAAAGCGTGTGCGAGCAAGGAGGCCTACAAACCTGACTCAGTTACACCAGCTCTGTCAGGAGGAATGGGCCAAAATTCACCCAACTTATTGTGGGAAGCTTGTGGAAGGCTACCCGAAACATTTGACCCAAGTTAAACAATTTAAAGGCAATGCTACCAAATACTAATTGAGTGTATGTAAACTTCTGACCCACTGGGAATGTGACGAAATAAATAAAAACTGAAATAAATCATTCTCTCTACTATTATTCTGACATTTCACATTCTTAAAATGAAGTGGTGATCCTAATTGACCTAAAACAGGGAATTTTTACTAGGATTAAATGTCAGGAATTGTGAAAAACGACAGAACAAATAATGCAACAAATATTGTGGTTAAGTCAAATATACTAATTAGTTTTTGAAAATAAAAATAAATAAAAGGTATAATCTTCGTAAATGATATCATAGGTAGGACTGGTGGAGTTATGTCGCACATGCAGCTAACAAAAACATATGGACATGTCTGCTCTACCCAAAATTACAACCAAATAATTGCAGCATTACTGCAAAAATTGAAGAGGAAAGTGGAAGGGGGAAAAAGTAAGGAACTTGTCTGTCGTCCCTGCATTAAAGACCATAATTGGTTAAAGAAAAAAGCATACCAGTTTCATTTAAGGACCAAAGGATTGACAGCCATCCCATATAGATTGCAAAATAGTTGGGAAATGGTTTATGAACTGATACACAGAACGACGCCGGATTCAAAACCTACAATTTTTCAATTTAAATTATTATACAAAATTCTTGCTATTTATATGGGGGATACAATCTTCCCACCTCTGCAGATTTTGCTGCGAAGAGACAGAATCATTAGATCATTTGTTTTGGTACTGTCCATTTGTAGGTTGTTGGTCACAGGTCCAGGATTGGCTGAAGGATTGCAATATTTACCTGTAGCTGACCCTGCAGATAGCAGTACTGGGTGATATGAAAAGTCATAGTCAATCGATCAATAATACAATAATACTTTTAGCAAAAATGTTTATTTTCAATTTACATTCTGTAGAAACAATGAGAATAGAAGGGTTCAGAGCTTTTGTGAAACATCACAGTACAGTTGAAAAATATATGGCAAATAAAAATCCAATATGGATGGTGTTAAGAGATAGAATGGAGTTGAAGGTTGGGACTAACAATAACTAATAACAACAAAATAACTAATGTAAAACATACTGTGTCCATAATAAGTATATAGGTTATAGATTGAGAACTTTTGTGACAGAGCACAGCTTGAAAGATATGGCATATAGAAGCAAACCGGATGGACATCATGAAAATTATCGAAGAGGTTGAGGGTAGAGGAAGTTCAGGAGTAAAAACAAACAAAATAGAATTATTATAAAGTTAACCGTGACCATAACATTTATATAGTGTGTATAATCTGGAAGTAGAGGCCTAAGCGTTGTTGTTCACTAGTTTAATCCAATTAGGGAAGGGGTGGTGGGGTTGGAAAGTAATAAAGAGGAATATATTTTTTAAAAGGATATGTATGTAATTGTATTTGTGTGTATGTATGTATGTGTATATATGTGTAAAAAAACATTGATGGAAGTTACAATCTATCTGCAATATTAAAGCTGATCTAAAAAATAAACTCTAAAAAAAATGAAATGGCGGTCGGAAAATCTCAAATCTGGACTCATCAGACCAAAGGACAGATTTCCACCGGTCTAATGTCCATTGCTCGTGTTTCTTGGCCCAAGCAGGTCTCTTCTTCTTATTGGTGTCCTTTAATAGTGGTTTCTTTGCAGGAATTAGACCATGAAGGCCTGATTCACATAGTCCCCTCTGAACAGTTGATGTTATAATATATAATATAATATAATATTATATATTATATTATAATATCCTGGGATAGGCTAAAGTATTCCTTCTAACCCCCCCCCCCCCCCCCCCCCCCAAATTGTAAAGTGGTTATCCCACTGGCTATAGGGTGAACGCACCAATTTGTGAGTCGCTCTGGCTAAGAGCGTCTGCTAAATGACGTTAATGTGCCCTTGAGCAAGGCACTTAACCCTAATTGCTCCTGTAAGTCGCTCTGGTTAAGAGCGTCTGCTAAATGACTAAAATGTAAATGTAAATAATAATATAATATAATATACCATTTAGCAGACGCTTTTATCCAAAGCGACTTACAGTCATGCATGCATACATTTTTGTGTATGGGTGGTCCCGGGGATCGAACCCACTACCTTGGCGTTACAAGTGCCGTGCATTTATTTGGGCTGCAATCTGAGGTGCAGTTAACTCTAATGAACTTATCTTCTGCAGCAGAGGTAACTCTGGGTCTTCCTTTCCTGTGGTGGTCCTCATGAGCGCCAGTTTCATCATAGCGCTTGATGGTTTTTGTGACTACACTTGAAGAAACTTTCAAAGTTCTTGAAATGTTCCGTATTGACTGACCTTCATGTCTTAATGTAATGATGGACTGTCGTTTCTCTTTGCTTATTTGAGCTGTTATTGCCATAATATGGACTTGGTCATTTACCAAATAGGGCTATCTTCTGTATACCCCCCCACCTTGTCACAACACAACTGATTTGCTCAAACGCATTAAGAAGGAAATAAATTCCACAAATTAACTTTTAACAAGGCACACCTGTTAATTGAAATGCATTCCAGGGGACTACCTCATGAAGCTGGTTGAGAGAATGCCAATAGTGTGCAAAGCTGTCATCAAGGCAAAGGGTGGCTAATTGAAGAATCTCAAATCTCAAATATATTTTTATTTGTTTAACACTTTTTGGTTACTACATTATTCCATATGTGTTACTTCATAGTTTGTCTTCACTATTATTCTACAATATAAAAAATTGAGAAAAAAAAAGAAAAACCTTTGAATGAGTAGGTATGTCCAAACGTTTGACTGGTAGTGTATGTCTGTGTAATTTGTTTCACGCCGCATTTTTCCAAGTGGCGCTTGCTGACAAATTGCTGGGTTGGAATGTTCTCGAGGGGGGGATGTGGCAAATTTCGTCCTTATACTAATCAAAGAACCAAAGTATTTCAGAGTTTTTTGTAGAATTAAGATAGACTTTATTACAAATAGACAAAGCCGAGGTGGTTTGCAAAGCATCTGATTGTCCACCTCCCAGCTCTCAGTTTATATAGTAATATTCACATACATCTCAGCTTAAAGCCCCTCCCTCTTGGGTTCCCCCACCACTATCCCCCTCTCGACCGCTGCCGCCCACTTCCTTAGTCTATTATAGCGGCTAAATTTGACTTCTATTTAGAAACAATAGTAGTACAATCAATCAAGCCCTTGTCATGCAAAAATGATAATGTTCAGTTTAAACTCTGTTCAACCCCGGCTCAACCTGGCTTGACCTGGAGGATTGATTGTTGGACATGGAATCTCTCAAACATACCCAAACCCAACTCCTCTCTTCCCTCCTGTCATGCTGTAATTACTCATGTTTAGTTTGAACTCTGTTCACTCTGGCTCCGCTCTCAGGACTTTGTCTGAGGAGAGAGGCAAAAGGCAACAGTCTGGTTTCAGTCTCTGATAAGGTAGGACAGCCGTGGATTAGATAATAGTGAGGAATTTGACCCGAGGTCGGATCCCCATTTCACACACACACACAAACCCAGTGAATGGAAACCCAGTGAAAGGAACCAATTTTGAATATTTTTCGAGCTGGCCAGAGGTGGATGAACGTAGTGCCCTCGTTTGGGTGTAGGGACTGATCAGAGCCTAAAGGTACGGAGGTGCCGTTCCCCTCACAGCTCCGTAGGCAAGCACCATGGTCTTGTAGCAGATGCGAGCTTCAACTGGAAGCCAGTGGAGTGTGCGGAGGAGCGGGGTGACGTGAGAGAACTTGGGAAGGTCGAACACCAGACGGGCTGCAGCGTTCTGGATGAGTTGTAGGAGTTTAATGGCACAGGCAGGGAGCCCAGCCAACAGCGAGTTGCAGTAATCCAGACGGGAGATGACAAGTGCCTGGATTAGGACCTGTGCCGCTTCCTGTGTAAGGCAGGGTCGTACTCTGCGAAAGTTGTAGAGCATGAACCTACAGGATCGGGTCACCGCCTTGATGTTAGCGGAGAATGACAGGGTGTTGTCCAGGGTCACGCGTAAGTGCAGTCGTGGTCAAAAGTTTTGAGAATGACACAAATACTAATTTTCACAAAGTCTGCTGCAATTTGCATATACTCCAGAATGTCATGAAGAGTGATCAGATGAATTGCCATGAAAATGAACTTAATCCCCAAAAAACATTTCCACTGCATTTCAGCCCTGCCCCAAAAGGACCAGCTGCCATCATGTCAGTGATTCTCTCGTTAACACAGGTGAGAGTGTTGACAAGGACAAGGCTGGTGATCACTCTGTCATGCTGATTGAGTTAGAATAACAGACTGGAAGCTTTAAAAGGAGGGTGGTGCTTGAAATCATTGTTCTTACTCTGTCAACAATGGTTACCTGCAAGGAAACACGTGCCGTCATCATTGCTTTGCACAAAAAGGGCTTCACAGGCAATGATATTGCTGCTAGTAAGATTGCACTTAAATCAATCATTTATCGGATCATCAAGAACTTCAAGGAGAGAGGTTCAATTGTTGTGAAGAAGGCGTCAGGGCACCCAAGAAAGTCCAGCAAGCGCCAGGACCGTCTCCTAACACTACAAATATTGACTCATCTCCTAACACTACAAATAACTTAATGTAATTGTCAATAAAAGCTTTTGACGCTTATGGAATGCTTGTATTATACTTTAGTATACCACAGTAACATCTGACAAAAATATCTCATAACACTGAAGCAGCGAACTTTGTGAAGACCAATACTTGTGTCATTCTCAAAACTTTTGACCACGACTGTAAATACCCCAACCAGAAGCCATGGATTATAGGCAACATCCGCACTGAGCTAAAGGGTAGAGGTGCTGCTTTCAAGGAGCGGACTCTAACCCGGATGCTTACAAGAAATCCCACTATGCCCACCGATGAACCATCAAACAGGCAAAGAGTCAATACAGGACTAAGATTGAATCGTACTACACTGGCTCCGACTCTCGTCGGATGTGGCAGGGCTTGCAAACTATTACAGATAACAAAGGGAAGCACAGCCGCGAGCTGCCCAGTGACACAAGCCTATCATATGAGCTAAATCACTTCTATGCTCGCTTCGAGGCAAGCAACACTAAAGCATGCATGAGAGCATCAGCTGTTACGGATGACTATGTGATCACGCTCTCCGTAGCCGATGTGAGTAAGACTTTTAAGCAGGTCAACATTCACAAGGCCGCAGGGCCAGACAGATTACCAGGACGAGTTTCTCTGGTATCGAGCACTTCAGGATGTAAGAGAATAGTTAAACACTTAGATGGAGAGTTGGTTCATAGTTATTTAATATTACAGTACTGGATTCGCATGACAAGCGGGACAGGCGTAGCCTATTGTCATCCGAATGACTTACTTAGAAAACCTCTCAGTTTTCCATCCAACAGTTGCCAACCATTATTGAGTGTCACTCATCACCTAAAATAGGATCCACCTACATGGAATCATGTTGCACCCTAGCCAGGATATTCCATCACATACTCCTTCTAAGATTAGCACAAGTGGCCCCCAAGCTATCTTGGCACGCATACCTTCTGGCACCCACCAGTGACAGAAATAATGACATGGCATTTCCTCATCCTCTCAATCACATGCTCATGAGATCAAAGACATTAACAAATACTGTATAAAAATATGTTATATCAATGACTACCGACCCATAGCACTCATGTCTGTAGCCATGAAGTGCTTTGAAAGGCTGGTCATGGCTCACATCAACACCATTATCCCATAAATCCTAGACCCACTCCAATTTGCATACAGTGCCTTGCAAAGGTATTAATCCCCTTTGTTGCATTACAATCTGTAATTTAAATGGATTTTTATTTGGATTTCATGTAATGGACAAACACAAAATAGTCCAAAATGGTGAAGTGAAATGAAAATAATTACTTGTTTCAAAAAATTCTAAAAAATAAATAACGGAAAAGTGGTGCGTGCATATGTATTCACCCCCTTTGCTATGAAGCCGCTAAATAAGATCTGGTGCAACCAATTACCTTCAGAAGTCACATAATTAGTTAAATAAAGTCCACCTGTGTGCAATCTATGTGTCACATGATCTCAGTATATATACACCTGTTCTGAAAGGCCCCAGAGTCTGCAACACCACTAAGCAAGGGGCACCATGAAGACCAAGGAGCTCTCCAAACAGGTCAGGGACAAAGTTGTGGAGAAGTACAGATCAGGGTTGGGTTATAAAAAAATATCTAAAACTTTGAACATCCCACGGAGCACCATTAAAGCCATTATTAAAAAATGGAAAGAATATGGCACCACAACAAACCTGCCAAGAGAAGGCCGCCCACCAAAACTCACAGACCAGGCAAGGAGGGCATTAATCAGCGAGGCAACAAAGAGACCAAAGATAACCCCGAAGGAGCTGCAAAGCTCCACAGCGGAGATTGGATCCTTAGGACCTCTTTAAGCCGTACACTACACAGAGCTGGGCTTTTCGGAAGAGTGGCCAGAAAAAAAGCCATTGCTTAAAGAAAAAAATAAGCAAACACATTTGGTGTTTGCCAAAAGGCATGTGGGAGACTCCCCAAACATATGGAAGAAGGTACTCTGGTCAGATGAGACTAAAATTGAGCTTTCTGGCCACCAGCGGAACACACCCAATTTGAAGGAGCTGGAGCAGTTTTGCCTTGAAGAATGGGCAAAAATCCCAGTGGCTAGATGTGCCAAGCTTATAGAGACATACCCCAAGAGACTTGCAGCTGTAATTGCTGCAAAAGGTGGCTCTACAAAGTATTGACTTTGGGGGGGTGAATAGTTATGTACGCTCAAGTTTTCTGTTTTTTTGTCTTATTTTTTGTTTGTTTCACAATAAAAAAATATTTTGAATCTTCAAGTGGTAGGCATGTTGTGTAAATCAAATGATACAACCCCCGCAAAAAATCAATTTTAATGCCAGGTTGTAAGGCAACAAAATAGGAAAAACACCAAGGGGGGTGAATACTTTCGCAAGCCACTGTACCGCCCCAACAGATCCACAGATGATGCAATCTCTATTGCACTCCACACTGCCCTTTCCCACCTGGACAAGAGGAACACCTACGTGAGAATGCTATTCATTGACTACAGCTCAGCGTTCAACACCATAGTGCCCACAAAGCTCATCACTAAGCTAAGGACCCAGGTACTAAACACCCCCCTCTGCAACTGGATCCTGGACTTCCTGACGGGCCGCCTCCAGGTGGTAAGGGTAGGTAACAACACATCTGCCACGCTGATCCTCAACACGGGGGCCCCTCAGGTGTCAGAGGAAGGCCCTAAAAATTGTCAAAGACTCCAGCCACCCTTGTCATAGACTGTTCTCTCTGCTACCGCACTGCTACTCTGTTTATTATCTATGCATAGTCACTTTAACTCTACCCACATGTACATATTACCTCAATTACCTCGAATAACCTGTGCCCCCTCACATTGACTCTGTACCGGTACCCCCTGTATCTAGCGGGGGCCCCTCAGGGGTGTGTGCTTAGTCCCCTCCTGTACTCCCTGTTCACCCATGACTGCATGGCCAGGCACGACTCCAACACCATCATTAAGTTTGCAGATGACACAACAGTGGTAGGCCTGATCACCGACAACGACGAGACAGCCTATAGGGAGGAGGTCAGAGACCTGGCAGTGTGGTGCCAGGATAACAACCTCTCCCTCAATGTGATCAAGACAATGGAGATGATTGTGGACTACAGGAAACGAGAGAGGACTGAGCACACCCCCATTCTCATCGACGGGGCTGTAGTGGAACAGGTTGAGAGCTTCAAGTTCCTTGGTGTCCACATCACCAACAAAAAATCATGGTCCAAATACACCAAGACAGTCGTGAAGAGGGCAAAACAAAGCCTATTCCCCCTCAGGAGACTGAAAATATTTGGAATTGGTCCTCAGACCCTCAAAAAGTTATACAGCTGCACCATTGAGAGCATCCTGACTGGTTGCATCACTGCCTGGTATAGCAACTGCTCGGCCTCCGACCGCAAGGCACTACAGAGGGTAGTGCGTACGGCCCAGTACATCACTGGGGCCAAGCTTCCTACCATCCAGGACCTCTATACCAGGCGGTGTCAGAGGAAGGCCCTAAAAATTGTCAAAGACTCCAGCCACCCTTGTCATAGACTGTTCTCTCTGCTACCGCACTGCTACTCTGTTTATTATCTATGCATAGTCACTTTAACTCTACCCACATGTACATATTACCTCAATTAACTCGACTAACCTGTGCCCCTTCACATTGACTCTGTACCGGTACCCCCTGTATATAGCCTCCCTACTGTTATTTTATTTTACTGCTGCTCTTTAATTATTTTTTATTTTTTATTTTTTACTGATCTATTTTTTACTTAACACTTATTTTTCTTAAAACTGCATTGTTGGTTAAAGGTTTGTAAGTAAGCATTTCAATGAAAGGTCTACACCTGTTGTATTCGGCACATGTGGCAAATACAATTTGATTTTATTTTATTTGAAACTTGTCTATTTTCTGACAGTTATAGCAAACAAAGGTTTATGTCTTTCCCCTGTTTATTGGTACGTCAGGGCATCTTCTTGTTGTATTTACAGGGTCTGGTGGCTTGTATGTTTTTACATGTGCAGCGTGGCAAAACACTTGAAAATAAAATAAACGGGAGGCAAACCTAATTCACCCCTTCCCTTACCCTCACCACCCTAGCAGTATTGTTTAAATACATGTTCAACCATCAGCCTGTATGCTAAGAGACCTGTCCTATTGAAGAGAGACATTGTGTGCTTACAATACCGCTGTAACAATGTCCTCAACAGTATTTCTATAACCAACCACCTGGATATCCATCTTTATTTGAGCGAAAGATACAGTACCCCATGTGTCCTGCTCTTCCACTTAGCCGAGAACAACGGGTTTTCTCTTTCTTTCGAGAAAAAAATGAAGATAGCTAAGATGGAAGAAGGTCAGATAATAATAATAATAATAATAATAATATGCCATTTAGCAAACGCTTTTATCCAAAGCGACTTATTGTCATGTGTGCATACATTTTTACGTATGGGTGGTCCCCAGATGTGGTTAGCCCAACGGATGTCTGGGACTTGGGACTCCCACTGCCTTTGGGACTGGAACAAGTATAGAAGGTCCTCACCACGACCCCTAACATTTGTAATTTAACAAGAGGGGATTCATGGTTCCTGTGTTTCAGTCTCATCTTACCACCTAGACAGTCTAACCCCGGGTTCAGAAATAAGAAAATAAAGCACGCTAATATTATTCTAATGACCTCACCTCCCCAAGTCAATGTGACTCACTCACGCCTATTCCTTTTGAGCTGCATGGTGGATCCAAAAATAATTGGCAACGTGTCACTTATTGTTACACAGATGTTTACGTTCTTTTACATTCCGATTGATAGAGGTGTATGTGAACTGTATGCAAAGGTACTGAACAATGAAGCTGATGTAACGCTGTTTTTCTTTCTTTCTGTCTTTCAATCACTCTCTTCCTTTCTTTCACAGGGAGACAAAGGAGATGTTGGAGTCTCCGGTGCCGATGGACAGCAGGGGATTCCCGGTGAGTCAGTGTAGCTGTAAAGTGCGTGAGTGAAGTGCTGAGAGTAACACTAGCTGTAACCTCTTCTCTGCAGGAGACCAAGTAGATGAAGAACCTGGCCTTTGCTGCTTTTGAGGCGCTTCTCTAACTCTCAACAAAGTAGAAGTCCCTGTATTATTAATTACATCTGCTGGACACTACTGTTATCAATAGGTGCAGAATACATTGTTTCAAAGTTCGTTTTTATGTTTTGAACTGTTGTGTGGAAAGAGAATAATGCACATATGACCACTGGTGCACCTTCAGTACATACTATAAACAAAGTTTGAGCAAGGCACATATATCCACTGGCTATTTCTCATGTAAATACACATGTATTGTAGCTGTAACCAATGGCGATGGTGGTACTCTCACAAACTAAATAGAGCAACAAATATGGTGGCGCAGAAGAAACACATCTCCAGTCGACTCAGCAGAAAAAACACATCTCCAATCGACTCAGCAGAACAAAAAACATATCCCGTCGACTCAGCAGAACAAAAAACATCTCCCGTCGACTCAGCAGAACAAAAAAACATCTCCCGTCGACTCAGCAGAACAAAAAACATCTCCCGTCGACTCAGCAGAACAAAAAAAAATCTCCCGTCGACTCAGCAGAACAAAAAACATCTCCCGTCGACTCAGCAGAACAAAAAACATCTCCCGTCGACTCAGCAGAACAAAAAAACATCTCCCGTCGACTCAGCAGAACAAAAAACATCTCCCGTCGACTCAGCAGAACAAAAAACATCTCCCGTCGACTCAGCAGACAAAACAGCTGCTTTACGAGCGACTTTGTAAAGATTCATTTAAAAGAAATACATTAGGAAATAGGCACACAACCTCGTATTGGTGCCACTCCAAGCACTTTGCCACAATGTTTACTCACATCAGTGCATGCAATACAGCACCGCCCAGCGCCCACCACACCACTCAAAGGGATAATCCACCGCCAGAAATAAACATCATGAAACTCCTGTCAATTTGGTGAAAGCCTATTTTCTATCAGTGGGTAAAATAAATTCTCCATGATTTGACTTATAAATGGTCCGTCTGTTAAATCAGGAATTTGTGTAGGAACGTGTCATAGCTACATGGCTCTTGTCACTGGAGATAGGGGATAACACACTATCAAATTTCACAATGCTTTTAAAACAGTTACTTGCGATCTAAATCACCATCATCAGCCAATAGATGGTATGGGCACACTTGTCTAGAACACATCCATCCATTTATATCATCATGACAAAGTATATAGTTCGCATAGATGTGCTCAATCTAAACAGTGTATGAAATTGTTAAACAACTCAGTTTATCCTTCAAGTACCATCTCGCAATGCACCCTGTGTGTCTGTGGAAAAATGGGAAAGGACCGTTATTGCCATGGCAATGTACTATGCACTCGAAAACTGCAAGTTGAACTCGGTGAGATAGTGCAGTCTGTTTAAGCGATTCTACAGCTAGCTAGCTACTTCACATGCTGATATTGACTCTGGTATTATTGTGTGTAGCTACGTTTGCTAGCCAGATAGCCCAGAGAGAGAGAGAGAGAGCATTGCATGGTGGGTTTTGTAGTCGACTTGAGCTGCAACAGATTTCGACAACGATTTTCACATTGCTACCAACCTTGTTATAACAACAAAATGAAATGTGTTCACAAAAAATATTGTTTTCACATATTAGTGTTATTTAACACTGTTTATAACTGTTAATCATAGGAATTTGTGGTTTGCTTGTCACACACACTTCATATGAAATGAATGGCGTGGTAATAAGTGCAGCAGAATGCACACAACACTAACTGCTTTTACCAAGCTAGCTATCTGGCCACTGTAGCTAGTAACATTATAATGAAATCACAATGGATTAGTTTCAATGAAGCAGCTGCCTGTAGCTGGCTGCCGAGAGTCAATGCAGTGTCTTTTACTTTATCTAGCTAGCACAACAGCTAGCGAATTATGCTAACAGCTAGCTAACCATTGACTAGACCATAGAACAACACACACGGACATGCATTACCAAACAACGCTACTGCCAACCTTCTGGTTTGGAATATTTTAGGCTGAGTGTTTGACAACTTCCAAGGTCTTTGCAGTGTGAACACAAAAGAGATTGACTGCCGACATTCTGTTTAGAGGTGCTAAATACTGTCGGCAGGCAAACGTTTGACAACCCTACTGGTGTATCTGAGCTACAAGATAGACTTCTCCAGCTAGTGTACCCAGTGGCGATTTTAGCATATAAATCTTGGTGGGGAAAAAAAATAAAAAATTTGGGATGCATGCCAGTAAAGCCACTACACAACACAGCACTAAACAATAATAATACATTAATTGCACTATAACGGTGACAAACAGTGCCCACAAACTGTTAGGGCCTACATAAAGCTGTCCCAACAGCAGTCCCAACACCTTCCCACTGCTACACCTGGCTATAAGCGGAGCCTTGCCTGGCAGCGAAACAGTTAATTCAGCCTCAGTTACTGACTTAAAAAATAAACATAGCTGATTTGGCTGACTTGCTTGAACAAATATGGTTTCTACTGACAATTGAGATGTACAAACTATGGCATAAGGGGACGACGAGTGGATAACAGGCAATCTGTAATTTCGATCAAGACGTTAATGAGTGAGCTAGGACGGACGTAGTCAATATAACTATTTGTTCAGCACTTTTGAAATGTACAGCGACAGAATTCAGAACATTCTTATTCAATGATTACATTTCTCAAAAACAGGTTATAGGCTACATGTTCACCACCAAGTCAGAACAATAGGCGAAATTAAGAGGTGGAAATAGACCAAATTATTAGGCTGAGGCACATTGGCTACTAACAGCTTACTACACAACATACACTTAGTATATTATACATATCTCCTTGGCATATTACATCATTTATGCAGCAGCGTACAATACATTTTTGGACTCTTGTGCTGTGCTCACTTGAACAGGAAGTTGGTGCGGCAGTCTTTTGTGGGCAAATTTTGTAATCAAACTTTGTCATCAAAGTCTGGCATTCTCTGGATTAATGGTGCTTTCAAGACAACTAGGAACTCGAAGAAAAAAAAAGGTTGAATCATGATGACGTCAGTGATCTTCAGGTCTTAGCTCTAGAAAGAGGCCTGAGTTCCGGAATTACAATTCCAAGTTGGATGAAAGTTCAAAACTTATTTTCCCAGTCGTAGCTCGTTTTTCCCGAGTTCCCAGTTGTCTTGAACTCACTAAAGTCAGATTTCACAGTTCCGAGTTAACAGTTGTTTTGAGCGCGGCACAAATCATGCTTCATTGACAGAATGGCCAATGTTGAATATTTATAATTTTAAACTAGGAAAAGAGACCCTTAATCTTAGATTTGGGACCACACAGCCACTCCACTGAATAGCAGGCTAATGATTGCTTTGCAATGCTTGCAGTTAGCCACTGATTTCTTCGAAACCACTCATTGTTGAATTTGCGATTTCCAACTTGTTGTGTAATGTTTATGTCCAATGGCCGATGAGCACCGATACGTTTTATCTATAATTTCTCTTCATTATTTCTCTTCATATGACAAGGATTAAAACGGATTTGCCAGTAGATTGTTGACTTGATTCATGATGATGACTGCTAGCTAAGATTTTGAAAGTATGACGTTGACATGATCAGTCCAATCAAAGCTACTGTAGATATAATGTGATTTGACATAATTTTATCTGTGGCCAATGACCTTGAGCCTTCTTGGATGGGCACTTCTAATGTAACTCTATGGCAGCACCCAAGGGGCTTGAATTTTCTAGCTCTACCCTTAGATTTGGCGGTGACGTAGTGTCCCCATGAGTGACAGAACACTGAGCCAATCACAGAGCAACGCTCCATAATTTCTGCTGGCTTGCCCCACCACCACAGAAAGCACTGAGCTAGGCTGAAACACCTGCATTTTGGAGCTGCCTTACTCAAGAAAACAAAACAAGAGACCGTGTTTGTATGCGGCTTTATTAACTCAATGATATATATATTTTTTTACATTGTTTGCAAACTGATATGTGACATGTATTAATGCCAAAATAACATGCAAAACAGTGAATCCCTGCTAAAAATGTGGGGCTCTGCCCCACCTACCCTGAATGACGGGTCGACACTGAGTGTACCTTTTGAGAGGAGTTGCCATAACAACACAGTGGAATATAGAAGGCTTCCCTTTTGCATCTAGTGAGTCTTGTTGATGGTGGGGCTGGATTTCAGCATACACTGGGGGATACACTGCAGTCCGACCACTGGCACAGACTTATTTTATCAGTGCTTCCGAGAAAGGAAGTCAACAACATTATAGTGAGCACATTTATGCACCTTGAACGCTTGCTTACATCATGCATTGATGTCAATGGAGAAGCTTGTAAGGAGTTTGTGTTAAATCCAAGTGGCACATCTCAAGTTAATACTTGGCCCCTTAGAGAGTGAAAACTAATCGCAAATGAGAGAGACTTTGAATGTAGTATTGGGCCACTCTGGGGTTTGGGTTTTTCTCCAGGCTTGTTTGTAATAGTGGTAACGGAAAGCGTGTGTTAATCCACAGTGATTTGGGATCACGACCATCTGGCTCCATTGAGCTTCATCCTGGTTTGCCCGCAATGAAGAAACCCTGGGAAGGGAAGACGTAAACGGAAGTGCAGCAGCTGATTGGATGAGATAACTAATGTGATTGGAATGTGTGCATGTTGGGGAATTTGTTAGGAGATTTGATAAAAGTTTTGAGCCAAGAAATTGAAATTTGATAACATGTGGTGGTTGAAGAGTTAGTTAGGCTACGCTACCCTTAAACGTTAAGTCACACTCTTGCTGTGGTCTCTATTTATTTGGTGAGAACACTTCCAGACATCGGCCTACATTCAATAAACAAGGATATAAGTGTCAGTCTGGTTTGGTCATCATTTTCACCCTCACGCTGTATTGACTGTAGTGTTTTCTGCTTGTCTGTCTCAGTTAGCCTGCTAGCTCCCCAGACGGTAAAACATACAGCAGTAGGTCTAGATTAGCACGTCGGAAGGGAGATTGGCAAGGGCCCCATTGCTTTTAAGTCCGTCGAGAGCATACACCCTCGTGTGCAGAGGCGCTCGCCGCCACACCTCGAAAACAAAGCAGTCAGCAGGTCCCAAGCTTTTCTAATCAAGGTTTCCCCTTTGCATGCCAGGGCAAATATAACCCAAACGGAGGGTGCTCCACGGCTGGTTCTGAGCCAAGCTTGCCTGCTCAACAATCCTTCCTTCAGATTCAAAGTGACATGTCATAGAGAATGAATGGCCTTTTCCATCGGCATCAATGTGGGCCTCGTGATTTAATGAGTCATTAATGCCAAACAGCATGCAGCAGTGGGTGATATCAAAGGGTCCGTCCCATTCCCGTCTCCTCTCCTCTCCTCTCCTCTCCTCTCCTCTCCTCTCCTCTCCTCTCCTCTCCTCTCCTCTCCTCTCCTCTCCTCTCCTCTCTTCTCTTCTCTTCTCTTCTCTTCTCTTCTCTTCTCTTCTCTTCTCTTCTCTTCTCTTCTCTTCTCTTCTCTTCTCTTCTCTTCTCTTCTCTTCTCTTCTCTTCTCTTCTCTTCTCTTCTCTTCTCTTCTCTTCTCTTCTCTTCTCTTCTCTTCTCTTCTCTTCTCTTCTCTTCTCTTCTCTTCTCTTCTCCTCTCCTCCTCCTGTCTTCTATTTTATTTACTGTTACAAAGTGCTGCGGAAGAGGTCTCTTTCAACCTATAAGGCTGTCTGTGTTTGTGTGTATTTTTGTATGTGTGTGCGTGAGTGAGTGAGTGCGGACGTGTGTGTGTGTGTGTGTGTGTGCGTGCATGTGTGTGTGTGTGCAGGTGTGGTGCTGAGAGATCGCTGAGTAATAGAGCCACTCAATTCAGGACCCACTTCAAAATACACCAACACACCTCCTGTTGGGACAAGGCTATATCTTATGGGGGTTTTCTTAGGGTTGTTTTGGGAAATGTTGGATTTCATACACAAATGGGTGTTTCCTTTCAGAATGATTATGCCCATATTTACTCAGATATGTTTTGATTACAGTTTTTCTCAATTGCTAAAACACTAAACCCTATTGTCTAAACCAAATGCTCAGTTGCCTGAACCCACTGATTGAATCAATCACTCTTTTGGCAAAACCATAAGCACTTTTCACCTGTTTAGACATAACTTGCCAACACATTTTCATTGTGATGCACCCGTGCTGCATAATGGTGAGCACAGGTGACAAAAGTCAAACACAATTAGAGCATAGGTGTCTCCACTTGAACACAACAACTCAAAATTGATCACACTTGTGGCTAATGATGTGAGGGAACATATACTGTAAGCCAGTTCAGAGAGCACTGGTTTGTGAGGCCCTACAATGGATAGAAATCTGAGAGGAAGAGTTTGTGTGAGAGGAGGTCGAGTTGGTCGAGGTGGTCAGCGAAGACAAAGAACAGTAATATCTGATGAAATCAGAGCTACTGTGATTGACCATGTTCTTGTCCATGGTATGAGCATGAGGGAGGCTGGACAAAGGGTACAACCAAACATCAGTAGATTCACTGTGTCCACCATAATCCGAAGATTTAGAGAAGAGAACAGGTAATTACCTTTTTTTGACATTATAGTACAGTATGTAAATGTTGACAGCAATTACTGTATGACATACTATATACTGTACCACAGTATACTGTAAGTAAATATATGTTTCAGTACATCACTGTACCAATGTACTGTAGTATTGTAATGGAGGGTTGGTCTAACTGTTTGTAGGCCTAGTATTCCATGTATATTTTTTGTAACTCCATGTTCTCTTTTTGTAGAATTGAAAGACTGCCACATGGGGGTGGGAGGACAGGTATGTTCTCCCCACACCAAGAGACCCTAATTGTTGATATGGTCCGTGAGAACAATGCCATTAAACTGAGCGAAATTCAGCAGAAGATCATTGAGGACCATTTACATTTTGAGGGTATCAACAGTGTCAGCCTCTCTACTGTTGATCGTGTCCTCAAGCGCAACAGACTGTGCATGAAACAGCTATACAGAGTGCCCTTTGATCGCAACTCAGACAGAGTCAAAGAGCAAAGATTCCAGTATGTACAGGTTGGCATATATCCAGACACATTCAATGTTGATTACTCTAAGTAGTGATTTACTGTAGTGGCCTAAATCACTTTTTCCGTATCACATACAAAACTATATCTATTTCTACAGAGGGTTTTTCAACTGGATGCAATGGAAAGACCCCATCAATACATCTACATGGATGAAGCTGGGTTTAATCTCACCAAAAGGAGAAGGAGAGGCCGTAATGTGATTGGCCATCGGGCTATTGTTGGTGTTCCTGGGCAGCGTGGTGGCAATGTCACATTATGTGCTGCCATCAGCAATCATGGGGTTGTCCACCATCATGCCAACCTGGGGCCCTACAACACTCACCAGCTCCTCATTTTCCTCAATCACATGCGAGATGCTTTGTTAGGGCAGCAGGATGAGCATCCCATCTATGTTGTTGTTTGGGACAATGTGAGTTTTCACAGAGCCCTCCAGGTTAGAGAGTGGTACAATATGAACCAAGGTTTTATCAATCTTTGCCTTCCACCGTACTCCACTTTCCTAAACCCCATTGAGGAATTATTCTCCTCATGGCGGTGGAAGGTATATGAACGCCAACCTTACACCAGGGTAAATCTCCTGCAAGCCATGGGACTTGCCTGTGGTGACATAGGTGTGGAGGCATGCCAAGCCTGGATACGGCATGCCAGGGGTTTTTTCCCCCGTTGCCTGGCCAGACAAAATGTGGCCTGTGATGTGGATGAAGTCCTGTGGCCTGACCCAGTACGGAGACATGATGCTGTGGCTGAGTAATGCACTTATTTGTATATTTTTGTACTTTATTTTTTACATGGGCTTACTGTACACAAGTGGCAAACGCATAAGATTTCTGTTTGTTTTTACAAGTGCTACATGTAAATGCACAAGATTTCTGTTTTGTCTTTTTGTACAAGTGCTAAATGCAGAGTTTTTTTTGGTTTTGCAACATGCATTTAGCCTACAGTGAACAATAAACATTTATTTCTCCAGCTTCATGTCTTGAGCATTGTGTTTTCTATTTTTCTACGTAGTGTTTAGTGACTCTTCAGTAGTGTTTTTTATTTTGATTGACTCGGGGCACGATTTGACAACATAGTTCAGTTTTGAGCACAGATTGAACTGTTTTGAGGTGAAAGTTTGGTTTTGCAAGAAGAGTCTGAGGTTTTGTGAATGTAGCTTGAAAATTGGGTTTTGTGTTCACAGTTAAGAGAAAAGGAGAGCAGCTTTCAAGAAATGTGTCTTAGCAATCGAGCAAAACTGTAATACTAACAACAGCATTTCCCCAGGTATGTTTTGATTAATACTAACAACAGCATTTACCCAGGCATGTTTTTAAAATTTTCGCCTAAAATGACATACCCAAATCTAACTGCCTGTAGCTCAGGACCTGAAGCAAGGATATACATATTATTGATACCATATGAAAGGAAACACTTTGAAGTTTGTTGAAATCTGAAATTAATGTAGGAGAATATAACACATTAGATCTGGTAAAAGGTTTCTTGTTCCATCATCTTTGAAATGCAAGAGAAAGGCCACAATATAATATTGCAGTTTAGGCGCAATTTCGATTTTGGCCACTATATGGCAGCAGTGTGTCTACAAAGTTTCAGATTGATCCAGTGAAGCATTGCAATACTGGACTATTTTGTATCAAGTCTGCCCAAATGTGCCGAATTGGTCAATTGATACATTTTCAAGTACATAACTATAGAGAACATACAGAAATTATATGGTAATACAAAATGTAAGTTTACACACTCCCAGGAATGTCATACTTGATGGATCATTAGCTTATACACAAACCTTCACACATCTAGATGGCCGGGCGGGGTGGATGTGGAGCCAGAGACAGCACGGGTTCCAACTGTAGAACCCAGTTCCTACATTTGAATATAAAAATTGATTTTATCAAACAAAACTATGCTACATTTTATCTGTGGGACCCTTAGGATGACAAATCAGAGCAAGATTACTGAATGTAAGTACAATATTTACCTTCAGAGGTGAATGTATCAAACCAGTTGCCGTGATAAGTTTTTTTGTTGCTATGCACTCTCCTCAAACAATAGCATGGTATTTTTTCACTGTAATAGCTACTGTAAATTGGACAGTGCAGTTAGATTAACAAGAATGAAAGCTTTCTGCCCATATAAGACATGTTTATGTCCTGGAAAGTTTGCTAGTCATGCTAATCACATTAGTGCACGTTAGCTCAACCGTCTCGTATACGGGACACCGATCCCTTAGAGGTTAATACTAACAACAGCATTTAACCAGGTATGTTTTTATTAATACTAACAACAGCATTTACCCAGGTATGTTTTGATTAATACAAACAACAGCTACACCCTGTGTTTATGAATTGGCTATGAAAACTTTTTCAACTGCACAAATAATATCCTTTTGACCTGTTTGATGCTAGAGTACTTTAAAACGTGGTCAAAGCTCAGCGTTTTATCTGTCCATGTGGTATGATTTGAAAATCATCCAGGGAAAATAGAGATGTACTTTCAGCAGTTCTGTAAAAAAAAAAAAATCCCACCACAAACAGTGCTCACTGGTTTGCCTCCTTTTTAATGGAGTGTGTGTAATTTCTTAGCAAAGTGCAGGAGGGCCCTACTCACAGCGTATCCGACCCCCAGCGGAAACCAGGGGGAGAGACACGGGATCCATTAAACCAATTTAGAATGCAAGGAAAGCAATCATCACAGCTCATCTGGGCATGTGTTCCAAAGGTCTCCCAAGCCCTCCACTGTGACCTCATCATGGCCTCCTTTTAATGGATGACTGGCAGGTCATTTTTTGTCAGAGTGTTTTGTTCATCCTCTCCACTGTGATATTGTAGAAATTACTTAATGACGGTACTGCAACTAGAGCAGGAGGAAATTATGAACGACTACAGGCAATTAAACTGGGGCCCATTATCGGTTCTGTGGTCGATGGGAGCCCACTTTTCTTGTCACTCACTGTGTTACGACTGCTGTGTCAGCTGACCTGCTGTGTGTGTCATCTCCAGGGGATCCAGGGGCTTCCTGGAGAGGCGGGCCAAAAGGACCTCAGGTAAGACTTTCCTATTTGCTTTGGAGTAAATTAATAAAAACAAATTTAAGGCAGAATCTGTAATTTCAACAGCCTGGTGCTGTCACTTTGTCTAGTAAGATGATGGATGGGCCTGGATGAATGCAAGGACAGTCTTTAAGACCCATGTAAGAACAGAATAAAACAGACCCGCATCAAAAGAACTCAGTTATAAACACCCAGTCAATATCTGTAATAACAGTGGATCAGAGACATATTGAATCCTGAGACCACAGTATTGTAAGAAAAGTCACCCGTCTCAAGTCAACACAAGGAGGATTTCGGTGGCACAGAAGTCATTTGATTGACTGCCTCGCAACCGAGAGTCAACAGGAGTCAATGGGAGTCAGTGAGAATCAGTGGGAGTCAGTGGGAATCAGCATGAGTCAGCGGGAATCAGCATGAGTCAGCGGGAGTCAGCATGAGTCAGCGGGAGACAGCATGAGTCAGCATGAATCAGCGGAAGTCAGCGGGAGTCAGCATGAGTCAGCGGGAATCAGCGGGAGTCAGCGGGAGTCAGAATAGCTGGAGTCAGCGGGAGTCAGCGGGAGTCAGCATGAGTCAGCGGGAGTCAGCGGGAGTCAGCATGAGTCAGCGGGAGTCAGCATGAGTCAGCGGGAGTCAGCGGGAGTCAGCGGGAGTCAGCGGGAATCAGCGGGAGTCAGCGGGAGTCAGCATAGCGGGAGTCAGCTGGAGTCAGCGGGAGTCAGCTGGAGTCAGCGGGAGTCAGCGGGAGTCAGCATGAGTCAGCGGGAGTCAGCGGGAGTCAGCATGAGTCAGCGGGAGTCAGCGGGAGTCAGCATTAGTCAGCGGGAGTCAGCCTGAGTCAGCTGGAGTCAGTGGGAGTCAGCATGAGTCAGCGGGATTCAGCGGGAGTCAGCATGAGTCAGCAGGATTCAGCGGGAGTCAGCATGAGTCAGCGGGAGTCAGCATGAGTCAGCGGGAGTCAGCATGAGTCAGCGGGAGTCAGCGGGAGTCAGCGGGAGTCAGCATGAGTCAGCGGGAGTCAGCGGGAGTCAGCGGGAGTCAGCGGGAGTCAGCGGGAGTCAGCGGGAGTCAGTGGGAGTCAGCATGAGTCAGCGGGAGTCAGCGGGAGTCAGCATGAGTCAGCGGGAGTCAGCGGGAGTCAGCGGGAGTCAGCGGGAGTCAGCATGAGTCAGCGGGATTCAGCGGGAATCAGCATGAGTCAGCATGAGTCAGCGGGAGTCAGCATGAGTCAGCATGAGTCAGCGGGAGTCAGCGGGAGTCAGCATGAGTCAGCGGAAGTCAGCGGGAGTCAGCATGAGTCAGCGGGAGTCAGCATGAGTCAGCGGGAGTCAGCGGGAGTCAGCATGAGTCAGCGGGATTCAGCGGGAGTCAGCGGGAGTCAGCGGGAGTCAGCGGGAGTCAGTATGAGTCAGCGGGATTCAGCGGGAGTCAGCGGGAGTCAGCATGAGTCAGCGGGAGTCAGAAGGAGTCAGCATGAGTCAGCGGGAGTCAGCATGAGTCAGCGGGAGTCAGCGGGAGTCAGCGGGAGTCAGCGGGAGTCAGCATGAGTCAGCATGAGTCAGCGGGAGTCAGCATGAGTCAGCATGAGTCAGCGGGAGTCAGCGGGAGTCAGCATGAGTCAGCGGAAGTCAGCGGGAGTCAGCATGAGTCAGCGGGAGTCAGCATGAGTCAGCGGGAGTCAGCGGGAGTCAGCGGGAGTCAGCGGGAGTCAGCATGAGTCAGCGGGAGTCAGCGGGAGTCAGCGGGAGTCAGCATGAGTCAGCAGGAGTCAGAAGGAGTCAGCATGAGTCAGCGGGAGTCAGCGGGAGTCAGCGGGAATCAGCGGGAGTCAGCGGGAGTCAGCATAGCGGGAGTCAGCTGGAGTCAGCAGGAGTCAGCGGGAGTCAGCGGGAGTCAGCATGAGTCAGCGGGAGTCAGCGGGAGTCAGCATGAGTCAGCGGGAGTCAGCGGGAGTCAGCATGAGTCAGCGGGAGTCAGCATGAGTCAGCGGGAGTCAGCGGGAGTCAGCATGAGTCAGCGGGAGTCAGCATGAGTCAGCGGGAGTCAGCATGAGTCAGCATGAGTCAGCGGGAGTCAGCGGGAGTCAGCGGGAGTCAGCGGGAGTCAGCATGAGTCAGCGGGAGTCAGCGGGAGTCAGCATGAGTCAGCGGGAGTCAGCGGGAGTCAGCATGAGTCAGCGGGAGTCAGCATGAGTCAGCGGGAGTCAGCGGGAGTCAGCGGGAGTCAGCATGAGTCAGCATGAGTCAGCGGGAGTCAGCATGAGTCAGCATGAGTCAGCGGGAGTCAGCGGGAGTCAGCGGGAGTCAGCATGAGTCAGCATGAGTCAGCGGGAGTCAGCATGAGTCAGCATGAGTCAGCAGGAGTCAGCATGAGTCAGTGGGAGTCAGCAGGAGTCAGCATGAGTCAGCGGGAGTCAGCGGGAGTCAGCTGGAGTCAGCGGGAGTCAGAGCGTTCATCTCTTCTCTTCCTACTCGGGCAGAAGGGATCAACAGGACCAAAAGGTCCACAGATGGGTGTCGACATCTGCACAATGATAAGCAAGCCCAGAGCAGTGTTTCACACACATGCTAACGAGTATCACGTCATGTTTATTACTTTATTTCAACTGCAGTATAGGCCAATGGAGAAATTAGAATACACATCACTTTAGCAGGTCTATTTAACTGTCTCTGAAATGTAATTATTTCTCAATTAATTTTCCGTTATGCATTGAGAGACCTGTGACAGTGTCCATAAAGAATCTATGAGTTGTGTAGCTCAGTCGGCAGCACACAGCGCTTGCAATGCCAGTGTTGTGGGTTCGGTTCCCACAGGGATTTATTTTTATTTTTATAAAAGTGTATGCATTCGCTACCGTAAGTCGCTCTGGATAATAGCGTCTGACTAAAATGTAAAAATGTATTGAACGAGGTGATCTGTGCACCCTCCACAAGTGTGGAAGGTTACAGCCAGTCCCTCTTCAAGCAGAGTCATCAAGCCATGCATCATATGGTGTTCCATTGCTGCCCTCTTCTGGTCTGAGGAAGCTGTATAACTAAGCTTGTTACAGAGGTCATCTACATTTCAATAGAAGCTTTCCCCCCTTAAATTCTAATGCATTGTACTGTTTAGTAAAGACATGGTATGGGCTATGGATTCGAATACAAATTATATCAATGATTAACATCCACATAGACCAGTTGCAGTGATTAATAAGTGTTCTTCCTAACATAAACAAAGAGGAACAGAGATTTTGTTTTCAGGTGGGTAGATTTAAAGCATTGCACATCTCGTTTTCTAAAATGAAGCAGAATGGGACCTCTGCCGTCTCATTCCCCCTCAGTGGTTGGTGAAGCAGAACGGGACCTCTGCCGTCTCATTCGCCCTCAGTGGTTGGTGACTAAGCTGCCACACATCCTGTCACACTGCCTGCAGGCCAACTGTCTGTGTTTTTCAATGTCCAGGGGATTGAAGGCCCCCAGGGAGTCCCGGGAGCCAGTGGACGCGATGTCCCAAATGTTTGTCAATCACCCATTTTAATGAGTGATTATGCTAATGCTGCAGCTTTTTATCCCCAGTGTGTGGGCTTTTCTCCACTCTCCCAATAGCCTGCTGATATTACGATAATTATCCCTCCCAATGTTATATTTTGTTTACCAAAGTGCATTTGGGGTGAAAAAGTAATTGTAGTCTTTCGTTGTTGAGTAAATGGACTATAAATATTGCTGTTAGGTTGTAAATCACAGCTGGCCTGGTACATTGTTTGTTTCAGTTTCAACGACTCAATATTTTGGACAAAAACGGACAAATGTATCTAAGGCTGGGAATGTCAATACAATCAAACTAGCGAGGGCAATGATCACAAGTCAGTCATAACTTGGCTAATATGCTAGCGTATCTATTTATGTAGAAAGCTAAAAACAAAGAGCTTAACATTAGCTAGGTAGCTAGCTAGCTGCTAGGAGGACGTCATGTCATTGGAGCAGTGGAAGAGTGTTCTTTCATTTGTGTCTTGAGAAGTAGCTAGCTAGCAAGCTAGCCAACTTTAGCCAGTTAACTTGGGTGCTTGGTTGGGACAACGCATGCATTGGCAGGCAAGCTACAGAAGGACGAGCAGCCTATTCCCCATCATTTATCAGTGCAATTTTGATGGCCAACTAGCTGAAAAAGTTTGAGAGGTTTTATCTAATGTTCCTTTGTTAGATTTGAGCTCATCTTGCTCTGGCTAGCATTAGTTGTTGATCTTGTTATTGTTGATGTGCATACAGGGAAAGATAGCCTACCTTTTCGTGATTGTTTGATCAATAGGATTTTACAGTTCCCAAATGTAAGAGGACCCCACGTGGTATTTAGCTACATATTTGCAGAAACCCATTCAAGTGTATTTTGTGGCTTTTGCTGAATCCGTTCTAATGCTCTAAAGTCGCTCTGTTGCTACTGCCTGTAAACACACAGCCCAGTTCAAAGTGAATGATGTCAGGCCTGTGTGGCAAATGGCTTATTTGCATATAGACCTACTGTAGCTCTGATTGGCTACGGAACACCGGTCTGCGTAGACTCTGGTCCTGGACAAGGCAGATGTTTTTATTAGGGTTTATTTACTGCAGTGTCTATTAATTGTCCAAACGCACGGCCGCTTTCTCACTCTATATTGATATAGCATTTTTACAAACGCCCTAGTATACATAATTCCCAAACATTCTATGAATTTATGAAAACGTGAAAATGACCATATTTAAGTGCTCGCTTGTCAGAAAATGTAAAACAAAAAATTGTCATATTCTTCCTGGGGTGACTATGAACCGATGTTTTATAAGATTTCATGTTGCTAAAATGCTGTCAGTTCCAATTTAATGTAGTCCATTCAATGGGCTGGATAAAGTGTTTATAAACTGTTTAAGGTTAGTATTTGGGCAGGTTAAGCTGACCCTAGGTCTCTGCCTACAGACTACATCCACCCAGATATTAGGCCCTAACCTACACCTAGAACCCTAAACTATACCTAGAACCCTACATGACACCTAGAACGCTACATAAAACCTAAAACCCCACACTACACCTATAACCTACACTATACCTAGCACCCTACACTGTACCTAGAACCCTACACAACACCTAGAACCCTACACTATACCTTGAACCCTACACTATACTTAGAACACTGCGCTACACCTAGAACCCTACATTAAACATATAGCCCTACACTATACCTGGAGCCCTACACTATACCTAGAGAACTACACTATACCTAGAGCCCTACACTATACCTACAACCCTACACTATACCTGGAGCCTTACACTATACCTAGAACACTACACTATACCTAGAACCCTACACTATACCTACAACACTACACTATATCTCGAACAATACACTATAACTAGAACCATACACTATACGGAAAACCCTACACTATACCTCGAACCCTACACTATACCTAGAGCCCTATACTATACCTAGAACCCTACACTATACCTACAACCCTACACTATAATTCAAACACTACACTATAACTAGAACCCTACAGTATACGGAAAACCCTACACTATACCTCGAACCCTACACTATACCTAGAGCCCTACACTATACCTAGAACCCTACACTATACCTACAACCCTACACTATAATTCAAACACTACACTATAACTAGAACCCTACACTATACGGAAAACCCTACACTATACCTCGAACCCTACACTATACCTAGAACCCTACATTATACATATAGCCCTAAACTATACATGGAGCCCTACACTATACCTAGAACAATAAACTATACCTCGAACCCTACACTATAACTAGAAACCTAAACTATACCTAGAACCCAGCACTATACCTAGAACCCTACATTATACATAGAGCCCTACACTATATTTAGAACCCTACACTATATATAGAGCCCTACACTATACCTAGAACCCCACACTATACCTAGAGCTCTAAACTATACCTAGAACCCTACATTATACCTAGAACCCTACGCAATACCTCAAACCCTACACTATACCTCGAACCCTATACTATACATCGAAACCTACACTATACATAGAACCCTACACTACACCTAGAACACAACAATATACCTAGAGCCCTACACTATACCTAGAACCCTACACTATACCTACAACCCTACACTATAATTCAAACACTACACTATAACTAGAACACTACAGTATACGGAAAACCCTACACTATACCTCGAACCCTACAATATACCTAGAGCCCTACACTATACCTAGAACCCTACACTATACCTAGAACCCTACATTATACATATAGCCCTACACTATACCTGGAGCCCTACACTATACCTAGAACAATAAACTATACCTCAAACCCTACACTATAACTAGAAACCTAAACTATACCTAGAACCCAGCACTATACCTAGAACCCTACATTATACATAGAGCCCTACACTATACCTAGAACCCTACACTATATATAGAGCCCTACACTATACCTAGAACCCCACAGTATACCTAGAGCTCTAAACTATACCTAGAACCCTACATTATACCTAGAACCCTACGCAATACCTCAAACCCTACACTATACCTCGAACCCTATACTATACATCGAAACCTACACTATACATAGAACCCTACACTACACCTAGAACACAACAATATACCTCGAAGCCTACACTATAGCTCGAAACCTACAATATACCTAGGACCCTAAACTATACCTCAAACCCTACACTATTCCTCGAACACTACACTATACCTAGAACCCTACACTATACCTACAGCCCTACACTGTAACTCGAACACTACCCTATATCTAAAACCCTACACTATACGGAAAACCCTACACTATACCTCGAACCCTACACTATACCTAGAGCCCTACACTATACCTAGAACCCTACACTATACCTAGATCCCTACCCTATACCTAGAGCCCTACGAGCCCTACACTATACCTACAGCCCTACACTATACCTAGTGCCGTACACTAAACGTAGAGCCCTACACTATACCTAAAACCCATCACTATACCTAGAACCCTAAATTAAACATAGAGCCCTACACTATACCTAGAGCCCTACACTAAACCTAGAACCCTACACTATACCTACAACCCTACACTATAACTCGAACCCTACGCTATACCTAGAACCCTACACTATACCTCGAACCCTACACTATAACTAGAACCCTACACTATACGGAAAATCCTACACTATACCTCAAACCCTACACTATACCTAGAACCCTAAACTATACCTAGAACACAGCACTATACCTAGATTCCTACATTATACATAGAGCCCTAAACTATACCTAGAACCCTACACTATATATAGAGCCCTACACTATACCTAGATACCCACACTATACCAAAAGCTCTAAACTATACCTAGAGCCCTACACTATACATAGAACCCTACACTATACCAATAGCCCAAAACTATACATAGAGCCCTACACTATACCCAGAGTCCTACACTATACGTAGAACCCTACACTATACCAAGAGCCCTACACTGTACCTAGTACCAAACACTTTACCTAGAACCCTACACTATACCTAGAGCACTACAAGATACCTAGAACCCTACACTCTACCTAGAGCCCTAAAATATACCTAGAACCCTACACTATACCTAAAACCTTACACTATACCTGGAGCCCTACATTATACCTAGAGCCCTACACTATACCTAGAACCCTACACTATACCAAGATTCCTACAATATACCTAGAGCCCTACACTATACCTAGAACCCTACACTATACCTAGAGCCCTACACTATATCTGGAGCTCTACACTATAACTACATCCCTACCTATACCTAGAGCCATAAGAGCCCTACACTATACCTACAGCCCTACACTATACCTAGAACACTACACTATACCTACAGTCCTAAACTATACCTAGAGCACTACACTATACCTAGAGCCCTACACTATACATAGAACCCTACACTATAGGGTTCTAGGTATATTGTAGGGCTCTAGGTAGAGTATAGGGTTATAGGTATCTGGTAGGGCTCTAGGTATAGTGTAGGGTTCTAGGTAAAGTGTAGGGTTCAAGGTTTAGTATAGGGTTCAAGGTTTAGTATAATTACATTCCTACCCTATACCTAGAGCCCTAAGAGCCCTACACTACACCTAGAACCCTACACTCTACATAGAGCCCTACAATATACCTAGAACCCTACACTATACCTAAAACCCTATACTATACCTGGAGCCCTACACTATACCTAGAGCCCTACACTATACCTAGAAACCTACACTATACCTAGAGCCCAACACTATACCTAGAGCCCTACACTATACATAGAACCCTACACTATACCAAGAGCCCGACACTATACATAGAGCCCTACACTATACCCAGAGTCCTACACTATACGTAGAACCCTACACTATACCAAGAGCCCTACACTGTACCTAGTACCAAACACTATACCTAGAGCCCTGTACTATATTCAGAGCCCTAACAGCACAACACTATACCTAGAGCCCTACACCGTACCTAGGACACTACACTATACCTATAGTCCCACACTATACCTAGAGCACTACACTATACCTAGAACACTACAATATACATAGAACCCTACACTAAATCTTGAACCCTACACTATACCTAGAGCCATAAACTATATCTGGAGCTCTACACTGTACCTAGATCCCTACCCTATACCTAGAGCCCCTAGAGCCCTACACTATACCTACAGCCCTAAAATATACCTAGAGCCCTACACTATACCTAGAGCCCTACACTATACCTAGAGCCCTACACTAAACCTAGAACCCTACACTATACCTACAACCCTACACTATAACTCGAACCCTACGCTATACCTAGAACCCTACACTATACCTCGAACCCTACACCATAACTAGAACCCTACACTATACGGAAAATCCTACACTATACCTCAAACCCTACACTATACCTAGAACCCTAAACTATACCTAGAACACAGCACTATACCTAGAACCCTATATTATACATAGAGCCCTACACTATACCTAGAGCCCTAAACTATATAGCTATAGCCATACACTATACCTAGAGCCCTACACTCTACCTTGAATGCTACACTATACCTAGAACCCTACACCATACCTAGAACCCTACACTATACCTAGAGCTCTACACTATACCTAGAGCCCTACACTCTACCTAGAACCCTACACTATATCTCTACATTACACCTAGAACCCTAAACTTTACCTAACACCCTACACTATACCTAGAGGTCTACACTATACCCAGAGCCCTACAGTATACCTAAAGCCCTACCCTGTACCTGGAACCCTATACTATACGTAGAACCCGACACTATACCTAGCGCCCTACCCTATACCTAGAACACTACACTCTACCTAAAACCCTACACTATACCTAGAGCCCTAACCTATACCTTACAGTCTACCTAGAACCCTACATTATACCCCAAGCTCTACACTATACCTGGAGCCCTACAGTATACCTAGTACCTTACATTATACCTGTAGCCCTACACTATACCTCGATCCCTACACTATATCTAGAACCCTACACTATACTTAGACCTCTACACTATATTTAGAGCCCTACACTACCTAGAACCCTACACTCTACTTAGAGCTCTACACTACACCTAGAACCCTACACTATACCAAGAGCCCTACACTATACCTATATCCCTAAACTATACCTAAAGCCCTAAACTATACCTACAGCCCTACACTATACCTAGTACCATACACTATACCTAGAACCCTACAGTATACTTTTAGACTTACACTAAACATAGAACCCTATACTATACCTAGAGCCCTACACTATACATACAGCCCTATACTACACCTAGAGCCCTACACTGTACATAGAACCATACGCTATACCTAGAACCCTACACTATACGTAGATCCCTACACTTAACCTAGAGTCCTACACTATACCTAGAACCCTACTCTCTACCTAAAGCCCTACACTACACGTAGAACCCTACACTATACCTAGATACCTACACTATATCTAGAACCCTACATTGTACCTATATCTCTACACTATATCTAGAACCCTACATTATACCTATATCTCTACACAATACCTAGAACCCTACACTACACCTAGAGTATACACTGTACCTAGAACCCTACACTATACCTAGAGCCCTACACTATACCTAGATCCCTACACTATACCTAGAACCCTACACTATACCTGGAGCCCTATACTATACCTAGAACCCTACACTATACCTATAACCCTGCACTATACCTAGATCCCTACACTATACCTAGAGCTCTGTACTATACCTCGATAGCAAAGGCTAACTTTTTCAAACAGAAATTTGCATCCTGTAGCACTAACTCCAAAAAGTTTTGGGACACTGTAAAGTCCATGGAGAATAAGAGCACTTCCTCCCAGCTGCCCACTGCACTGAGGCTAGGAAACACTATCACCACCGATAAATCTACAATAATCGAGAATTTCAACAAGCATTTTGCTACAGCTGGCCATGCTTTCCATCTGGCTACCACTAACCCGGCCACCAACTCTGCACCCTCTGCTGCAACTTGCCCATTCCCCCCCCCGCTTCTCCTTCACACAAATTCAGACAGCTGATGTTTTGAAAGCGCTGCAAAATCTGGACCCCTACAAATCAGCTGGGCTAGACAATCTGGACCCTTTCTTTCTAAAACTAGCCGCCGAAATTGTCGCAACCCTTATTACTAGTCTGTTCAACCTCTCTTTCATAACGTCTGAGATCCCCAGAGATTGGAAAGCTGCCGCGGTCATCCCCCTCTTCAAAGGGGGTGACACTCTAGATCCAAACTGCTACAGACCTATATCCATCCTGCCCTGCCTTTCGAAAGTATTCGAAAGCCAAGTTAACAAACAGATCATCGACCATTTCGAATACCACCGTACCTTCTCCGCTATGCAATCCGGTTTCCGAGCTGGTCATGGGTGCACTTCAGCCACGCTCAAGGTTAAACGATATTATAACCGCGATTGATAATAGACAGTACTGTGCAGCCGTCTTCATCGACCTGGCCAAGGCTTTCGACTCTGTCAACCACCGCATTCTTATTGGCAGACTAAATAGCCTTGGTTTCTCAAATGACTGCCTCGCCTGGTTCACCAACTCCTTCTCAGATAGAGTTCAGTGTGTCAAATCGGAGGGCCTGTTGTCTGGACCTATGGCAGTCTCTATGGGGGTGCCACAGGGTTCAATTCTTGGGCCGACACTTTTCTCCGTGTATATCAATGATGTCGCTCTTGCTGCTGGTGACTCTCAGATCCACCTCTATGCAGACGACACCATTTTGTATACATCTGGCCCTTCATTGGACACTGTGTTAACAAACCTCCAAACGAGCTTCAATGCCATACAACAATCCTTCAGTAGCCTTCAACTGCTCTTAAACACTAGTAAAACTAAATGCATGCTTTTCAATCGAACGCTGCTGGCACCCGCCCACCCGACTAGAATCACCACTCTCGACGGGTCTGACCTAGAGTATGTGGACAACTACAAATACCTAGGTGTCTGGTTAGACTGTAAACTCAACTTCCAGACTCACATAAAGAATCTCCAATCCAAAGTTAAATCTAGAATCGGCTTCCTATTTCGCAACAAAGCCTCCTTCACTCATGCTGCCAAACATGCCCTCGTAAAACGGACTATCCTACCGATCCTTGACTTCGGCGATGTCATTTACAAAATAGCCTCCAACACTCTACTCAGCAAATTGGATGTAGTCTATCACAGTGCCATCCGTTTTGTCTCCAAAGCCCCATACACTACCCACCACTGTGACCTGTACGCTCTTGTTGGCTGGTCCTCACTACATGTTCGTCGTCAAACCCACTGGCTCCAGGCCATCTATAAATCACTGCTAGGCAAATCCCCGCCTTATCTTAGCTCATTGGTCACCATAGCAGCACCCACCCGTAGTCTGCGCTCCAGCAGGTATATCTCACTGGTCATTCCCAAAGCCAACACCTCCTTTGGCCGCCATTCCTTCCAGTTCTCTGCTGCCAATGACTGGAACGAATTGCAAAAATCTCTGAAGCTGGAGACTCTTATCTCCCTCAATAACTTTAAGCATCAGTTGTCAGAGCACCTTACCGATCACTGCACCTGTACACAGCCCATCTGAAATTAGCCCACCCAACTACCTCATCCCTATATTGTTATTTATTTTGCTCTTTTGCACCCCAGTATCTCTATTTGCACATAATCTCTTGCATATCTAGCATTCCAGTGTTAATACTATTGTAATTATTCTGCACTATAGCCTATTTATTGCCTTACCTCCATAACTTGCTACATTTGCACACACTGTATATATATTTTCTGTTGTATTTCTGACTTTGTTTTTTACCCCATATGTAACTCTGTGTTGTTTTTATTGCACTACTTTGCTTTATCTTGGCCAGGTCGCAGTTGTAAATGAGAACCTGTTCTCAACTGGCTTACCTGGTTAAATAAAGGTGAAAAAAAAAAAAAAAAAAAAAAAACCCTACACTGTACCTAGAGACCTACACTATACCTAGAACCCTGCACTATACCTAGATCCCTACACTATACCTAGAGCCCTGTACTATACCTAGAGCCCTACACTATATCTAGAGCTCTGCAATAAACCTAGAGCCCTACACTATACCTAGAACCCAACACTATATCTAAAACCCTACATTATACCTAGAACCTTACACTATACCTAGAACCCTACACTATACCTAGATCCCTTCACAATAACTAGAGCCCTACACTATACCTAGAGCCCTACACTATACCTAGAGGCCAACACTATACCTAGAACACTACACCATACCTAAAGCTCTACAATATACCTAGAGCCCTACACTATACTTAGAACCCTACACTATACGTAGATCCCTACACTATACCTAGAACCATACACTATACCTAGAACATACACTATACCTAGAAACCTACACTATACCTAGAGCCCTACACTATACCTAGAATCCTACACTATACCTAGAACCCTACACTATACCTAGAACCCTACACTATACCTACAGCCCTACACTATACCTAGTACACTACACTATACCTAGAGCCCTACAGTATACCTAGAACCCTACACTATACCTACAGCCCTACACTATACCTAGAGCCCTACACTATACCTAGGATCCTAGACTATACCTAGAGCCCTACACTATACTTAGAACTCTACACTATACCTAGAACCCTACACTATACGTAGATCCCCACACTATACCTAGAACCCTACACTATACCTAGAGCTCTACACTATACCTAGAACCCTACACCATACCTAGAGCTCTACAATATACCTAGAGCCCTACACTATACTTAGAACCCTACACTATACGTAGATCCCTACACTATACCTAGAACCCTACACTATACCTAGAGCATACACTATACCTAGAAACCTACACTATACCTAAAGCCCTACACTATACCTGGAGCCCTATACTATACCTAGAACCCTACACTATACCTAGAACCTTACACTATACCTAGATCCCTACACTGTACCTAGAGACCTACACTATACCTAGAATCCGGCACTATACCTAGATCCCTACACTATACCTAGAGCCCTGTACTATACCTAGAGCCCTACACTATATCTAGAGCTCTGCAATATACCTAGAGCCCTACACTATACCTAGAACCCCACACTATATCTAAAACCCTACATTATACCTTACACTATACCTAGAGCCCTACACTATACCTAGATCCCTTCACAATAACTAGAGCCCTACACTATACCTAGAGCCCTACACTATACCTAGAGGCCAACACTATACCTAGAACCCTACACCATACCTAGAACTCTACAATATACCTAGAGCCCTACACTATACTTAGAACCCTACACTATACGTAGATCCCTACACTCTACCTAGAACCCTACACTATACCTAGAACATACACTATACCTAGAAACCTACACTATACCTAGAGCCCTACACTATACCTAGAATCCTACACTATACCTAGAACCCTACACTATACCTAGAACCCTACACTATACCTACAGCCCTACACTATACCTAGTACCCTACACTATACCTAGAGCCCTACAGTATACCTACAACCCTACACTATACCTACAGCCCTACACTATACCTAGAGCCCTAAACTATACCTAGGACCCTACACTATACCTAGAGCCCTACACTATACTTAGAACTCTTCACCATACCTAGAACCCTACACTATACGTAGATCCCCACACTATACCTAGAACCCTACACTATACCTAGAGCTCTTCACTATAACTAGAACCCTACACCATACCTAGAGATCTACAATATACCTAGAGCCCTACACTATACCTAGAACCCTACACTATACCTAGAACCCTACACTATACCTACAGCCCTACACTATACCTAGTACCCTACACTATACCTACAGCCCTACACTATATCTAAAACCCTACATTATACCTAGAACCTTACACTATACCTAGAACCCTACACTATACCTAGATCCCTTCACAATAACTAGAGCTCTGCAATATACCTAGAGCCCTAAACTATACCTAGAACCCTACACTATATCTAAAACACTACATTATACCTAGAACCTTACACTATACCTAGAACCCTACACTATACCTAGATCCCTTCACAATAACTAGAGCCCTACACTATACCTAGAGCCCTGCACTATACCTAGAGGGCAACACTATACCTAGAACCCTACACCATACCTAGAGCTCTACAATATATCTAGAGCCCTACACTATACTTAGAACCCTACACTATACGTAAATCCCTACACTATACCTAGAACACTACACTATACCTAGAACATACACTATACATAGAAACCTACACTATACCTAGAGCCCTACACTATACCTAGAATCCTACACTATACATAGAACCCTACACTATACCTAGAACCCTACACTATACATACAGCCCTACACTATACCTAGTACCCTACACTATACCTAGAGCCCTACAGTATACCTAGAACCCTACACTATACCTACAGCCCTAAACTATACCCGAGAGCCCTACACTATACCTAGGACCCTAGAATATACCTAGAGCCCTACACTATACCTAGAGCTCTACAATATACCTAGAGCCCTACACTATACCTAGAACCCTACACTATACCTATAACCCTACACTATACCTACAGCCCTACACTATACCTAGTACCCTACACTATACCTACAGCCCTACACTATATCTAAAACCCTACATTATACCTAGAACCTTACACTATACCTAGAACCCTACACTATACCTAGATCCCTTCACAATAACTAGAGCTCTGCAATATACCTAGAGCCCTAAACTATACCTAGAACCCTACACTATATCTAAAACACTACATTATACCTAGAACCTTACACTATACCTAGAACCCTACACTATACCTAGATCCCTTCACAATAACTAGAGCCCTACACTATACCTAGAGCCCTGCACTATACCTAGAGGCCAACACTATACCTAGAACCCTACACCATACCTAGAGCTCTACAATATACCTAGAGCCCTACACTATACTTAGAACCCTACACTATACGTAAATCCCTACACTATACCTAGAACACTACACTATACCTAGAACATACACTATACCTAGAATCCTACACTATACCTAGAACCCTACACTATACCTAGAACCCTACACTATACATACAGCCCTACACTATACCTAGTACCCTACACTATACCTAGAGCCCTACAGTATACCTAGAACCCTACACTATACCTACAGCCCTAAACTATACCTAGAGCCCTACACTATACCTAGGACCCTAGAATATACCTAGAGCCCTACACTATACTTAGAACTCTACACTATACCTAGAACCCTACACTATACGTAGATCCCCACACTATACCTAGAACCCTACACTATACCTAGAGCTCTACACTATAACTAGAACCCTACACCATACCTAGAGCATACAATATACCTAGAGCCCTACACTATACTTACAACCCTACACTATACGTAGATCCCTACACTATACCTAGAACCCTACTCTATACCTAGAGCCCTACACTATACTTAGAACTCTACACTATACCTAGAACCCTACACTATACGTAGATCCCCACACTATACCTAGAACCCTACACTATACCTAGAGCTCTACAATATACCTAGAACCCTACACTATACCTAGAGCTCTACAATATACCTAGAGCCCTACACTATACTTAGAACCCTACACTATACGTAGATCCCTACACTTTACCTAGAGCCCTACACTATACTTAGAACTCTACACTATACCTAGAACCCTACACTATACGTAGATCCCTACACTATACCTAGAACCCTACACTATACCTAGAGCATACACTATACCTAGAAACCTACACTATACCTATATCCCTACACTATACCTGGAGCCCTATACTATACCTAGAACCCTACACTATACCTAGAATCCTACACTATACCTAGAACCCTACACTATACCTAGAACCCTACACTATACCTACAGCCCTACACTATACCTAGTACCCTACACTATACCTAGAGCCCTACAGTATACCTACAACCCTACACTATACCTACAGCCCTACACTATACCTAGAGCCCTAAACTATACATAGGACCCTACACTATACCTAGAGCCCTACACTATACTTAGAACTCTTCACCATACCTAGAACCCTACACTATACGTAGATCCCCACACTATACCTAGAACCCTACACTATACCTAGAGCTCTTCACTATAACTAGAACCCTACACAATACCTAGAGATCTACAATATACCTAGAGCCCTACACTATACCTAGAATCCTACACTATACATAGAACCCTACACTATACCTAGAACCCTACACTATACATACAGCCCTACACTATACCTAGTACCCTACACTATACCTAGAGCCCTACAGTATACCTAGAACCCTACACTATACCTACAGCCCTAAACTATACCTAGAGCCCTACACTATACCTAGGACCCTAGAATATACCTAGAGCCCTACACTATACCTAGAGCTCTACAATATACCTAGAGCCCTACACTATACCTAGAACCCTACACTATACCTATAACCCTACACTATACCTACAGCCCTACACTATACCTAGTACCCTACACTATACCTACAGCCCTACACTATATCTAAAACCCTACATTATACCTAGAACCTTACACTATACCTAGAACCCTACACTATACCTAGATCCCTTCACAATAACTAGAGCTCTGCAATATACCTAGAGCCCTAAACTATACCTAGAACCCTACACTATACCTAGAACCCTACACTATACCTACAGCCCTACACTATACCTAGTACCCTACACTATACCTAGAGCCCTACAGTATACCTACAACCCTACACTATACCTACAGCCCTACACTATACCTAGAGCCCTAAACTATACCTAGGACCCTACACTATACCTAGAGCCCTACACTATACTTAGAACTCTTCACCATACCTAGAACCCTACACTATACGTAGATCCCCACACTATACCTAGAACCCTACACTATACCTAGAGCTCTTCACTATAACTAGAACCCTACACCATACCTAGAGATCTACAATATACCTAGAGCCCTACACTATACCTAGAACCCTACACTATACCTAGAACCCTACACTATACCTACAGCCCTACACTATACCTAGTACCCTACACTATACCTACAGCCCTACACTATATCTAAAACCCTACATTATACCTAGAACCTTACACTATACCTAGAACCCTACACTATACCTAGATCCCTTCACAATAACTAGAGCTCTGCAATATACCTAGAGCCCTAAACTATACCTAGAACCCTACACTATATCTAAAACACTACATTATACCTAGAACCTTACACTATACCTAGAACCCTACACTATACCTAGATCCCTTCACAATAACTAGAGCCCTACACTATACCTAGAGCCCTGCACTATACCTAGAGGGCAACACTATACCTAGAACCCTACACCATACCTAGAGCTCTACAATATATCTAGAGCCCTACACTATACTTAGAACCCTACACTATACGTAAATCCCTACACTATACCTAGAACACTACACTATACCTAGAACATACACTATACATAGAAACCTACACTATACCTAGAGCCCTACACTATACCTAGAATCCTACACTATACATAGAACCCTACACTATACCTAGAACCCTACACTATACATACAGCCCTACACTATACCTAGTACCCTACACTATACCTAGAGCCCTACAGTATACCTAGAACCCTACACTATACCTACAGCCCTAAACTATACCCGAGAGCCCTACACTATACCTAGGACCCTAGAATATACCTAGAGCCCTACACTATACCTAGAGCTCTACAATATACCTAGAGCCCTACACTATACCTAGAACCCTACACTATACCTATAACCCTACACTATACCTACAGCCCTACACTATACCTAGTACCCTACACTATACCTACAGCCCTACACTATACCTAGATCCCTTCACAATAACTAGAGCTCTGCAATATACCTAGAGCCCTAAACTATACCTAGAACCCTACACTATATCTAAAACACTACATTATACCTAGAACCTTACACTATACCTAGAACCCTACACTATACCTAGATCCCTTCACAATAACTAGAGCCCTACACTATACCTAGAGCCCTGCACTATACCTAGAGGCCAACACTATACCTAGAACCCTACACCATACCTAGAGCTCTACAATATACCTAGAGCCCTACACTATACTTAGAACCCTACACTATACGTAAATCCCTACACTATACCTAGAACACTACACTATACCTAGAACATACACTATACCTAGAATCCTACACTATACCTAGAACCCTACACTATACCTAGAACCCTACACTATACATACAGCCCTACACTATACCTAGTACCCTACACTATACCTAGAGCCCTACAGTATACCTAGAACCCTACACTATACCTACAGCCCTAAACTATACCTAGAGCCCTACACTATACCTAGGACCCTAGAATATACCTAGAGCCCTACACTATACTTAGAACTCTACACTATACCTAGAACCCTACACTATACGTAGATCCCCACACTATACCTAGAACCCTACACTATACCTAGAGCTCTACACTATAACTAGAACCCTACACCATACCTAGAGCATACAATATACCTAGAGCCCTACACTATACTTACAACCCTACACTATACCTAGAACATACACTATACCTAGAATCCTACACTATACCTAGAACCCTACACTATACCTAGAACCCTACACTATACATACAGCCCTACACTATACCTAGTACCCTACACTATACCTAGAACCCTACACTATACCTAGAACCCTACACTATACCTACAGCCCTACACTATACCTAGTACCCTACACTATACCTACAGCCCTACACTATATCTAAAACCCTACATTATACCTAGAACCTTACACTATACCTAGAACCCTACACTATACCTAGATCCCTTCACAATAACTAGAGCTCTGCAATATACCTAGAGCCCTAAACTATACCTAGAACCCTACACTATATCTAAAACACTACATTATACCTAGAACCTTACACTATACCTAGAACCCTACACTATACCTAGATCCCTTCACAATAACTAGAGCCCTACACTATACCTAGAGCCCTGCACTATACCTAGAGGGCAACACTATACCTAGAACCCTACACCATACCTAGAGCTCTACAATATATCTAGAGCCCTACACTATACTTAGAACCCTACACTATACGTAAATCCCTACACTATACCTAGAACACTACACTATACCTAGAACATACACTATACATAGAAACCTACACTATACCTAGAGCCCTACACTATACCTAGAATCCTACACTATACATAGAACCCTACACTATACCTAGAACCCTACACTATACATACAGCCCTACACTATACCTAGTACCCTACACTATACCTAGAGCCCTACAGTATACCTAGAACCCTACACTATACCTACAGCCCTAAACTATACCCGAGAGCCCTACACTATACCTAGGACCCTAGAATATACCTAGAGCCCTACACTATACCTAGAGCTCTACAATATACCTAGAGCCCTACACTATACCTAGAACCCTACACTATACCTATAACCCTACACTATACCTACAGCCCTACACTATACCTAGTACCCTACACTATACCTACAGCCCTACACTATATCTAAAACCCTACATTATACCTAGAACCTTACACTATACCTAGAACCCTACACTATACCTAGATCCCTTCACAATAACTAGAGCTCTGCAATATACCTAGAGCCCTAAACTATACCTAGAACCCTACACTATATCTAAAACACTACATTATACCTAGAACCTTACACTATACCTAGAACCCTACACTATACCTAGATCCCTTCACAATAACTAGAGCCCTACACTATACCTAGAGCCCTGCACTATACCTAGAGGCCAACACTATACCTAGAACCCTACACCATACCTAGAGCTCTACAATATACCTAGAGCCCTACACTATACTTAGAACCCTACACTATACGTAAATCCCTACACTATACCTAGAACACTACACTATACCTAGAACATACACTATACCTAGAATCCTACACTATACCTAGAACCCTACACTATACCTAGAACCCTACACTATACATACAGCCCTACACTATACCTAGTACCCTACACTATACCTAGAGCCCTACAGTATACCTAGAACCCTACACTATACCTACAGCCCTAAACTATACCTAGAGCCCTACACTATACCTAGGACCCTAGAATATACCTAGAGCCCTACACTATACTTAGAACTCTACACTATACCTAGAACCCTACACTATACGTAGATCCCCACACTATACCTAGAACCCTACACTATACCTAGAGCTCTACACTATAACTAGAACCCTACACCATACCTAGAGCATACAATATACCTAGAGCCCTACACTATACTTACAACCCTACACTATACGTAGATCCCTACACTATACCTAGAACCCTACTCTATACCTAGAGCCCTACACTATACTTAGAACTCTACACTATACCTAGAACCCTACACTATACGTAGATCCCCACACTATAGCTAGAACCCTACACTATACCTAGAGCTCTACACTATACCTAGAACCCTACACTATACCTAGAGCTCTACAATATACCTAGAGCCCTACACTATACTTAGAACCCTACACTATACGTAGAACCCTACACTATACGTAGATCCCTACACTATACCTAGAACCCTACACTATACCTAGAGCATACACTATACCTAGAAACCTACACTATACCTATATCCCTACACTATACCTGGAGCCCTATACTATACCTAGAACCCTACACTATACCTAGAATCCTACACTATACCTAGAACCCTACACTATACCTAGAACCCTACACTATACCTACAGCCCTACACTATACCTAGTACCCTACACTATACCTAGAGCCCTACAGTATACCTACAACCCTACACTATACCTACAGCCCTACACTATACCTAGAGCCCTAAACTATACCTAGGACCCTACACTATACCTAGAGCCCTACACTATACTTAGAACTCTTCACCATACCTAGAACCCTACACTATACGTAGATCCCCACACTATACCTAGAACCCTACACTATACCTAGAGCTCTTCACTATAACTAGAACCCTACACAATACCTAGAGATCTACAATATACCTAGAGCCCTACACTATACCTAGAATCCTACACTATACATAGAACCCTACACTATACCTAGAACCCTACACTATACATACAGCCCTACACTATACCTAGTACCCTACACTATACCTAGAGCCCTACAGTATACCTAGAACCCTACACTATACCTACAGCCCTAAACTATACCTAGAGCCCTACACTGTCATGAGCCCTCTCACTCCACCGGGTTACCACCTTAATTTGTTTCCACTATCTTCCACTCTGCTCACCACTCTCTCTACTCAGCCTAACTAGCTCCACCTGTCCCTGCTCTGCTCTGCTCTAATTACTCTGCCAGCTGCGCTGCATTACCCACTAACCTCTCCCAGTATTTAAAGCCCTGTCTTTCAGCTCTCCTTTGTCAGATCGTCTGCAAAGCTCACACCCGGAACCTGTTTGCTCACGCTTCTGGCTCACCCTTGTTTTGTGACCCCGGACCTGCCTGATTCTTGGATACTCTTCTGCCCCAGGAAAACCAGACCTGCTTTCTGCTATAACGACTCCTGACTACTCTTCAATCCCGGTAACTCTGACCAGCCTTCTGCCTTGCTACAACGTATTTGGATTTCCCTTGAACTGTACTGCTGCCTTGTTTCATCCGCCCCGTTGTGTCTGTGTTTCCCCCCCCAGGACTTCTGGACCACCCACCACCGGCGTCATAGGACGCATCGCTGCCACTGGGGGGGGCACAGACCCAGCACATTGGACGGGATCCCTGTTACCCCTGGAGCCTTCACTCACTCCCTACTTCCCTTTTCCCTTAAGTTTTAATAAACTTTCTTGTGTGACGCAATTGTGGTCCTCTGGTCGTCTGTCTGAACCGTGACAGTACGATCTGACCATCATGGACTCAGCGCACACTTCCCCCGACATGGAAACCGACGAACCTGAGCAACCCACTGCCATGCTACGCCTGGAACACACTGAGAGAGGGCTAGCCCGCATGAGCGGCGACATCACCTCTCTGCTTCAGGTCGGCCACCAACAGCATCAGCAGTTCCAGCAGCACCAGCAGCAGTTCCAGCAGCAGCAACAACAACTCGCCATGATCATCCAACTCCTCACCAACCTTACCCCAGCCACTCCGCCCACCGGCCCGGTTCCAGGCAGTCTGCCCACCAGCCCTGCCTCCGAGTTACCTGCCCCGGTCATTGCAGCCGCTGCTCCGGAACCCAAGATTGGAAACCCCGAGCGGTTCAACGGCGATTCTACCCAGGTCCGGCCATTCCTGACTAGCTGCCGACTTCAGTTCTCCTTGCAGCCAAGGACCTTCGCCACGGAGGGGGCTAAAGTTGGGTATGCCATCACTCACCTGACGGGCCGAGCTCGACTCTGGGGAACAGCAGAGTTCGAACGTCAAACCCCCGCATGTGCAACCTTCGAACTGTTTGCTGAGGAGATGCTGAAGGTGTTTGACCTGGATTCACCAACCGCAGAGGCGTCTCGTGAACTGTTCAGTATTCGACAAGGCAGACGAACAGTCGCAGACCATTCCATCGACTTCCGAACCCTGGCAAGACGAAGTTCTTGGAACACACCATCGTTGGTGGACGCGTTCTTCCATAGCTTGGCTGACTATATCAAGGACGAGTTGGTCTCCCATGAACTGCCTTCCACTCTTGATGAAGCCATCGCACTGACTGTCCGGATCGACAGAAGGATACAGACCCGTCGTCGTGAGAGGGGGCGCCAAGGTCCACCAACTACCGGCATTCGGAGAGATCCGACTGGGCTCCTGTCATCTACTGCCACTCACCCAAGTCAGCTTGATCAGTCTGAGCCTATGGAGATTGGGCGAGCCTCTCTCACTCCTGCAGAGCGCCAGCGCCGCTTCACCTCAAACCTCTGCCTCTATTGTGGAGGTGATGGACATCGTGTGGTAACCTGCCCTTTAAAAGCCGAAGCTCACCGGGCATAGGGGGAGTCCGGTTGAGCTCAATGACCATCCAGTCCTCCGACCGCAAACCCCTGCTGCAAGTTCACCTCCGCCTCTCTGACTCAACTCACACCCTGGCTGCTCTGGTGGATTCTGGCGCCGAAGCCAACATAATGGACATCAAGCTGGCACGCCAACTGGGACTGGAGAACCTCCGTTTGACACCTCCTATTCCTGCCCGGGCACTGGACGGACACTTACTCGGGTCGGTCACTCATGTCACGGCCCCGGTCTCGATGGGTCTGTCCGGAAACCATCAAGAAACTATCCAGTTTCACCTGCTCCCCTCTCCAGGCCAACCCCTCATCCTGGGTTACCCATGGCTCCGCCGGCACAACCCTCAGCTCGACTGGGTGACCGGGGTGATCAGGGAGTGGGGAGAGGACTGCCACCGAACCTGCCTGCTTGCTGCCGCACTACCCCCTCGGCCAGTACCTACTAACTCCGCTCCTGACCTCTCCAATGTCCCAGAATGCTACCATGGTCTCAGAGAAGTGTTTAACAAAGCAAGAGCCACATCTCTGCCCCCTCACCGACCGTACGACTGTGCCATCGACCTCCTCCCTGGAACAGCCCCTCCAAAGGGCCGTCTTTATTCGTTGTCTGCTCCTGAAAGAAAGTCCATGGAGGACTACATCAATGACTCTCTGTCCGCAGGATTAATCCGTTCATCTTCATCTCCTGCTGGTGCTGGCTTCTTCTTTGTGGGGAAGAGGGACGGATCTCTTCGCCCCTGCATCGACTACAGGGGACTCAACGACATCACAGTGAAAAACCGTTACCCTCTGCCTCTGCTCACCTCTGCTTTTGAGTTGCTCCAGGGAGCCACTGTTTTTACCAAGTTGGATCTCAGAAACGCTTACCACCTAGTGCGGATCCGGGAGGGAGATGAATGGAAAACCGCATTCAATACACCAACAGGCCACTACGAGTATCTGGTTATGCCTTTTGGCCTCACCAATGCTCCTGCTGTGTTCCAGGCTCTAGTGAATGATGTACTGCGGGACATGTTAAACAAGTTTGTCTTCGTTTACCTGGATGACATCTTAATCTACTCCAGAAACCTGTCTGAACACACCCGCCATGTCCAGCAAGTCCTTCATCGTCTTCTGGAGAATTCCCTCTACGCCAAGGCAGAGAAATGTGAGTTTCACGTCAAGACAGTGGCCTTCCTGGGGTACATAGTGGCAGAGGGAAGTATCCAAATGGATCCTGCCAAAGTATCAGCAGTCACTTCATGGCCAGTTCCGGAGAACAGAAAGAAGCTGCAACAGTTTCTGGGGTTTGCTAACTTCTATAGAAAGTTTATCCGGAACTACAGTACCGTTGCTGCCCCTCTCACTGCTCTAACCAGCACCAAGCAACCCTTCACCTGGACCCCAGCAGCCGACAAAGCCTTCAGTACCCTCAAGGTAAGGTTCACCTCCGCTCCCATCCTCCAGATGCCTGATGTGGACCGGCAATTCATTGTGGAGGTGGACGCCTCGGATGTGGGAGTTGGTGCTGTGATTTCTCAGTGGGCTGCGGAGGATAGGAAGCTCCATCCCTGTGCCTTTTTCTCACGTCGGTTGTCCCCCTCTGAGTGCAATTACGACATAGGGAACCGAGAGCTGCTGGCTGTGAAGCTTGCCTTGGAGGAGTGGCGTCACTGGCTGGAGGGGTCCACCATTCCATTTCTCGTTTGGACCGATCATAAGAACTTGGAGTACATCCGCACGGCCAAACGGTTGAACTCCAGGCAGTCCCGCTGGGCCCTGTTCTTCACCAGGTTTAATTTCACTCTGTCATACCGGCCTGGATCACGCAACACCAAGCCAGACGCCCTCTCCCGTCAATTCCAGAAGGATGACAGCCCCTCCAAGGATCCTGTGTCGATTCTGCCAAGTCCCTGCATCGTAGCAGCTTTGACCTGGGATGTTGAGGAACAGGTGCTGGAAGCTCTCCGTAACCAGCCAGGTCCCAGCACTTGCCCAGCTGACCGCCTTTTTGTCCCCGAAAACCTGAGGTCCCAGGTCGTTCAGTGGGGACATGACTCCCGCCTAGCTTGTCACCCTGGCTCCACCCGCACTTACAACCTGCTCGCCCAGAGGTTCTGGTGGCCCTCTCTGAGAAAGGATGTACGGGAATTCGTCCAAGCCTGCCCCATCTGCAACCAACACAAGTCGTCCTGCCAGCCCCCAGCCGGATTGCTGCAGCCCCTGCCTGTGCCCAGACGTCCCTGGTCTCACATCGCCCTTGACTTTGTCACGGGGCTGCCCCCTTCAAGTGGCATGACCGTCATTCTCACCATAGTTGACCGATTCAGCAAGATGGCACACTTCATTCCCCTCCCCAAGCTCCCAACCGCCAAGGAGACCGCCCAGGTGGTCCTGGAACACGTCTTCCGGATCCACGGACTGCCAAAGGATGTAGTTTCTGACCGTGGTCCACAATTCTCCTCCACTTTTTGGAAGGAGTTCTGTCACCTGCTGGGAGCCACAGTCAGTCTGACTTCCGGATTCCATCCCCAATCCAATGGGCAGTCAGAGCGGGCAAATCAGGAGCTCGAGAAGGCACTGCGTTGCATGACTTCACGCAACCCCCACTCCTGGTCGCAGCAATTGACATGGGTGGAGTACGCACACAATTCTCTGACCTGCTCTGCCATCGGTATGTCCCCTTTCCAATGTGTTTATGGATACCAGCCTCCTCTATTTGCCAGCCAGGAAGGGGAGGTTACTTGCCCATCTGCACTTGCTTTTGCCCGTCGATGTCGCCGCACCTGGTCACAAGCCCGAGCCACACTCCTCAGATCCGTTGCCAGCTACACTACCGGGGCCAACCGTCGGAGAATTCCTGCTCCCACCTACCATGTTGGTCAAAGGGTGTGGTTGTCATCGAAGAACCTGCCACTCAGGGTGGAGTCGCAAAAGCTGGCACCTCGGTTCATTGGCCCATTCCCTATTATAAGAGTGATTAGCCCAACTGCTGTCCGGCTCCAACTGCCTAATTCCATGAGGGTGCACCCCACTTTCCATGTGTCTAAGATTAAGCCCATTCATGAGAGTCCGCTGGTCCCTGCTGCGCCTTGTCCTCCTCCTCCACGGCTCGTCGATGGTGGTCTGGTTTACACCGTCCGCCGCCTGCTTCGGTCCAGACGGAGGGGTAGGGGTCTCCAGTACCTCATTGACTGGGAGGGTTATGGACCTGAGGAAAGGACCTGGGTGCCAGCTAGTCGGATTGTGGATAGGACTCTCATCACCGCCTTCCACCAACGGCATCCTGATCAACCTGCAATCCGTAGGGGCCGCCCCAGAGGGGTCCCTAACCGTCCTGCCCGCTCGGCTTCCTGTCCTGTGCCTGATCCTGTCTCGGGACCTGTCCCATCTCCCGACCACGGCCCTCCGGCTTCCTCCGAGGATGAGGACGTTCACTCGGACCGTTCGGAGGAGTTCTAGCCCTCCTCCGGCTCCCCTCCTCCCGCCCGGCGTGGTGTTGCTCTTGGGACTTCTGGGGCCGTCCCTTGGGGGGGGGGTTCTGTCATGAGCCCTCTCACTCCACCGGGTTACCACCTTAATTTGTTTCCACTATCTTCCACTCTGCTCACCACTCTCTCTACTCAGCCTAACTAGCTCCACCTGTCCCTGCTCTGCTCTGCTCTAATTACTCTGCCAGCTGCGCTGCATTACCCACTAACCTCTCCCAGTATTTAAAGCCCTGTCTTTCAGCTCTCCTTTGTCAGATCGTCTGCAAAGCTCACACCCGGAACCTGTTTGCTCACGCTTCTGGCTCACCCTTGTTTTGTGACCCCGGACCTGCCTGATTCTTGGATACTCTTCTGCCCCAGGAAAACCAGACCTGCTTTCTGCTATAACGACTCCTGACTACTCTTCAATCCCGGTAACTCTGACCAGCCTTCTGCCTTGCTACAACGTATTTGGATTTCCCTTGAACTGTACTGCTGCCTTGTTTCATCCGCCCCGTTGTGTCTGTGTTTCCCCCCCCAGGACTTCTGGACCACCCACCACCGGCGTCATAGGACGCATCGCTGCCACTGGGGGGGGCACAGACCCAGCACATTGGACGGGATCCCTGTTACCCCTGGAGCCTTCACTCACTCCCTACTTCCCTTTTCCCTTAAGTTTTAATAAACTTTCTGGTGTGACGCAATTGTGGTCCTCTGGTCGTCTGTCTGAACCGTGACATACACTATACCTAGGACCCTAGAATATACCTAGAGCCCTACACTATAAATAGAGCTCTACAATATACCTAGAGCCCTACACTATACCTAGAACCCTACACTATACCTATAACCCTACACTATACCTACAGCCCTACACTATACCTAGTACCCTACACTATACCTACAGCCCTACACTATATCTAAAACCCTACATTATACCTAGAACCTTACACTATACCTAGAACCCTACACTATACCTAGATCCCTTCACAATAACTAGAGCTCTGCAATATACCTAGAGCCCTAAACTATACCTAGAACCCTACACTATATCTAAAACACTACATTATACCTAGAACCTTACACTATACCTAGAACCCTACACTATACCTAGATCCCTTCACAATAACTAGAGCCCTACACTATACCTAGAGCCCTGCACTATACCTAGAGGCCAACACTATACCTAGAACCCTACACCATACCTAGAGCTCTACAATATACCTAGAGCCCTACACTATACTTAGAACCCTACACTATACGTAAATCCCTACACTATACCTAGAACACTACACTATACCTAGAACATACACTATACATAGAAACCTACACTATACCTAGAGCCCTACACTATACCTAGAATCCTACACTATACCTAGAACCCTACACTATACCTAGAACCCTACACTATACATACAGCCCTACACTATACCTAGTACCCTACACTATACCTAGAGCCCTACAGTATACCTAGAACCCTACACTATACCTACAGCCCTAAACTATACCCGAGAGCCCTACACTATACCTAGGACCCTAGAATATACCTAGAGCCCTACACTATACCTAGAGCTCTACAATATACCTAGAGCCCTACACTATACCTAGAACCCTACACTATACCTATAACCCTACACTATACCTACAGCCCTACACTATACCTAGTACCCTACACTATACCTACAGCCCTACACTATATCTAAAACCCTACATTATACCTAGAACCTTACACTATACCTAGAACCCTACACTATACCTAGATCCCTTCACAATAACTAGAGCTCTGCAATATACCTAGAGCCCTAAACTATACCTAGAACCCTACACTATATCTAAAACACTACATTATACCTAGAACCTTACACTATACCTAGAACCCTACACTATACCTAGATCCCTTCACAATAACTAGAGCCCTACACTATACCTAGAGCCCTGCACTATACCTAGAGGCCAACACTATACCTAGAACCCTACACCATACCTAGAGCTCTACAATATACCTAGAGCCCTACACTATACTTAGAACCCTACACTATACGTAAATCCCTACACTATACCTAGAACACTACACTATACCTAGAACATACACTATACCTAGAATCCTACACTATACCTAGAACCCTACACTATACCTAGAACCCTACACTATACATACAGCCCTACACTATACCTAGTACCCTACACTATACCTAGAGCCCTACAGTATACCTAGAACCCTACACTATACCTACAGCCCTAAACTATACCTAGAGCCCTACACTATACCTAGGACCCTAGAATATACCTAGAGCCCTACACTATACTTAGAACTCTACACTATACCTAGAACCCTACACTATACGTAGATCCCCACACTATACCTAGAACCCTACACTATACCTAGAGCTCTACACTATAACTAGAACCCTACACCATACCTAGAGCATACAATATACCTAGAGCCCTACACTATACTTACAACCCTACACTATACGTAGATCCCTACACTATACCTAGAACCCTACTCTATACCTAGAGCCCTACACTATACTTAGAACTCTACACTATACCTAGAACCCTACACTATACGTAGATCCCCACACTATACCTAGAACCCTACACTATACCTAGAGCTCTACACTATACCTAGAACCCTACACTATACCTAGAGCTCTACAATATACCTAGAGCCCTACACTATACTTAGAACCCTACACTATACGTAGAACCCTACACTATACGTAGATCCCTACACTATACCTAGAACCCTACACTATACCTAGAGCATACACTATACCTAGAAACCTACACTATACCTATATCCCTACACTATACCTGGAGCCCTATACTATACCTAGAACCCTACACTATACCTAGAATCCTACACTATACCTAGAACCCTACACTATACCTAGAACCCTACACTATACCTACAGCCCTACACTATACCTAGTACCCTACACTATACCTAGAGCCCTACAGTATACCTACAACCCTACACTATACCTACAGCCCTACACTATACCTAGAGCCCTAAACTATACCTAGGACCCTACACTATACCTAGAGCCCTACACTATACTTAGAACTCTTCACCATACCTAGAACCCTACACTATACGTAGATCCCCACACTATACCTAGAACCCTACACTATACCTAGAGCTCTTCACTATAACTAGAACCCTACACAATACCTAGAGATCTACAATATACCTAGAGCCCTACACTATACCTAGAATCCTACACTATACATAGAACCCTACACTATACCTAGAACCCTACACTATACATACAGCCCTACACTATACCTAGTACCCTACACTATACCTAGAGCCCTACAGTATACCTAGAACCCTACACTATACCTACAGCCCTAAACTATACCTAGAGCCCTACACTGTCATGAGCCCTCTCACTCCACCGGGTTACCACCTTAATTTGTTTCCACTATCTTCCACTCTGCTCACCACTCTCTCTACTCAGCCTAACTAGCTCCACCTGTCCCTGCTCTGCTCTGCTCTAATTACTCTGCCAGCTGCGCTGCATTACCCACTAACCTCTCCCAGTATTTAAAGCCCTGTCTTTCAGCTCTCCTTTGTCAGATCGTCTGCAAAGCTCACACCCGGAACCTGTTTGCTCACGCTTCTGGCTCACCCTTGTTTTGTGACCCCGGACCTGCCTGATTCTTGGATACTCTTCTGCCCCAGGAAAACCAGACCTGCTTTCTGCTATAACGACTCCTGACTACTCTTCAATCCCGGTAACTCTGACCAGCCTTCTGCCTTGCTACAACGTATTTGGATTTCCCTTGAACTGTACTGCTGCCTTGTTTCATCCGCCCCGTTGTGTCTGTGTTTCCCCCCCCAGGACTTCTGGACCACCCACCACCGGCGTCATAGGACGCATCGCTGCCACTGGGGGGGGGCACAGACCCAGCACATTGGACGGGATCCCTGTTACCCCTGGAGCCTTCACTCACTCCCTACTTCCCTTTTCCCTTAAGTTTTAATAAACTTTCTGGTGTGACGCAATTGTGGTCCTCTGGTCGTCTGTCTGAACCGTGACAGTACGATCTGACCATCATGGACTCAGCGCACACTTCCCCCGACATGGAAACCGACGAACCTGAGCAACCCACTGCCATGCTACGCCTGGAACACACTGAGAGAGGGCTAGCCCGCATGAGCGGCGACATCACCTCTCTGCTTCAGGTCGGCCACCAACAGCATCAGCAGTTCCAGCAGCACCAGCAGCAGTTCCAGCAGCAGCAACAACAACTCGCCATGATCATCCAACTCCTCACCAACCTTACCCCAGCCACTCCGCCCACCGGCCCGGTTCCAGGCAGTCTGCCCACCAGCCCTGCCTCCGAGTTACCTGCCCCGTTCATTGCAGCCGCTGCTCCGGAACCCAAGATTGGAAACCCCGAGCGGTTCAACGGCGATTCTACCCAGGTCCGGCCATTCCTGACTAGCTGCCGACTTCAGTTCTCCTTGCAGCCAAGGACCTTCGCCACGGAGGGGGCTAAAGTTGGGTATGCCATCACTCACCTGACGGGCCGAGCTCGACTCTGGGGAACAGCAGAGTTCGAACGTCAAACCCCCGCATGTGCAACCTTCGACCTGTTTGCTGAGGAGATGCTGAAGGTGTTTGACCTGGATTCACCAACCGCAGAGGCGTCTCGTGAACTGTTCAGTATTCGACAAGGCAGACGAACAGTCGCAGACCATTCCATCGACTTCCGAACCCTGGCAAGACGAAGTTCTTGGAACACACCATCGTTGGTGGACGCGTTCTTCCATAGCTTGGCTGACTATATCAAGGACGAGTTGGTCTCCCATGAACTGCCTTCCACTCTTGATGAAGCCATCGCACTGACTGTCCGGATCGACAGAAGGATACAGACCCGTCGTCGTGAGAGGGGGCGCCAAGGTCCACCAACTACCGGCATTCGGAGAGATCCGACTGGGCTCCTGTCATCTACTGCCACTCACCCAAGTCAGCTTGATCAGTCTGAGCCTATGGAGATTGGGCGAGCCTCTCTCACTCCTGCAGAGCGCCAGCGCCGCTTCACCTCAAACCTCTGCCTCTATTGTGGAGGTGATGGACATCGTGTGGTAACCTGCCCTTTAAAAGCCGAAGCTCACCGGGCATAGGGGGAGTCCGGTTGAGCTCAATGACCATCCAGTCCTCCGACCGCAAACCCCTGCTGCAAGTTCACCTCCGCCTCTCTGACTCAACTCACACCCTGGCTGCTCTGGTGGATTCTGGCGCCGAAGCCAACATAATGGACATCAAGCTGGCACGCCAACTGGGACTGGAGAACCTCCGTTTGACACCTCCTATTCCTGCCCGGGCACTGGACGGACACTTACTCGGGTCGGTCACTCATGTCACGGCCCCGGTCTCGATGGGTCTGTCCGGAAACCATCAAGAAACTATCCAGTTTCACCTGCTCCCCTCTCCAGGCCAACCCCTCATCCTGGGTTACCCATGGCTCCGCCGGCACAACCCTCAGCTCGACTGGGTGACCGGGGTGATCAGGGAGTGGGGAGAGGACTGCCACCGAACCTGCCTGCTTGCTGCCGCACTACCCCCTCGGCCAGTACCTACTAACTCCGCTCCTGACCTCTCCAATGTCCCAGAATGCTACCATGGTCTCAGAGAAGTGTTTAACAAAGCAAGAGCCACATCTCTGCCCCCTCACCGACCGTACGACTGTGCCATCGACCTCCTCCCTGGAACAGCCCCTCCAAAGGGCCGTCTTTATTCGTTGTCTGCTCCTGAAAGAAAGTCCATGGAGGACTACATCAATGACTCTCTGTCCGCAGGATTAATCCGTTCATCTTCATCTCCTGCTGGTGCTGGCTTCTTCTTTGTGGGGAAGAGGGACGGATCTCTTCGCCCCTGCATCGACTACAGGGGACTCAACGACATCACAGTGAAAAACCGTTACCCTCTGCCTCTGCTCACCTCTGCTTTTGAGTTGCTCCAGGGAGCCACTGTTTTTACCAAGTTGGATCTCAGAAACGCTTACCACCTAGTGCGGATCCGGGAGGGAGATGAATGGAAAACCGCATTCAATACACCAACAGGCCACTACGAGTATCTGGTTATGCCTTTTGGCCTCACCAATGCTCCTGCTGTGTTCCAGGCTCTAGTGAATGATGTACTGCGGGACATGTTAAACAAGTTTGTCTTCGTTTACCTGGATGACATCTTAATCTACTCCAGAAACCTGTCTGAACACACCCGCCATGTCCAGCAAGTCCTTCATCGTCTTCTGGAGAATTCCCTCTACGCCAAGGCAGAGAAATGTGAGTTTCACGTCAAGACAGTGGCCTTCCTGGGGTACATAGTGGCAGAGGGAAGTATCCAAATGGATCCTGCCAAAGTATCAGCAGTCACTTCATGGCCAGTTCCGGAGAACAGAAAGAAGCTGCAACAGTTTCTGGGGTTTGCTAACTTCTATAGAAAGTTTATCCGGAACTACAGTACCGTTGCTGCCCCTCTCACTGCTCTAACCAGCACCAAGCAACCCTTCACCTGGACCCCAGCAGCCGACAAAGCCTTCAGTACCCTCAAGGTAAGGTTCACCTCCGCTCCCATCCTCCAGATGCCTGATGTGGACCGGCAATTCATTGTGGAGGTGGACGCCTCGGATGTGGGAGTTGGTGCTGTGATTTCTCAGTGGGCTGCGGAGGATAGGAAGCTCCATCCCTGTGCCTTTTTCTCACGTCGGTTGTCCCCCTCTGAGTGCAATTACGACATAGGGAACCGAGAGCTGCTGGCTGTGAAGCTTGCCTTGGAGGAGTGGCGTCACTGGCTGGAGGGGTCCACCATTCCATTTCTCGTTTGGACCGATCATAAGAACTTGGAGTACATCCGCACGGCCAAACGGTTGAACTCCAGGCAGTCCCGCTGGGCCCTGTTCTTCACCAGGTTTAATTTCACTCTGTCATACCGGCCTGGATCACGCAACACCAAGCCAGACGCCCTCTCCCGTCAATTCCAGAAGGATGACAGCCCCTCCAAGGATCCTGTGTCGATTCTGCCAAGTCCCTGCATCGTAGCAGCTTTGACCTGGGATGTTGAGGAACAGGTGCTGGAAGCTCTCCGTAACCAGCCAGGTCCCAGCACTTGCCCAGCTGACCGCCTTTTTGTCCCCGAAAACCTGAGGTCCCAGGTCGTTCAGTGGGGACATGACTCCCGCCTAGCTTGTCACCCTGGCTCCACCCGCACTTACAACCTGCTCGCCCAGAGGTTCTGGTGGCCCTCTCTGAGAAAGGATGTACGGGAATTCGTCCAAGCCTGCCCCATCTGCAACCAACACAAGTCGTCCTGCCAGCCCCCAGCCGGATTGCTGCAGCCCCTGCCTGTGCCCAGACGTCCCTGGTCTCACATCGCCCTTGACTTTGTCACGGGGCTGCCCCCTTCAAGTGGCATGACCGTCATTCTCACCATAGTTGACCGATTCAGCAAGATGGCACACTTCATTCCCCTCCCCAAGCTCCCAACCGCCAAGGAGACCGCCCAGGTGGTCCTGGAACACGTCTTCCGGATCCACGGACTGCCAAAGGATGTAGTTTCTGACCGTGGTCCACAATTCTCCTCCACTTTTTGGAAGGAGTTCTGTCACCTGCTGGGAGCCACAGTCAGTCTGACTTCCGGATTCCATCCCCAATCCAATGGGCAGTCAGAGCGGGCAAATCAGGAGCTCGAGAAGGCACTGCGTTGCATGACTTCACGCAACCCCCACTCCTGGTCGCAGCAATTGACATGGGTGGAGTACGCACACAATTCTCTGACCTGCTCTGCCATCGGTATGTCCCCTTTCCAATGTGTTTATGGATACCAGCCTCCTCTATTTGCCAGCCAGGAAGGGGAGGTTACTTGCCCATCTGCACTTGCTTTTGCCCGTCGATGTCGCCGCACCTGGTCACAAGCCCGAGCCACACTCCTCAGATCCGTTGCCAGCTACACTACCGGGGCCAACCGTCGGAGAATTCCTGCTCCCACCTACCATGTTGGTCAAAGGGTGTGGTTGTCATCGAAGAACCTGCCACTCAGGGTGGAGTCGCAAAAGCTGGCACCTCGGTTCATTGGCCCATTCCCTATTATAAGAGTGATTAGCCCAACTGCTGTCCGGCTCCAACTGCCTAATTCCATGAGGGTGCACCCCACTTTCCATGTGTCTAAGATTAAGCCCATTCATGAGAGTCCGCTGGTCCCTGCTGCGCCTTGTCCTCCTCCTCCACGGCTCGTCGATGGTGGTCTGGTTTACACCGTCCGCCGCCTGCTTCGGTCCAGACGGAGGGGTAGGGGTCTCCAGTACCTCATTGACTGGGAGGGTTATGGACCTGAGGAAAGGACCTGGGTGCCAGCTAGTCGGATTGTGGATAGGACTCTCATCACCGCCTTCCACCAACGGCATCCTGATCAACCTGCAATCCGTAGGGGCCGCCCCAGAGGGGTCCCTAACCGTCCTGCCCGCTCGGCTTCCTGTCCTGTGCCTGATCCTGTCTCGGGACCTGTCCCATCTCCCGACCACGGCCCTCCGGCTTCCTCCGAGGATGAGGACGTTCACTCGGACCGTTCGGAGGAGTTCTAGCCCTCCTCCGGCTCCCCTCCTCCCGCCCGGCGTGGTGTTGCTCTTGGGACTTCTGGGGCCGTCCCTTGGGGGGGGGGTTCTGTCATGAGCCCTCTCACTCCACCGGGTTACCACCTTAATTTGTTTCCACTATCTTCCACTCTGCTCACCACTCTCTCTACTCAGCCTAACTAGCTCCACCTGTCCCTGCTCTGCTCTGCTCTAATTACTCTGCCAGCTGCGCTGCATTACCCACTAACCTCTCCCAGTATTTAAAGCCCTGTCTTTCAGCTCTCCTTTGTCAGATCGTCTGCAAAGCTCACACCCGGAACCTGTTTGCTCACGCTTCTGGCTCACCCTTGTTTTGTGACCCCGGACCTGCCTGATTCTTGGATACTCTTCTGCCCCAGGAAAACCAGACCTGCTTTCTGCTATAACGACTCCTGACTACTCTTCAATCCCGGTAACTCTGACCAGCCTTCTGCCTTGCTACAACGTATTTGGATTTCCCTTGAACTGTACTGCTGCCTTGTTTCATCCGCCCCGTTGTGTCTGTGTTTCCCCCCCCAGGACTTCTGGACCACCCACCACCGGCGTCATAGGACGCATCGCTGCCACTGGGGGGGGCACAGACCCAGCACATTGGACGGGATCCCTGTTACCCCTGGAGCCTTCACTCACTCCCTACTTCCCTTTTCCCTTAAGTTTTAATAAACTTTCTGGTGTGACGCAATTGTGGTCCTCTGGTCGTCTGTCTGAACCGTGACATACACTATACCTAGGACCCTAGAATATACCTAGAGCCCTACACTATAAATAGAGCTCTACAATATACCTAGAGCCCTACACTATACCTAGAACCCTACACTATACCTATAACCCTACACTATACCTACAGCCCTACACTATACCTAGTACCCTACACTATACCTACAGCCCTACACTATATCTAAAACCCTACATTATACCTAGAACCTTACACTATACCTAGAACCCTACACTATACCTAGATCCCTTCACAATAACTAGAGCTCTGCAATATACCTAGAGCCCTAAACTATACCTAGAACCCTACACTATATCTAAAACACTACATTATACCTAGAACCTTACACTATACCTAGAACCCTACACTATACCTAGATCCCTTCACAATAACTAGAGCCCTACACTATACCTAGAGCCCTGCACTATACCTAGAGGCCAACACTATACCTAGAACCCTACACCATACCTAGAGCTCTACAATATACCTAGAGCCCTACACTATACTTAGAACCCTACACTATACGTAAATCCCTACACTATACCTAGAACACTACACTATACCTAGAACATACACTATACATAGAAACCTACACTATACCTAGAGCCCTACACTATACCTAGAATCCTACACTATACCTAGAACCCTACACTATACCTAGAACCCTACACTATACATACAGCCCTACACTATACCTAGTACCCTACACTATACCTAGAGCCCTACAGTATACCTAGAACCCTACACTATACCTACAGCCCTAAACTATACCTAGAGCCCTACACTATACCTAGAACCCTACACTATACGTAGATCCCCACACTATACCTAGAACCCTACACTATACCTAGAGCTCTACACTATAACTAGAACCCTACACCATACCTAGAGCATACAATATACCTAGAGCCCTACACTATACTTAGAACCCTACACTATACGTAGATCCCTACACTATACCTAGAACCCTACTCTATACCTAGAGCCCTACACAATACTTAGAACTCTACACTATACCTAGAACCCTACACTATACGTAGATCCCCACACTATACCTAGAACCCTACACTATACCTAGAGCTCTACACTATACCTAGAACCCTACACCATACCTAGAGCTCTACAATATACCTAGAGCCCTACACTATACTTAGAACCCTACACTATACGTAGATCCCTACACTATACCTAGAGCCCTACACTATACTTAGAACTCTACACTATACCTAGAACCCTACACTATACGTAGATCCCTACACTATACCTAGAACCCTACACTATACCTAGAGCATACACTATACCTAGAAACCTACACTATACCTATATCCCTACACTATACCTGGAGCCCTATACTATACCTAGAACCCTACACTATACCTAGAACCCTACACTATACCTAGATCTCTACACTGTACCTAGAGACCTACACTATACCTAGAATCCTGCACTATACCTAGATCCCTACACTATACCTAGAGCCCTGTACTATACCTAGATCCCTACACTATATCTAGAGCTCTGCAATATACCTAGAACCCTACACTATACCTAGAACACTACACTATATCTAAAACCCTACATTATACCTAGAACCTTACACTATACCTAGAGCCCTACACTATACCTAGATCCCTTCACAATAACTAGAGCCCTACACTATACCTAGAGCCCTACAATATACCTAGAGGCCAACACTATACCTAGAACCCTACACCATACCTAGAACTCTACAATATACCTAGAGCCCTACACTATACTTAGAACCCTACACTATACGTAGATCCCTACACTATACCTAGAACCCTACACTATACCTAGAACATACACTATACCTAGAAACCTACACTATACCTAGAGCCCTACACTATACCTAGAATCCTACACTATACCTAGAACCCTACACTATACCTAGAACCCTACACTATACCTACAGCCCTACACTATACCTAGTACCCTACACTATACCTAGAGCCCTACAGTATACCTAGAACCCTACACTATACCTACAGCCCTACACTATACCTAGAGCCCTACACTATACCTAGGACCCTACACTATACCTAGAGCCCTACACTATACTTAGAACTCTACACTATACCTAGAACCCTACACTATACGTAGATCCCCACACTATACCTAGAACCCTACACTATACCTAGAGCTCTACACTATAACTAGAACCCTACACCATACCTAGAGCTCTACAATATACCTAGAGCCCTACACTATACTTAGAACCCTACACTATACGTAGATCCCTACACTATACCTAGAACCCTACACTATACCTAGAGCATACACTATACCTAGAAACCTACACTATACCTAGAGCCCTACACTATACCTAGAATCCTACACTATACCTAGAACCCTACACTATACCTACAGCCCTACACTATACCTAGTACCCTACACTATACCTAGAGCCCTACAGTATACCTAGAACCCTACACTATACCTACAGCCCTACACTATATCTAAAACCCTACATTATACCTTACACTATACCTAGAACCCTACACTATACCTAGATCCCTTCACAATAACTAGAGCTCTGCAATATACCTAGAGCCCTAAACTATACCTAGAACCCTACACTATATCTAAAACACTACATTATACCTAGATCCTTACACTATACCTAGAACCCTACACTATACCTAGATCCCTTCACAATAACTAGAGCCCTACACTATACCTAGAGCCCTACACTATACCTAGAGGCCAACACTATACCTAGAACCCTACACTATACCTAGAATCCTACACTATACCTAGAACCCTACACTATACCTAGAACCCTACACTATACCTACAGCCCTACACTATACCTAGTACCCTACACTATACCTAGAGCCCTACAGTATACCTAGAACCCTACACTATACCTACAGCCCTGCACTATACCTAGAGCCCTACACTATACCTAGGACCCTAGACTATACCTAGAGCCCTACACTATACTTAGAACTCTACACTATACCTAGAACCCTACACTATACGTAGATCCCCACACTATACCTAGAACCCTACACTATACCTAGAGCTCTACACTATACCTAGAACCCTACACCATACCTAGAGCTCTACAATATACCTAGAGCCCTACACTATACTTAGAACCCTACACTATACGTAGATCCCTACACTATACCTAGAACCCTACACTATACCTAGAGCCCTACACTATACTTAGAACTCTACACTGTACCTAGAACCCTACACTATACGTAGATCCCCACACTATACCTAGAACCCTACACTATACCTAGAGCTCTACACTATACCTAGAACCCTACACCATACCTAGAGCTCTACAATACACCTAGAGCCCTACACTATACTTAGAACCCTACACTATACGTAGATCCCTACACTATACCTAGAACCCTACTCTATACCTAGAGCATACACTATACCTAGAAACCTACACTATACCTAGAGCCCTACACTATACCTAGAATCCTACACTATACCTAGAACCCTACACTATACCTAGATCCCTACACTATACCTACAGCCCTACACTATACCTAGTACCCTACACTATACCTAGAGCCCTACAGTATACCTAGAACCCTACACTATACCTACAGCCCTACACTATACCTAGAGCCCTACACTATACCTAGGACCCTACACTATACCTAGAGCCCTACACTATACTTACAACTCTACACTATACCTAGAACCCTACACTATACGTAGATCCCCACACTATAACTAGAACCCTACACTATACGTAGATCCCTACACTATACCTTGAGCTCTACACTATACCTAGAGCCCTGCACTATACCTAGAGCATACACTACACCTAGAACCCTATACTATACCTAGAACCCTACACTATACCTAGATCCCTACACTATACCTAGAATCCTACACTATACCTAGAGCCCTACACTATACCTAGAACCCTATACAATACCTACAGCCCTACACTATACCTAGTACCCTGCACTATACCTAGAACCCTACACTATACCTAGAACCCTACACTATACCTAGATCCCTACACTATACCTAGAACCCTACACAATACCTACAGCCCTACACTATACCTAGTACCCTACACTATACCTAGAACCCTACACTATACCTAGAACCCTACATTATACCTAGAGCTCTACACTATACCTATAACCCTACACTATACCTAGAACCCTACACTATACCTAGAACCCTACACTATACCTAGAGCTCTACACTATACCTAGAACCCTACACTATACCTAGAACCCTACACTATACCTAGAGCCCTACACTATACCTAGAAACCTACACAATACCTACAGCCCTACACTATACCTAGTACCCTACCCTACACTATACCTAGAACCCTACACTATACCTAGAGCTCTACACTATACCTAGTACCCTACACTATACCTAGAACCCTACACTATACCTAGAGCTCTACACTATACCTAGAACCCTACACTATACCTAGATCCCTACACTATACCTAAAGCCCTAAGAGCCATACACTATACCTAGAGTGCTGACAAGAAAATAATGAATTCTAGTCATGTCTTAGTCACACTTTACTTTCCTAAGGGGAGGAACACATTTCTTCTCACAACAACGTCAGTCCTCCCTTAAGGGCCCTGTGCTGTGACTACTGAGCGCAGCGTCTTTGGCTCTATGCTTTGATTCATGCTACCTATAGCCTTATGATCACAGTGGGGCGGCCCTGATAGAGGCAGATAGCAGAGCAGCATGGAGGGAAGGGGAGGGAAACTCAGGTGATGTGGTTTGCAAAGGTCGATGAGACCATCGCGTCCATCCTTGGCTGTGAATGCTAATGATGACCTTTTAGAAGTAAGTGCCCCCCCCCCCCCCCGATATCCCCCCAACCCCAACCCTGTATCGTGTTCCAGGGTGAACGAGGCACTGACGGAGCCCCCGGGACCCCCGGAACGCCAGTGTGTGCAGTTAGATGACCAGGCCACTAGGTGGCAGTAGATGTCATATTGACTTTAACCACAAGGAGGTGGATTGTTTACCCCAAATAAATGGATCTCAAATATCAGACATAGTGGATTAACCTGTCACATTTACATAACACTAGGGGTAAACAATTTGTAGTCATAACTTTCCTTGCGGTGACTGCACTGGCTGTATTTGATATAAAACAGAATTAGGCCGACGGTGTCATATTTTTATTAATTTTTTACATCAGCATCAACTGTCGTAAGACTGCAGCAAGGAAAAAAACATGTTTCTGCTTTCATCAGAGCAGAGTGAATGCAGAGCTGTGAAAGAGAGAGTGTCTTTGATATTCAAGCAGATCGTTTTTCAACAGGCTCTTTCCCTCCTTCTCTGCCAGGGTGAAGCTGGGCCCAGGGGAGGCAAAGGAGAGGTTTCCAGAACTAGGCTGCTGCATTACACTTCAGCTACGCTACACGCCTCGCCGTCAATGTGACGTTCTACCTGCTACAAGCCTCGCCGTCAATGTGACGTTCTACCTGCTACACAGAAACCAATGTGACGTTCTACCTGCTGCACAGAAACGAACCAAAATCAAATTTTTCTTCACATTATTTACATTCACAAGATAGAATGAACGCATCAGCCTCTGAGAATTTAACCTCAGCGATTCTTGAGCTTGGACGCAACGCGAGCAGTGTAGCAGCTTTCATTGATTTCAGAGGAAGCATTCCCTCAACGGCTGATGGCAATGCCAGACGCCCAATGGCTGTAGTGTAGCAGGGCCGTTAGATATAATCTATTCTGCCTCATTCTACACCAGAGCCCAGATCCACTCAAGCCATCTGAACTGAGCAACACTACTGAACATGCCATACCATGAAGCCTCCGACATCACACCCGATGGGCCTAGCTAGATAGACACGACAGACAGCAGACCTATTGTGAAATCCATATCACATAAGGCCCTTGCACACCAAGTTCAACATTAACATTTTAAAAGATACATGTCCGCATATTTCCACTATGATTTCTTTGTACACCTATTCTGAAACGGTTGCTCATTTTCTACTCTCAAGGTAAATATTTTGTATGCAGAGGCCCTATCCTGTGTTTAGTGTACAGTTGGTGACCATATTTCTCCTCAAGGTCATCAGAAAGGCAGTTGGTGACCATATTTCTCCTCACGGTCATCAGAAAGGCAGCTGGTGACCATATTTCTCCTCACGGTCATCAGAAAGGCAGTTGGTGACCATATTTCTCCTCATGGTCATCAGAAAGGCAGTTGGTGACCATATTTCTCCTCATGGTCATCAGAAAGGCAGTTGGTGACCATATTTCTCCTCATGGTCATCAGAAAGGCAGTTGGTGACCATATTTCTCCTCATGGTCATCAGAAAGGCATGACAGGGGACATCGGCATCAGTGGCACCAACGGGAAGAAAGGGGATTTGGGACACGTGGGGGCAACTGGCCCGCGGGGATCTCCCGGCGAGGACGGTTTGACTGGGCAACCGGGAATGCCAGGCTACCCTGGGAAGCCTGTGAGTTTTCCTGAATCCTGACCTTTCTCTAAAATCACCCTGTCCGTTTCTCCAAACCTTTGCCATCCAGACGCCAACCGTCTTACCCATTGCGGCCTTATCTGTGTCTTACAGGGGAAGCCTCCCTCCGACAACCACTTGATGAAGCTCTGCAGCGTTGTGTTGCAGAGTAAGTACCTGTCACAGCCCGCCCAGCGGTAGCTCTGCAGTGTCAATAACTAAAGTGCAAATTGAAGTAAGCTGGAAAGCGCATGGCTTGTTGTTGACTCAGTAGCTTAAGGCTGTCGGGATTAAACAATACACACATATATTGACATGTAAATTGAGTGTAGGGACTTGACTATGCCTAATAATTCATGTTCAATATGAATACATATTTTTTTTATGTGGGGGATTCTTTATTTATGTTTTTTAGGGGGTAGATCAGCTTTAATATTGCAGACAGATTGTGGCTTCCATCAAACCTGTCATCAAGGCAAAGGGTGGCTATTTGAAGAATTAATCTTAAATATAAAATTTGTTTGGATTTTTGTAACACTTTTATGGTTACTACATGATTCCATATGTGTTATTTCAAAGTTTTGATGTCTTCACTATTATTCTACAACGTAGGAAATAGTAAATATAAAGAAAAACCCTTGAATGAGTAGGTGTGTCCAAACTTTTGACTGGTAGTGTATACATAACAAAAAAATATATTGTTATATATTTCCTTTATTATTTTCCCCTAACCCTACCACCCCTCCCCTATAATAAACTAATGAGCAACACACTTAGGCTTCTACTTCCAGTTTATACAGTACATACTATATACATTTTACAGACACAGTATATTTTAACATTAGTTATCTGGTTATTTTTAGTCTCACCCTACAGCTCCACTCAACCCCTCCCATCTATCTCTGAAGATCATCCAGTTTTGATTTCTATTTGCCAAATATCTTCCAACTGTACTGTGATGTTTCACAAAAGTTTCTGAACCTTTCTATTCTCATAGTTTCTACAGATTGTAAATGAAAGATAAACATTTTTGATAAGAGCATTATTATATTATTGATCGATTGACTATGACTTTTCAAGTCACCCAGCAGTGCTATTTGCAGAGCAGGAAGGTAAAACAGTAACATCCACACGGCATAATATTACAGTCAGTAGCAATATGTTTACCTGGTAACAGAATATGGTGTAATGTGGGCTAAAAGTGCCAATCATGAGACATCTTAATGACTTGGTAAAAAATGCTGTGCATAGCTTGATTGATTGATTAATTGAGATTGACTGATTGATTGACTGATTGACTTAGTGATTTGATTAACCAAATTGTGGTTGGGCCCTCCCAGATCTGCTCCCCCAGCTGCTGCTGTCATAGATTCTGCCGAGGCTGCCCCTCCTCTTTGCTCGGGCAGGCTTTGGCGTTCGTCGTCACCGGAGCACTAGCTGCTACCGATCCATGTATCTATGTTCGACTTGTTTTGTCTTCATTGGTCACACCTGTTTCCCATCATGTAGTTATGTCTTCCCCATTTAACCCTCTGTCTCACACTGTGTGTTGTGCGTGTTTGTTCATGTTTTGGTTGTCGTTAGTGTGCGGGTTTGTTCCCTCCCTGCGTGGAGGTTCTTGTTCTTTCTTTTACCTACGAGTGAAGTACGTTTTTTGATTAGCTCTGTGTCCTGCGCTTTACTTCGCCTACCGCATTACACTGACGCCTTGACAGCTGCAGACACTAGCGAGACGGTGAAGGACAGCCTGAAGCACCAGGACTCAAAAGGTTCCACCGGAACCCCAGGCTACCTGGGTAGAACCGGCTCACCACGACACTCAGGACCCCCCGGCTTGCAGGGGACCCTGGGAGTCAAAGGTAACACGCCCCAAAGACTGAACTGAGTATTTGGTAGCATTTCATTCTACAGCAGTGGTCACCAAGATCACTTGTTGAGTCAAAATGCAAGCCGAGATCTACCGCACAGATGTTTTAAAAACATGACTTAAAAAACGTAAGCCTATGCAACATGAACCAATGAAAAACAGTTCTGTAACAGTGAGGTTTGTGCAGTAGGCAATAGGCCCAGTACATTATCACTGCATATTGGCTTTGCTTGAATTGTCCTGCCAATGTTGTTCTTCTCAGACCATTTAGAAATTATATTTAAAACATTTATGCATATGATCACACTGGTAATAGATAGTTTATTGTGTTACTTGTGAGGCACAGCTGAGTGAGCATAATAATTAGCTTTGTTTTTACTGGTCTGATGGTCAGTCTGAGGGGAGGGAGAGAGCAGTGGTGAGGCTGCCTCTCACCCGACTCACCATCTCCCTGCTCTCCTGAGAAAAGGGGACACAGTCTTCCAGCTGATGGTGAAACTCAAGTAGCACTGCATTATTTCTGCCTCATGCACCAATTCATGTTGTTACTCCTATGATCAGAGAAAGTGAAATATTCCTCGACATTAAAAAAGACACAAGCCGCTAATAATACCAACGCAAGCTTATCGGAACACTTTGCTGTACTCGTTCATTGCAGCTGCAGTGGCTTACATAGCTTATATGGCTTATAAAGGTGTTGAACAAAGTGTTGACAGTGTTGAATAACAACTTAAACAAGAACGTACAAATAAAACAGCAGTTCTTTGCTGTGTTCGTTGTCTAGTCATGGTTTTAAACGTTTTTTGTAATCTCACAGTATCAAATTTGCTGTGCGTTAGAGGCTTTCTTTCTACAGCCTATGGCTCGACGAAACTGTGCAGACATGGTGTTCTGAGCTATCTGATTGGCCAGAGATAGCCTTACTAGGTGCACTTGATTCGCTCTCTGGGCCTGCCGGGTAGCCGCTGTTCTACATTCAGACACATGAAATGGTTCAAACTGGGAACAATTTGCCTTCCCGGCACCAGGGCTGCTGACTCAAGCGCACCTACTGCAGACAGCGCGAAAACAGATACAAAAAATGTTTTGGTGATCGACTAGGAATACCTTCTCTACAGGTTGGGATAAAGCCATTATTACTTGGTAATACATATGGAAAGAATAATATGACTCCCCTTATGAGTCAACTATGAACCACCTATGTGTACTGATATATGTGGTTTAAGGAGCCATAGTCTAGTAAAGCACTGTGCTGGTAATACAGCATCCTTCTGTAAATGCATTGGATTTCAACAGGGGCTTCATATACAGTTGAAGTCGGAAGTTTACATACACTTAGGTTGGAGTCATTAAAACTCGTTTTTCAACCACTCACAAATGTATTGTTAACAAACTATAGTTTTGGCAAGTCGGTTAGGACATCTACTTTGTGCATGACACAAGTAATTTTTCCAACAATTGTTTACAGACAGATTATTTCACTTATAATTCACTGTTCCACAATTCCAGTGGGTCAGAAGTTTACATACACTAAGTTGACTGTGCCTTTAAACAGCTTGGAAAATTCCAGAAAATGATGTAATGGCTTTAGAAGCTTCTGATAGGCTAATTGACATAATTTGAGTGTATTTCAAGGCCTACCTTCAAACTCAGTGCCTTTGCTTGACATCATGGGAAAATCAAAAGAAATCAGCCAAGACCTCAGAAAAAAAATTGTAGACCTCCACAAGTCTGGTTCAGCCTTGGGAGCAATTTCCAAACGCCTGAAGGTAGTATGCAAGTATAAACACCATGGGACCACGCAGCCGTCATACCGCTCAGGAAGGAGACGCGTTCTGTCTCCTAGAGATGAACGTACTTTGGTGTGAAAAGTGCAAATCAATCCCAGAACAACAGCAAATGACCTTGGGAAGATGCTGGAGGAAACAGGTACAAAAGTATCTATATCCACAGTAAAACGAGTCCTGTATCTCCGCAAGGAAGAAGCCACTGCTCCAAAACCGCCATAAAAAAGCCAGACTACGGTTTGCAACTGCACATGGGGACAAAGATCGTACTTTTTGGAGAAATGTCCTCTGGTCTGATGAAACAAAAATAGAACTGTTTGGCCATAATGACCATCGTTATGTTTGGAGGAAAAAGGGGGACGCTTGCAAGCCGAAGAACACCATCCCAACCGTGAAGCACGGGGGTGGCAGCATCATGCGGTGGGGGTGCTTTGCTGCAGGAGGGACTGGTGCACTTCACAAAATAGATGGCATCATGAGGAAGGAAAATTATGTGGATATATTGAAGCAACATCTGAAGACATCAGTCAGGAAGTTAAAACTTGGTCGCAAATGGGTCTTCCAAATGGACAATGACCCCAAGCATACTTTCAAAGTTGTGGCAAAATGGCTTAAGGACAACAAAGTCAAGGTATTGGAGTGGCCATCACAAAGCCCTGACCTCAATCCTATAGAAAATGTGTGGGCAGAACAGAAAAAGCGTGTGCGAGCAAGGAGGCCTACGAACCTGACTCAGTTACACCAGCTCTGTCAGGAGGAATGGGCCAAAATTCACACAACTTATTGTGGGAAGCTTGTGGAAGGCTACCCAAAACGTTTGACCCAAGTTAAACAATTTAAAGGCAATGCTACCAAATACTAATTGAGTGTATGTAAACTTCTGACCCACTGGGAATGTGATAAAATAAATAAAAGCTTAAATAAATCATTCTCTCTACTATTATTCTGACATTTCACATTCTTAAAATAAAGTGGTGATCCTAACTGACCTAAGACAGGGAATGTTTACTAGGATTAAATGTCAGGAATTGTGAAAAACTGAGTTTAAATGTATTTGGCTAAGGTGTATATAAACCTCTGACTTCAACTGTACAATGTTCTCTACTTGAAGTTACAGTGGTGTATGTTAGCACGTGAGTAATAGCCATGTTGGTTCTATACAACAGTATGAAAAATGTATGCACTCACTAACTGTAAGTCCCTCTGGGTAAGAGTGTCTGCTAAATGACTAAAATGTAAATGTATACACAGTATAATGATTATAAATGTGCTGTCATCCTCAGGTGACACTGGGCCAAGAGGACTGTCATCCTCAGGTGACACTGGGCCAAGAGGACTGTCATCCTCAGGTGACACTGGACCAAGAGGACTGTCATCCTCAGGTGACACTGGACCAATAGGACTGTCATCCTCAGGTGACACTGGGCCAAGAGGATTGTCATCATCAGGTGACACTGGGCCAAGAGTATTGTCATCCTTAGTTGACACTGGACCAAGAGACTGTCATCCTCAGGTGACACTGGGCCAAGAGGACTGTCATCCTCAGGTGACATTGGGCCAAGAGGGCTGTCATCCTCAGGTGACACTGGGCCAAGAGGACTGTCATCCTCTAGGGATTCAGAGCTCGAACAGGAACAGGCTAAAGTGGCTAGTTAGCGGTAAATCATGACTAATTTGCCCCATCTGTCAAGGAGAGTGTCCAGTGATTGGAGCCTTTTAAATAAGTATCTTCCAGAGAGCATAAAATCCTAGCCAGCCTGCACAATGTTCTTCTAGAGCCACATATCACATAGCTCCGTATGAAACCATCACAATTGATTCTTCTGAAACACAAAAACACACTTCTCATTCTGTGGAGTCATAACCTCCTATCGTAAATGTATCCTAAATGACGAGCAGGAGTACAGGGGCCTCGTGGATCTGACGGCATCCGATGTCCGGGCCCTCAGGGGATGCCTTGGAAGTCGGGAAGTCCCGTAATACTAGGGAAACGAGGGTCGTCAGGACTTCCGGGAGTGTGTGACATGTCTTCGTGCTACCAGGCCTACAACCTCAGGAACAAACCCGACAGCAAAGGGTCCAGCTTCTGAGAGTAAAGGGGCCCCTAGAGGGGAGGGAGGTGTAGGCTAGAAGCCCTGGACGGTCTTCAATGTGGGGGTCAAGATGCCACGTTACACTTTAAGACAAGCGCGTCCCATCTTATCTTAAGACAAGGGCGTCCCATCTTATCTTAAGACAAGGGCGTCCCATCTTATCTTAAGACAAGGGCGTCCCATCTTATCTTAAGACAAGGGCGTCCCATCTTATCTTAAGACAAGGGCGTCCCATCTTATCTTAAGACAAGCGCGTCCCATCTTATCTTAAGACAAGGGCGTCCCATCTTATCTTAAGACAAGCGCGTCCCATCTTATCTTAAGACAAGCGCGTCCCATCTTATCTTAAGGCAAGGGCGTCCCATCTTATCTTAAGGCAAGGGCGTCCCATCTTATCTTAAGACAAGGGCGTCCCATCTTATCTTAAGACAAGGGCGTCCCATCTTATCTTAAGACAAGCGCGTCCCATCTTATCTTAAGGCAAGGGCGTCCCATCTTATCTTAAGACAAGGGTGTCCCATCTTATCTTAAGACAAGGGCGTCCCATCTTATCTTAAGGCAAGGGCGTCCCATCTTATCTTAAGACAAGGGCGTCCCATCTTATCTTAAGACAAGGGCGTCCCATCTTATCTTAAGACAAGAGCGTCCCATCTTATCTTAAGACAAGGGCGTCCCATCTTATCTTAAGACAAGGGCGTCCCATCTTATCTTAAGGCAAGCATGTGTGTGTGTGTGTGTGTGTGTGTGTGTGTGTGTGTGTGTGTGTGTGGATGGCATTTTGCTCCAGTCATAAAGTAACACCTGAAGGTGGAATATAAACCTGTTTCTGCTTTAAGACATATGCAAGTTCACTTTGTGGTGAAAAACACAGAAATTCCAGAGTTTATTCAGTGTACATGAATAAAGCGCAGCAAGCGTCAAAACGAAACATCCACCTTGGCTACATACAAGGAAAGAGTAGCTCAACCGAGTTACTCACTCTCACAATGAACAATCACTCACAAAGGACAAGGGGGCAGAGGGAACACTTATACACAGACTAATGAGGGAATGAGTACCAGGTGTGTGTGATTGACAAGACAAGACAAGACAAATGGAGTGATGATAAATGGAGCGGTAGTGGCAAGTAAGCCGGCGACGACGAACGCCGAAACCTGCCCGAGCAAGGAGGAGGGGCAGCCTCGGCTGAATTCGTGACAACTTTGCTGTTCAGTGGACATATTTTTGTCCTGATTTACTGAAATTAGGGCTATACTGAGACTTCTGAGTGATTTATATATATCCTGTATGTTTGTAGGGTTCAGGGTAAATGAAAGAACCATACGTTTTATTATTAGTTAAAAAAAATTATTCTGTTGATAAAGAGCAAATGTTATTAGCTGTACATATTGCACTGCCTAGGTACTGTGACGCTACCTCCTGTTCACGAGGCTTTACAGATGTCGGATATTAACTTGATCACTGTTTTGTTGCGGAGAATTTTCCTGATACATCAGGAAATTCAAATGAACCTCGTGACTGTAAAAAAAGCAACTACACTGAACAAAAATATAAACGCAACATGTAAAGTGTTGTTCCCATGTTTCATGAGCTGAAATAACATTTTCCAGAAATGTTCCATACGCACAAAAAGCTTATTTCTCTTTACTTCCCTGTTAGTGAGCATTTTCTCCTTTGCCAACATAATCCATCCACCTGACAGGTGTGGCATATCATGAAGCTGATTAATAAACAGCATGATCATTACACAGCTGCACCTTGTGCTGGGGACAATAAATGGCCACTCTAAAATGTGTAGTTTTTCGCACACAACACAATGCCACAGATATCTGAAGTTTTGAGGTAGTGGGCAATTGGCATGCTGATTACAGGATTCTACAACGGGTTGGTCAAAACAAGCATTATGATTGGTTGAGATGTGTTCTAAGCCATACTAATTTAACCTATTTAGCACGAGTAAGCCTATGACGCAAAAATGGGCATCTTGTTTTCTGTTACATTCTGAGAAATCCCTACGCATCAGCCCTGCCAGCCAATTTATTAACTTGATCTCCACTGTAAAAAGCATCTAGACATTATTCTTGCCTAACATTTGGTTTGCAACAACCGGGGGTTGTGCAAACGTTGCTGTCTGTCTCTCGACATTTGCAACATTGTTTCAATATTGAAAATCGATGTCCACTGTCCTATTGAGAATGAACATGTCAGGATGAGATGGACATCTTTTCTCAGCCAGTCGAAATCATGAATCAGCATCATTTTTATGGATATATACAAATAAATGTCAATAGAAAACAGGTCAAACTAAATGAAATGCAGCTACTTTGCTGTTATTCTATATTCATGTCTTGACCTGACTGCACGCAAAAGGATAAGAGTGTTGCCAGCCAGCATGGCAACGAAACATTTAGAACAAACTACTGGGTTGTGTCTCTGGCAACCTAACCGATAGAATGAATGGCCAGCCGGCTTGGCTAGCAACCATAGATGTGTCGGGACGAGGCCTGTATTTTCATTCAGGGATGAAATAGTAGCCTATGAATACATTTATCATAATTAGACACATTTCACTATGGCATGAAATAGTCCAAAGTAGATTTTTTTTGCATTTTAGCTAACCCTAACCCTTTTCCTAACCTTAACCTACTCCTCCTAACCTGCTACGTTAATTCTCCACATTTTTGACAAAAGTTGTATCCCTTCTCGACAAAACCGGACTTCCACTTCATCCTTCTCTTCCGAACCGCTCCTTTCCACTCTGAAGGATCTTTTATTTTCTTGGTTCCTCCCCCTCGGCTGGTCCATTCTCCTCCCCCTTGGCTGGTCCATTCTCCTCACCCTCGGCTGGCCCATTCTTCTCCACCTCGGTTGGCCCATTCTCCTCCCCCTCGGCTGGTTCATTCTCCTCCCCCTCGGCTGGCCCATTCTCCTCCCCGAGGATGTTGCGGTGGACTGACCCATTGATCTAGCTAACGTTAGCTAGCTACATGGTTGACACTGCAGCTAGCTAGTTTATCTAGTGGCAACCAATGTGATAGCTAGTTAGCTATCGCCACACATATTTTTAATTTTTTACTTTAGTTTATTTTACTAAATACTTTCTTAACACTTATTTTTCTTAAAACTCCATTGTTGGTTAAGGGCTTGTAAATAAGCATTTCACTCTAAAATCTCCATCTGTTGTATTCGGCGCATGTGACAAAAAACATTTGATTTGATTTGATTAATCTGTTCGCTCTTTATGCCAATGACAAGGTGGCTAGTTTGCCAACAAACAGACCACATGGGTAGCTAAAAACAGGAAATTAACAGATTCTGGGTTAGCCAAAGCTAGCTACCTAGCCATTTGATTTGCACTTGTCCTCAAAACACAATTTCAACAGCAGAATTATATCTTAGAAATATTTATCTTACTCCAGTAATATATAATATTACAAAAGACAGAAGGTAATTAAAGTTCGACTTACCTCTGATCGCATCTGACTAAGAACCCAAGAACAAAAATATGAAGACAAAAATGAAGACAAAAATATGAAGACGTGCTACAACTGGATAAAACTGGATTTGACTGACAACTTTGAGAGCTAATGGACTTTCTGCTGACAAGCTGTTTTGAATACATTTCATTTTTCAAGGGTTGTGAAACGTCCATACAGATGTAAAGGGAAACCAACAGTAAAAATAAGTGCACCATTTGGTTAGGAGGTTTTAATTAAACAGCGACTTTCCAATATAAATATATGTAACTAAAGTGATTTGGTCAAATGTAAAGGAGTAAAAAGTAAGTTACTTCATTCAGAAATGACTTGAGTACAAGTACAGCCCACAGAGAGTAACTACAACAGCACTAGTTCCTCCAGACAGTACAGCCCACAGAGAGTAACTACAACAGTACTAGTTCCTCCAGACAGTACAGCCCACAGAGAGTAACTAGAACAGTACTAGTTCCTCCAGACAGTACAGCCCACAGAGAGTAACTAGAACAGTACTATTTCCTCCAGACAGTACAGCCCACAGAGAGTAACTAGAACAGTACTAGTTCCTCCAGACAGTACAGCCCACAGAGAGTAACTAGAACAGTACTAGTTCCTCCAGACAGTACAGCCCACAGAGAGTAACTAGAACAGTACTAGTTCCTCCAGACAGTACAGCCCACAGAGAGTAACTAGAACAGTACTAGTTCCTCCAGACAGTACAGCCCACAGAGAGTAACTAGAACAGTACAAGTTCCTCCAGACAGTACAGCCCACAGAGAGTAACTAGAACAGTACTAGTTCCTCCAGACAGTACAGCCCACAGAGAGTAACTAGAACAGTACTAATTCCTCCAGACAGTACAGCCCACAGAGAGTAACTACAACAGTACTAGTTCATCCAGACAGTACAGCCCACAGAGAGTAACTACAACAGTACTAGTTCCTCCAGACAGTACAGCCCACAGAGAGTAACTAGAACAGTACTAGTTCCTCCAGACAGTACAGCCCACAGAGAGTAACTAGAACAGTACTAGTTCCTCCAGACAGTACAGCCCACAGAGAGTAACTAGAACAGTACTAGTTCCTCCAGACAGTACAGCCCACAGAGAGTAACTAGAACTCTACTAGTTCCTCCAGACAGTACAGCCCACAGAGAGTAACTAGAACAGTACTAGTTCCTCCAGACAGTACTGCCCACAGAGAGTAACTAGAACAGTACTAGTTCCTCCAGACAGTACAGCCCACAGAGAGTAACTAGAACAGTACTAGTTCCTCCAGACAGTACAGCCCACAGAGAGTAACTACAACAGTACTAGTTCCTCCAGACAGTACAGCCCACAGAGAGTAACTAGAACAGTACTAGTTCCTCCAGACAGTACAGCCCACAGAGAGTAACTACAACAGTACTAGTTCCTCCAGACAGTACAGCCCACAGAGAGTAACTACAACAGTACTAGTTCCTCCAGACAGTACTGCCCACAGAGAGTAACTAGACCAGTACTAGTTCCTCCAGACAGTACAGCCCGCAGAGAGTAACTAGAACAGCACTAGTTCCTCCAGACAGTACAGCCCGCAGAGAGTAACTACAACAGCACTAGTTCCTCCAGACAGTACAGCCCACAGAGAGTAACTAGAACAGTACTAGTTCCTCCAGACAGTACAGCCCACAGAGAGTAACTAGAACAGTACTAGTTCCTCCAGACAGTACAGCCCACAGAGAGTAACTAGAACAGTACTAGTTCCTCCAGACAGTACAGCCCACAGAGAGTAACTAGAACAGTACTAGTTCCTCCAGACAGTACTGCCCACAGAGAGTAACTAGAACAGTACTAGTTCCTCCAGACAGTGCAGCCCAAAGAGTAACTAGAACAGTACTAGTTCCTCCAGACAGTACAGCTCACAGAGAGTAACTAGAACAGTACTAGTTCCTCCAGACAGTAAATCCCACAGAGAGTAACTAGAACAGCACTAGTTCCTCCAGACAGTACAGCCCGCAGAGAGTAACTACAACAGCACTAGTTCTTTCAGACAGTACAGCCCACAGAGAGTAACTAGAACAGTACTAGTTCCTCCAGACAGTACAGCCCACAGAGAGTAACTAGAACAGTACTAGTTCCTCCAGACAGTACAGCCCACAGAGAGTAACTAGAACAGTACTAGTTCCTCCAGACAGTACAGCCCACAGAGAGTAACTAGAACAGTACTAGTTCCTCCAGACAGTGCAGCCCACAGAGAGTAACTAGAACAGTACTAGTTCCTCCAGACAGTACAGCCCACAGAGAGTAACTAGGACAGTACTAGTTCCTCCAGACAGTACAGCCCACAGAGAGTAACTAGAACAGCACTAGTTCCTCCAGACAGTACAGCCCGCAGAGAGTAACTAGAACAGTACTAGTTCCTCCAGACAGTACAGCCCACAGAGAGTAACTAGAACAGTACTAGTTCCTTCAGACAGTACTGCCCACAGAGAGTAACTACAACAGTACTAGTTCCTCCAGACAGTACAGCCCACAGAGAGTAACTACAACAGTACTAGTTCCTCCAGACAGTACAGCCCACAGAGAGTAACTACAACAGTACTAGTTCCTCCAGACAGTACAGCCCACAGAGAGTAACTACAACAGTACTAGTTCCTCCAGACAGTACAGCCCACAGAGAGTAACTAGAACAGTACTAGTTCCTCCAGACAGTACAGCCCGCAGAGAGTAACTACAACAGTACTAGTTCCTCCAGACAGTACCGCCCACAGAGAGTAACTAGAACAGTACTAGTTCCTCCAGACAGTACAGCTCACAGAGAGTAACTAGAACAGTACTAGTTCCTCCAGACAGTACAGCCCACAGAGAGTAACTAGAACAGTACTAGTTCCTCCAGACAGTACAGCCCACAGAGAGTAACTAGAACAGTACTAGTTCCTCCAGACAGTACAGCCCACAGAGAGTAACTAGAACAGTACTAGTTCCTCCAGACAGTACAGCCCACAGAGAGTAACTAGAACAGCACTAGGGAATTAGTGGCCCGGAATCGAAACCATGCCTACTCTGGCATACTGTATGTGTGCCGTTGTCAGCAGCTGTACCCACTGCACCACACAGGCACTGAGATAACCATTAATGTATTTTGCCTATTGCTTGCTTTGAACACATAATAAACTATTGATCTAAAAAACTGATTTTCCCTAACTGGTAGTGCTGAGAGATTAGTGCTTTTTGTGGTCGGTTCGTTTCGATTATAAAATTATCACAGTTTCTGATTTGATTATTTTTTTACACATTAAATGCACTCTGCATTATGTGAGTTGAATGCTCTAACAACACAGAATAAAACAATTAATAAAAGTCCCATGATGGTAGTGACTGCCCATTGCTGCTTATCACTTATTAACCATCATTTATTCACATTACTTTACTTTAATAAAATATTTGTTTTATTTTATGACTTTATTATATAATTCCAGGTTATCATTTCATATAAATCTGCTGCTTATGTTGTCTGAAAAATAAACACTCTTTTAGTAGTTCTTCAAAGTAAATAAGGCATACTTTTATTACTGCTGAATACCAACTATCAATTCCTTAGATCATGTATTTTCAGGCTTGCGAAACAACTGCTCTCTATCCCTCTAGATCCTGTTTTTTCTGTCTCCATGTCTTGCTCCGCACAGACCGGACAAGTTTTAGGTGGCGTGCAATGGATTATGGTCATTGTAGTTAATTACCACGTTTTCTGCGCTAAACTATGTAGAATATCAGCCTGTTGGAATCTACATCTCCCTACTACATCGCACAGTTCGGGCTTGATTTGATTTATCTCTACAGAAACTGCACATCGTGCAAAAAATAAAAATAAAAAAAAATTAATGGAATTCAAATAATTGAACCGACTTTGGTCATACAGATGTTTAAAAAACAAAACATTATCGACATTTCGGTTAATCGCTCAGCACTACTAACAAAAAATACATCTACCCCCTACAAATATTCACCATTTATTATAATCCACATAAGAATTCACACGAGACTCGCTGTAGCCTGCACGCAGTCTCCATAGGCTATTTGAACTGACGCCCAGTGGACCTGCAGTCTAAATTATTGTATAGCCTAAAAAACACCGCTTCCAGCTGCCCCCTGGCGTCGATTCTAAATATTAAATAGACATTCCAATTATTTTCCTCCTGCAACGAAATGGGTCTATTAAGATCCGACATCTGAACACATAAGTAGGAGAGTGAATTTTTTTTTGTAAAACCAGGCTGGGTAACATATATATATATTTTTTTATACCATTATATGTTGTCAAGGCCTCCATGTGTAAATATTTTACCACCAAAATGTAAACATGTTGTGGCCTGAGGTACACGCAGAGTACATGCTAATTAGCACAATAACAAGCTACCTGGATTCCACCACATAATACGCTAATAAGTGCATTTCCGTTCTCACAAGACAGCATTAATAGTATTACTGCTCATATTATAATATATTATACTTCCTGATTTCACTACAGAGGTTACATGATGTGCTATACCTCCTGATTTCACTACAGAGGTTACATGATGTGCTAAACCTCCTGATTTAACTACAGGGGTTACATGATGTGCTATACCTCCTGATTTCACTACAGGGGTTACATGATGTGCTACAGTATACCTCCTGATTTAACTACAGGGGTTACATGATGTGCTACAGCATACCTCCTGATTTAACTACAGGGGTTACATGATGTGCTATACCTCCTGATTTCACTACAGGGGTTACATGATGTGCTACAGTATACCTCCTGATTTAACTACAGGGGTTACATGATGTGCTATACCTCCTGATTTCACTACAGGGGTTACATGATGTGCTATACATCCTGATTTAACTACAGAAGTTACATGATGTGCTACAGTATACCTCCTGATTTAACTACAGGGGTTACATGATGTGCTATACCTCCTGATTTAACTACAGGGGTTACATGATGTGCTATACCTCCTGATTTAACTACAGGGGTTACATGATGTGCTATACCTCCTGATTTCACTACAGGGGTTACATGATGTGCTACAGTATACCTCCTGATTTAACTACAGGGTTTACATGATGTGCTACAGTATACCTCCTGATTTAACTACAGGGGTTACATGATGTGCTACAGTATACCTCCTGATTTAACTACAGGGGTTACATGATGTGCTATACCTCCTGATTTAACTACAGGGGTTACATGATGTGCTATACCTCCTGATTTCACTACAGGGGTTACATGATGTGCTACAGTATACCTCTTGATTTAACTACAAGGGTTACATGATGTGCTATACCTCCTGATTTCACTACAGGGGTTATATGATGTGCTACAGTATACCTCCTGATTTAACTACAGGGGTTACATGATGTGCTATACCTCCTGATTTAACTACATGGGTTACATTATGTGCTATACCTCCTGATTTCCCTACAGGGGTTACATGATGTGCTATACTTCCCGGTGTCACTGTATTAATAATAATAATAATAATAATAATAATAATAATAATAATAATAATAATAATAATAATATGCCATTTAGCAGACACTTTTATCCAAATCGATGTGTGAATTAATTTTAACGTATGGGGTTACATTATGTACTACAGTATACCTCCTGATTTAACTACAGGGGTTACATGATGTGCTATACCTCCTGATTTCACTACAAGGGTTACATGATGTTCTATACCTCCTGATTTCACTACAGGGGTTAAATTATATGCTACAGTATACCTCCTGATTTCACTACAGGGGTTACATGATGTGCTATACCTCCTGATTTAACTACAGGGGTTACATGATGTGCTATACCTCCTGATTTCACTACAGGGGTTACATGATGTGCTACAGTATACCTCCTGATTTAACTACAGAGGTTACATGATGTGCTACAGTATACCTCCTGATTTAACTACAGGGGTTACATGATGTGCTACAGTATACCTCCTGATTTCACTACAGGGTTTACATGATGTGCTACAGTATACCTCCTGATTTCACTACAGGGGTTACATGATGTGCTACAGTATACCTCCTGATTTAACTACAGGGGTTACATGATGTGCTACAGTATACCTCCTGATTTAACTACAGAGGTTACATGATGTGCTACAGTATACCTCCTGATTTAACTACAGAGGTTACATGATGTGCTATACCTCCTGATTTAACTACAGGGTTTACATGATGTGCTACAGTATACCTCCTGATTTCACTACAGGGGTTACATGATGTGCTACAGTATACCTCCTGATTTAACTACAGAGGTTACATGATGTGCTATACCTCCTGATTTAACTACAGGGTTTACATGATGTGCTACAGTATACCTCCTGATTTCACTACAGGGGTTACATGATGTGCTACAGTATACCTCCTGATTTAACTACAGAGGTTACATGATGTGCTATACCTCCTGATTTCACTACAGGTTACATGATGTGCTATACCTCCTGATTTCACTACAGGGGTTATATGATGTGCTATACCTCCTGATTTCACTACAGGGGTTACATGATGTGCTATACCTCCTGATTTAACTACAGGGTTTACATGATGTGCTATACCTCCTGATTTCACTACAGGGGTTACATGATGTGCTATACCTCCTGATTTAACTACAGGGGTTACATGATGTGCTACAGTATACCTCCTGATTTAACTACAGGGGTTACATGATGTGCTATACCTCCTGATTTCACTACAGGGGTTACATGATGTGCTATACCTCCTGATTTCACTACAGGGGTTACATGATGTGCTATACCTCCTGATTTAACTACAGGGGTTACATGATGTGCTATACCTCCTGATTTAACTACAGGGGTTACATGATGTGCTATACCTCCTGATTTAACTACAGGGGTTACATGATGTGCTACAGTATACCTCCTGATTTAACTACAGGGGTTACATGATGTGCTATACCTCCTGATTTAACTACAGGGGTTACATGATGTGCTACAGTATACCTCCTGATTTCACTACAGGGGTTACATGATGTGCTACAGTATACCTCTTGATTTAACTACAAGGGTTACATGATGTGCTATACCTCCTGATTTCACTACAGGGGTTACATGATGTGCTACAGTATACCTCTTGATTTAACTACATGGGTTACATTATGTGCTATACCTCCTGATTTCACTACAGGGGTTACATGATGTGCTATACTTCCCGGTGTCACTGTATTAATAATAATAATAATAATAATAATAATAATAATAATAATAATAATAATAATAATAATAATAATAATATGCCATTTAGCAGACACTTTTATCCAAATCGATGTGTGAATTAATTTTAACGTATGGGGTTACATTATGTACTACAGTATATCTCCTGATTTAACTACAGGGGTTACATGATGTGCTATACCTCATGATTTCACTACAAGGTTTACATGATGTGCTATACCTTCTGATTTAACTACAGGGGTTACATGATGTGCTACAGTATACCTCCTGATTTAACTACAGGGTTTACATGATGTGCTACAGTATACCTCCTGATTTAACTACAGGGGTTACATGATGTGCTATACCTCCTGATTTAACTACAGGGGTTACATGATGTGCTATACCTCCTGATTTAACTACAGGGGTTACATGATGTGCTATACCTCCTGATTTCACTACAGGGGTTACATGATGTGCTACAGTATACCTCTTGATTTAACTACAAGGGTTACATGATGTGCTATACCTCCTGATTTCACTACATGGGTTATATGATGTGCTACAGTATACCTCCTGATTTAACTACAGGGTTTACATGATGTGCTATACCTCCTGATTTAACTACATGGGTTACATTATGTGCTATACCTCCTGATTTCACTACAGGGGTTACATGATGTGCTATACCTCCTGATTTCACTACAGGGGTTACATGATGTGCTATACTTCCCGGTGTCACTGTATTAATAATAATAATAATAATAATAATAATAATAATAATAATAATAATAATAATAATAATAATAATAATAATAATAATAATAATAATAATATGCCATTTAGCAGACACTTTTATCCAAATCGATGTGTGAATTAATTTTAACGTATGGGGTTACATTATGTACTACAGTATACCTCCTGATTTAACTACAGGGGTTACATGATGTGCTATACCTCCTGATTTCACTACAAGGGTTACATGATGTGCTATACCTCCTGATTTCACTACAGGGGTTAAATTATATGCTACAGTATACCTCCTGATTTCACTACAGGGGCTACATGATGTGCTATACCTCCTGATTTAACTACAGGGGTTACATGATGTGCTATACCTCCTGATTTCACTACAGGGGTTACATGATGTGCTACAGTATACCTCCTGATTTAACTACAGAGGTTACATGATGTGCTACAGTATACCTCCTGATTTAACTACAGGGGTTACATGATGTGCTACAGTATACCTCCTGATTTCACTACAGGGGTTACATGATGTGCTACAGTATACCTCCTGATTTAACTACAGGGGTTACATGATGTGCTACAGTATACCTCCTGATTTCACTACAGGGGTTACATGATGTGCTACAGTATACCTCCTGATTTAACTACAGGGGTTACATGATGTGCTACAGTATACCTCCTGATTTCACTACAGGGGTTACATGATGTGCTACAGTATACCTCCTGATTTAACTACAGGGGTTACATGATGTGCTACAGTATACCTCCTGATTTAACTACAGAGGTTACATGATGTGCTATACCTCCTGATTTAACTACAGGGTTTACATGATGTGCTACAGTATACCTCCTGATTTCACTACAGGGGTTACATGATGTGCTACAGTATACCTCCTGATTTAACTACAGAGGTTACATGATGTGCTATACCTCCTGATTTAACTACAGGGTTTACATGATGTGCTACAGTATACCTCCTGATTTCACTACAGGGGTTACATGATGTGCTACAGTATACCTCCTGATTTAACTACAGAGGTTACATGATGTGCTATACCTCCTGATTTCACTACATGGTTACATGATGTGCTATACCTCCTGATTTCACTACAGGGGTTACATGATGTGCTATACCTCCTGATTTAACTACAGGGTTTACATGATGTGCTATACCTCCTGATTTCACTACAGGGGTTACATGATGTGCTATACCTCCTGATTTAACTACAGGGGTTACATGATGTGCTACAGTATACCTCCTGATTTAACTACAGGGGTTACATGATGTGCTATACCTCCTGATTTAACTACAGGGGTTACATGATGTGCTACAGTATACCTCCTGATTTAACTACAGGGGTTACATGATGTGCTATACCTCCTGATTTAACTACAGGGGTTACATGATGTGCTATACCTCCTGATTTAACTACAGGGGTTACATGATGTGCTACATTATACCTCCTGATTTAACTACAGGGGTTACATGATGTGCTATACCTCCTGATTTAACTACAGGGGTTACATGATGTGCTACAGTATACCTCCTGATTTAACTACAGGGGTTACATGATGTGCTATACCTCCTGATTTAACTACAGGGGTTACATGATGTGCTATACCTCCTGATTTAACTACAGGGGTTACATGATGTGCTATACCTCCTGATTTCACTACAGGGGTTACATGATGTGCTATACCTCCTGATTTAACTACAGGGGTTACATGATGTGCTACAGTATACCTCCTGATTTCACTACAGGGGTTACATGATGTGCTATACCTCCTGATTTCACTACAGGGGTTACATGATGTGCTATACCTCCTGATTTAACTACAGGGGTTACATGATGTGCTATACCTCCTGATTTAACTACAGGGGTTACATGATGTGCTACAGTATACCTCCTGATTTAACTACAGGGGTTACATGATGTGCTATACCTCCTGATTTAACTACAGGGTTTACATGATGTGCTATACCTCCTGATTTCACTACAGGGGTTACATGATGTGCTAAACCTCCTGATTTAACTCCACGCCTGCATGTTTGAAAAATTGAGAGAGCATATCATTTTTTATTAATTATGATATATGCCATTTAACAGATGCTTTTATCTAAAGCGACTTACAGTCATGGGTGAATACATTTTTTTTGTGTATTGGGTTGTCCCAGGAATCAAACCTACTATCCTGGCGTTGCAAGTGCCATACTCTACAAACTGAGCTACAGAGGACCTGTTCACTGTAGGTTTCATTTATCTGATGATACGGTTAGTTTTAACTTTTTGGGGAGCTTGTGCAATGAGTGACAGAAGGTGAAAATGAGGATGGCATAGAAAGATGAAATCTAAAGGCCAGGTGACAAAGGTCTGATTCAGACGTTGCTCATCATACCCTGCCGACTTCTCTGTACAGTACAAACACTCACACACATCTCCCCCGAGACTCACTCAAAGACAAAAGCAACTCTTCCTTTTACTTGCAGCATGCAAACACTCTAGCCAAAAGTTTCGGGTAAGTCAGATAAAATGATTGTTTTCCTCTCTCAATTTCTGCTGATTTAAATAAGCTGGTCATGTTTTTTGACAGGTTTTGAGTAAACATACCCAGCAAATGGAAATGCAAATGTTTAGGGCATCAGCCTCCTGGCATACATCAAGCTGTTTCTACTCTACTCCCAGGGGTCGGTGTGTGAGGAGGTTGGCGCCATGGGGGGGGGGGGGGGGGGGGGGGGGGGGGGGGGGGGGGGGGGGTGGGGGGGGGGGCGTTTCCTCCTATCATCTCATTGTTATTTTTTACTGCTACGTTAGGATCGCCATGACGGTCATCTCCTCCAGGATGACCAATAAGTACAGGACCGTGACACTCATATCTGTCATAGTATTGCTGTTCTTTGCATGCTGGACACCTTTATAATGTTGTGGTGATGCTTCAAACGGATGAAAAAGACTGTCTGAAAGTCCGCAAACTTGACAATGTGCTGCATGTTACTCGTATGGTCACGCATCTGTGCTTCTTCGTCAACCCTTGGCTCCTACACCTTTTTTGAGAAGAACATTCCGGTACCACTTAATCTGCTGGTGAGACATGTGCCGCGTTTTAGGAAACCATATCTCGATCAACTGTACTAGCCGGACAATGTCACAAGTTAGAGACCTTCCTGTGGGCATGACTAGTTAAACAGATGAACAGGTATGATATAGGAGCCCTGTGGCACAGGAATATACTGTACATTTAATGAATGTCCAGGAGTCGCATATTGGTTAATGAATCTTGGAAAAAACTTGTGTAGCTATTTACCACCGTGCTTCTGCATCTGCATTGCTTGCTCTTTTGGGTTTCAGGCTGGGTTTCTGTATAGCACTTTGTGACTGCAGATGTACATTTTAGTCATTTAGCAGATGCTCTTATCCAGAGCGACTTACAGTTAGTGAGTACATACATGTATTTATTTTTCATACTGGCCCCCCGCGGGAATCGAACCCACAACCCTGGCGTTGCAAACACCATGCTCTGCCAACATCCCTGCCGGCCATTCCCTCCCCTGCCCTGGACGACGCTGGGCCAATTGTGCGCCGCCCCATGGCCTGGATACGAACCAGGATATCTAGTGGCACAGCTAGCACTGCAATACAGTGCCTTAGACCACTGCGCCACTCGGGAGACTAAAGGTCTTTGTTGATTGATTGAAAATAAATGTGTTTATACAATGTTAATTGCAGAGGTGATCAACCCCCTTACATTATAAAGCGCTTTGATTACCTTGGTTGGTAGAAATGCACTATATACACTGAGTGTACAAAACAGGTGAATCCAGTTGAAAGCTATGATCCCTTATTGATGTCACTTGTTAAATCCACTTCAATCAGTGTACAATAAGGGGAGGAGACAGGTTAAAGAAGGATTTTTAAGTCTTGAGACATGGATTGTGTCTGTGTGCCATTCAGAGGGTGAATGGGCAAGACACAATATTTAAGTGCCTTTGAACGGGGTATGGTAGTAGGTGCCAGGCACACCGGTTTGTGTCAAGAACTGCAACGCTGCTGGGTTTTTCACACTCAACAGTTTGCCCGTGTGTATCAAGAATGGTCCACCACCCTAAGGACAGCCAGGCAATTTGACACAACTGTGGAAAGCATTGGAGTCAACATGGGCCAGCGTCCCTGTGGAACGCTTTCGACACCTCGTAGAGACCATGTCCCAACAAACTGTAAGAATCTTTGATAGCCCAGTGGTGCTCATCCTGTCGAGCTGATCTGTGTGTGTTGGTAGGCCTAAATTATGTGTAGACTTATTGCAGCTACGGCTGCATTTCAGATACAATTGTATGTTGTAGTGGGGCGCATATCTTTCTTGTGTTATTATATAAAACAAGGGTTGTTAATGTGTATGGCCACATTTTAGATACATTTTTGTACATTTGAACAGCAGTAGGACCAATCTACCTTGTGTTAATTAGGGCTCTAAAGCAACACTAGTTGTGCCCCACCATGGATTTAAAAATGGCTGCTCAGGCATGTCATCCTGGAGCCTGACCTGGCAAGTGGTTCCGTTTCAGCATGGCTGAATGTCAGTTGGTCATTAAGTCGTCGATTCAATCCGTATCGCCGAAGTTCAGGGCTATAGAAATGTTCCCGCGTTTGCGGAGACTGCATTCACAGTAAACGCTGCATATCTCTGCTCAATCGGAAATGATCTTTGCATTTCAAGCGGGCTATAGAACTCGGCGACATGGATTGAATCGAGCCCTGAATCTGCAAAAGAGTAATTGGTCTCCAGTGTTTGTCTACAAAGAGAGATATCCAGCCACAATCTAAAGAACCCTCAAACTACAGTACAAAATCCCTCTTCAACCAGGGAGTTCTTCTCTGCAATTCTCAGAAAATCTGATGACTTTGAACAAAGAGGAAGAGCGAGTTGGTGACAGATGATTTAGTTACAGATAGCTGGAGACAGGCTAGAATATATATAAACATTTGTCATGAGTGTAAAAAGACATTCTATATTTTTAGTTCAGTCAAATGGTTCCTTTTTCCTTTTAGCTGTATTCCTGGTTAAATTAACGCAATAGTCTATGCAACACACCATTATGCTGTCTGTCCTTATTGTACTGGGAATAAAAGCCCTATACTTTAGACACCCTGTACAAGTTTACTGTACCATTTATTTGGTCAACGTTTTAGTCGATGTAACCTTTTTCAAGCCATTACTTCAGGCAGGCATAGTTCGTATATTCAATATAATAACACAGAACATTTTCAGTATGGAGATGATGCTGTCTGTTGTGATTCTTCAGTGGAAAGACAGCTCTGTGTATGTGCATGAGAAGTGTGCATGACTTGGCTTGGTAATAATAATAATAATAAGCCATTTAGCAGACGCTTTTATCCAAAGCGACTTAGAGTCATGTGTGCATACATTTTCACATATGCGTGGTCCCGGGGATCGAACCCACTACCCTGGCGTTACAAGCGCCATGCTCTACCAATTGAGCTACAGAGGACCACAATCATGACTGTGTACTGCAGTCAGTCAGTGTGTGTGTGTGTGTGTTAATGGTGGAAGTGCATGACAGGCCTTGGGAAGGGAAGGCAGTCAGTGTTTTGTCCTCAGAGGAAAATAAATGAGCTTCCTCATTCTGTCCTCACTTCCCTACCTCTGCATGGTGGGGTACTTCCAGACCATGGACTGCATCTGAAAATGTTACTAGCAGTCATCCTTGCTTCCTAGGTCCTTGTTTTGGCCTAATAAAGTCCTCACCTCCCTCTCAAAGCTCACTGGAAAAGGGTGGTAAAGGGAGGGACTTTGTATCCGCTTTGAGAGGGAGACTGACACACACAGCCTACTTTCCTGTGCACAGACAGCTGTTGTTTTAAAATCAGGAGTGGTAAAACAGGTTAGGTGGTTTGTCAGTGACTTGTTGACATGTGAGATCAGGACACCTGTAAACTCAGGGAGCAGGCGATAGGCTAGATCAGGTGTGGAGGGCCTAGAGAGTCTGTGGGTTTTTGGTTTCTTCTTTCAATTAAGCCCTAGACAACCAGGTGAGGGGAGTTTGTTAATAATGAGTGACCTTAATTCAATCAATCAAGTACAAGGGAGGGGCTGAAACCAGCGGACACTCGCCCCTTCATGGAATGAGTTTGACACGTGGGCTAGATGCTACCTCAACAGAGTTAGTTAGTGAGCTGGTGACGGGTCATTCAGCAGGCCACGGGCCTTTTCCATGTCAAGTGAGGACTACCGAGATGCAGAGAGGGACAGTACATGGGCGTGTTCAGTAGGCAAACAGTGTGGAAAGTTGAAGATGCAAATATACTATGTAGAAGAAACATGCCGCTGACATGTTCAACTGTTTAGGCCCTACTATAATTCTGACATGCTGGACTGTTTAGGCCCAATTTTCCGTGAAAGGGGCGGATGTTTAAATCTGAATCCCTTCGGCTGAAATAATCAATGCCACCCCTTACTGAATAATAACAGCCAGTGGAAGGAGGTGCTGTGTATTTACTGTGTGTGTTATGCAATGCATGTAGTGTATGTGCAGTAGCCTATAGAGACATACCTTCCGCTACGAGTTCTTCCTAATACTTAGTAATATTTTAGGCCTTCATTGCTGCAGTCTGTATGCGGTCTTCAGTCTGGAAGGAAGAGGACATCTGGGGTGTATTCATCAACAGTTCCCACAAGTACGGTTTGCTTTTGTTAGTCTACAACTTATCCAGAACGCTGCAGCCCGTCTGGTGTTCAACCTTCCCAAGTTCTCTCATGTCACCCCGCTCCTCCGCACACTCCACTGGCTTCCAGTTGAAGCTCGCATCTACTACAAAACCATGGTGCTTGCCTACGGATCTGTGAGGGGAACGGCACCTCCGTACCTTCAGGCTCTGATCAGACCCTACACCCAAATGAGGGCACTACGTTCAACCACCTCTGGCCTGCTAGCCCCCCTACCTCTACGGAAGCACAGTTCCCGCTCAGCCCAGTCAAAGCTATTCACTGCTCTGGCACCCCAATGGTGGAACAAGTTCCCCCACGACGCCAGGACAGCAGAGTCACTGACCACCTTCCGGAGACACTTGAAACCCTACCTCTTTAAGGAATACCTGGAATAGTCTAACAGTAATCCTTCTACACCCCCCCTCCCCCAGTGGTGGTTGTCCCACTGGCTATCCCAAGTTGGAATGCACCAATTTGTAAGTCGCTCTGTATAAGAGCGTCTGCTTAAATGACTTAATTGTAAATGTAAGTAAACAAGCGGAGGTGTTTCACACCAACAGACGCAAACACACTCCCCAACAATCGAGTTTGATTAAACTTGGTGGTAGCGTTTATTGAGCTGTAAATTGCATTCCTCTCACCCAGGAATATAACAGGGAAACATTTTCCTACACGGTCCAAAAAAAAACTATTCTCACCGGCGAAAACAAAGAAGGAGATCTCGATTTCACCTTCATGTGGTATTTCATCACCTTACATTTTTAAAAGAACTGTCAAGCGGCTCTCTCCTTTTTCTACTACAAGGGGTTACATGGGGAATGTGACTTCATTATGGGATCATGTTCATGGCCTGACTAAGGCCTGTGTGATGCCTTGGGGAACTGCAGATTTTGATGTGTCTCTCCCCTAAGCTTTTTTTTGGGGGGGGGGGTCTGAGGCTTTAGATTGGGCTTGGCTTCTTACTGAGAAATAAGCATGTACCTAAGAGGTGTTACCTCTCTCTGACGGAGCAGAGAGTATCTTGACATTTATAAGGCTTTTGCTTTGCCGCGGTTTAGTCCCCCGACACTGGATGATGCGTTAGACCGCACAAGCAGAAGCCCAAAGCTTCTGGTAAAACTCCAGAGGAAGAACATGCATAACCAATGTCACCGCACAAGCAGATGTCACGATCGTTTATGAACAAGAAGGACCAAGGCGCAGCGTGATAAGCATACATGTTTATTTACGGCTAAACACCACGACAAAACAACAAACGAAACGTGAAGTCCAAGGTAGCATACACACACAACATACCTTACACGGAACAAGATCCCACAACTAACAGGTGTCAAAAAAAAAGGCTGCCTAAGTATGGTCCCCAATCAGAGACAACGAGCAACAGCTGCCTCTGATTGGGAACCACACAGGCCAACATAGATCTAGACATACAAGATCTAAACATAGAAAATCCAACATAGAACATCACCACAATATATTCACAACAAGGAAAATCACACCCTGACTCAACAAATACGAGGCCTTAGAGTCAGGGCTTGACAGCAGAAGCCCAAAGCTATGGTAAAACTCCAGAGGAAGAACATGCAAAACCAATGTCCCCTTGGGGATAAATGACACTTTTCTACTACTTTTACTGGTGCCATGGTTTACTTTTTCTCCTCCCTGGTATTTTTTGAGTCACCAGTAATATCAAAAGCAAAAGTCAATTCCATAAGAAATGTGCTGCTTTTTTATATTTCCTTGTTGTGTTTATGGTCAATGGTGGTTTTTGCTCTTTAGTCTGGAGATGGAATACTCTTCGTTCTCTCCTGTTCAGACATCTCTTCTGCTGGATGTAGTATGTGCACATCCACATTCAAGTCAAACCTCTCTCTCTGTATATATCATCTTGCGCTCTCTCTGTTAAACCCCTCTGGGAAACCACATCTTCATGTTTCCAAGATGTCTACCTACACATGTCTACTTCCTGCCACAGCTGGTCCCTTTGATCTGGTCTCAGGACCTCATTCACCAAGCGTAACAAATACAGAGGCCCTCTATCGCTCCAGGTTTTATAGCAGTAAAAATATGGTATTACTATTCGCAGCACATCTCTGTGCATGCCGTCACGTTGATGGGGTCTTTGGATAAGCCCCCTGAGAGGATTTTCAGCATGCTATACTAAAAAGGCACAGAGAACAAGACGCATACTCCCAACCAGCCCCACTCTGGGCACTGTACACATAAAGAGACAGATGGGGCTTTACATTATTCTATATGCTCGTTCTTTATATGAAGGCGCTCTAAGAGTTTTGAAGGTTTGGAAAGTGCATTACCTCACCAGGTTCATTAATGCCATGTTGACTGCTATCCCTTTCAGAGTTTGTCAAGCATTCTCTTGCATCCCTGTCCATAAGAGGACTGCAGGCAGCCAATGCTTGGTACCTGTGGGGGGGGGGGGGGGGTAGGAGACGCTTCAGCTCCTCAGGCATTGTAATTATCTGGCAGTTTTATCGTTGAACGTGCTGCTGGCTGGGGTTTAAGGGAATGGAACTTTTTTTTTTCTTCAAAAAGTTTATTGGAAATGTCCATAATCACCTCTGTCTATCTCTAATAGCGATGCGCGAGAAGACTCATAACTCATAGTCCCCCGTGGTTATACCCGCAGGACGGGCGTGTTTAGGGTCATTAAATATTGTGTGGATGAAGGGCGGGTGGGTGGCGGTTGGGTTAAATAAAGAGAAAACAAAATGTTAAAAAAAAATCTTAAATGTATCATGCTTGTGCAATTTATATCTATAGGCTACATTTGTCCCGATCGTCGTTAAGAGAGGAGGACCAAGGCGCAGCGTGATGAACGAACATGTTTATTTATCATTAGCGATAAACACGGACAGTAAACAAAAACAACAAACGACTCGTAACGTCCTAGGTAACATAGACCAACACGGAACAAGAACCCACAACCACAAAGGGAAAACAGACAGTTTAAATATGGCTCCCAATCAGAGACAACCAGCCCCAGCTGACACTCGTTGCCTCTGATTGGGAGTCACTCTAGCCAACATAGAAATAAACACAACTAGAACTCCCAACATAGAAATATAACACATAGAAAGAACACACCCTGGCTCAACATATAGAGTCCCAGAGCCTGGGTGTTACAGTACCCCCCCCTAAAGGCGCGGACTGCGACCGCGCCTCAACTAGAGCAAAACAGGGGAGGGCTGGGTGGGCATTCCTCCTCGGCGGCGGTTCTGGCTCCGGTCTTGCCCACCACCCTCCAATAAACCCCCCATAGCGCCCCTGGTCCGGTCTGGCCCCGCTGGCTGGAGCTGAACTGGACTTAGCAGGAGCGGTTAGCTTCAGCTCCGTAGTGGAGCAGTTGACCGGTACCTTACCAGGCACCGGTGACCCAGGCACGGGTTGTGCGGGACTGACGACGCGCACCCCTGGCTTGGTGCGTGGAGTAGGAACGGGCCGGACCGGGCTGACGATGCGCACCCCTGGCTTGGTGCGTGGAGTAGGAACGGGCCGGACCGAGCTGACGATGCGCACCCCTGGCTTGGTGCGTGGAGTAGGAACGGGCCGGACCGGGCTGACGATGCGCACCCCTGGCTTGGTGCGTGGAGCAGCAACGGGCCGGACCGGGCTGACGATGCGCATCCCTGGCCTGGTGCGTGGAGCAGGGACAGGCCGGACCGGACTGGCGACGCACACCGTAGGCTTGGTGCGAGGAGCAGGGACAGGCCGGACCGGGCTGGCGACGCACACCGTAGGCTTGGTGCGAGGAGCAGGGACAGGCCGGACCTGGCTGGCGACGCACACCGTAGGCTTGGTGCGTGGAGCAGGGACAGGCCGGACCGGGCTGTGGAGACGGATAGGAGACCTGGAGTGAAGAGCTGCCACAACCCGTCCTGGCTGAATGCCTACCTTCACACACTCTGTGTGAGGCATCAGCACAGGACGTACAGGGCTGTGTACCCATACTGGCATAACAGCACGTGACACTGGCGCAGGATATCCGGGACCGAGGAGAGGCACTGGAGGCCACGAGCGCTGAGCCGGCACACTCCGTCCTGGCTGCATGCCCACCTTCGCACAACACGTGCGGGGTGCTCGCACAGGACGTACCGGACTATGCCGGACCACTCGTGGCACAGTGCGCAGCTCCGCATACCGCGGAACCTGCCCAGTCTCATGCTGCCATGCCTGAGTACGGGGAGTTGGCTCTTCTCTCCATCCAGGCTCCGCCAACCTGCCTTCTGGCCCCCAAAACCCAGTGGCCTCCTCTCCAAATCGCCCTGTGGCAGCCTCCTGCTGCCCAGCCGCCCATGCCGTGTGCCCCCCCCTAAAATTGTTTTGGGGTTGCCTCTCGTCGGTCCGACGATGACACTGCTGACGCCGCTGCTCCTCTCTCGCCAGGGCCTTAATCCTAGACCATGGCCCTTTGCCCCCGAGCATGTCCTCCCAGGACCACGATTTGCCCACCTAGGCCATCGCCAGCCTCTCCATCTCCTTTCCCGGCGCTTCCTCCCATGTCCAGTCTGCCTGCTCCTGGACACGCTGCTTGGTCCTTGTATGGTGGGTTCTTCTGTCCCGATCGTCGTTAAGAGAGGAGGACCAAGGCGCAGCGTGATGAACGAACATGTTTATTTATCATTAGCGATAAACACGGACAGTAAACAAAAACAACAAACGACTCGTAACGTCCTAGGTAACATAGACCAACACGGAACAAGAACCCACAACCACAAAAGGAAAACAGACAGTTTAAATATGGCTCCCAATCAGAGACAACCAGCCCCAGCTGACACTCGTTGCCTCTGATTGGGAGTCACTCTAGCCAACATAGAAATAAACACAACTAGAACTCCCAACATAGAAATATAACACATAGAAAGAACACACCCTGGCTCAACATATAGAGTCCCAGAGCCAGGGTGTTACAACATTTAAGTTTTCTTTCATTATTTTTAGGCCTACACGCCAATCACCAAACGCTTTTGGGAATGGCCAGAAAAAGTTACACAGAGGCAAAAAGGACAATGTCAGAGTTAAATTCAACAAGAGAAAAGCTGCGAAATAGAGAGTTGAAAATAAAGAGAAAGTAATATCTGGTAAAGTAATATCTGGTAAAGTAATATCTGGTAAAGTAATATCTGGGAAAGTAATATCTGGTAAAGTAATATCTGGTAAAGTAATATTTGGGAAAGATTTAGTGAAGTGGTAAAAGAGGATGATACAGTTGAAGTCGGAAGTTTATGTACATTTAAACTCAGTTTTTCACAATTCCTGACATTTAATCCTAGTAAAAATTCCCAGCTGGTGTAACTGAGTCAGGTTTGTAGGCCTCCTTGCTTGCACACGCTTTTTCAGTTCTGCCCACACATTTCCAATAGGATTGAGGTCAGGGCTTTGTGATGGCCACTCCAAATACCTTGACTTTATTGTCCTTAAGCCATTTTGCCTCAACTTTGGAAGTATGCTTGGGGTCATTGTCATTTTGGAAGACACGTTTGCGACCAAGCTTTAACTTCCTGACTGATGTCTTGAGATGTTGCTTCAATATATCCACATAATTTTCCTTCCTCATGATGCCATCTATTTTGTGAAGTGCACCAGTCCCTCCTGCAGCAAAGCACCCCTTCAGCATGATGCTGCCACCCCCGTGCTTCACGGTTGGGATGGTGTTCTTCGGCTTGCTAGGCACCCCCTTTTTCCTCCAAACATAACGATGGTCATTATGGCCAAACAGTTCTATTTTTGTTTCATCAGACCAGAGGACATTTTCCAAAAAGTATGATCTTTGTCCCCATGTGCAGTTGCAATCCGTAGTCTGGATTTTATATGGTGGTTTTGGAGCAGTGGCATCTTCCTTGCTGAGCGGCCTTTCAGGTTATGTCGATATAAGACTCATTTTACTGTGGATATTGATACTTTTGTACCTGTTTCCTCCAGCATCTTCACAAGGTCCTTTGCTGTTGTTCTGGGATTCATTTGCATTTTTCACACCAAAGTACATTCATCTCTAGGAGACAGAACGCGTCTCCTTCCTCAGCGGTATGAAGGCTGCTTGGTCCCATGGTGTTTATACTTGCGTAGGATTGTTTGTACAGATGAATGTGGTACCTTCAGGTGTTTGGAAATTGCTCTCAAGGATGAACCAGACTTGTGGAGGTCTACCATTTTTTTCTGAGGTCTTGGCTGATTTCTTTTGATTTTCCCATGATGTCAAGCACAGAGGCACTGAGTTTGAAGGTAGGCCTTGAAATACATCCACAGGTACTCCTCCAATGACTCAAACATGTCAATTAGCCTATCAGAAGCTTCTAAAGCCATGACATAATTTCTGGAATTTTCCAAGCTGTTTAAAGGCACAGTCAACTTAGTGTATGTAAACTTCTGACAGACTGGAATTGTGATACAGTGAATTATAAGTGAAATAATCTGTCTGTTAACAATTGTTGGAAAGGTTTATTGTGTCATGCACAAAGTAGATGTCCTAACCGACTTGCCAAAACTATAGTTTGTAAACAAGAAAGTTGTGGAGTGGTTGAAAAACGAGTTTTAATGACTCCAACCTAAGTGTATGTAAACTTCCGACTTCAACTGTAGCAGTGTGATGATTGTGAGGCGCTATACAAATTCGACAGTCACAAGACAGGTACTACAAATAGGCCTAGATGGGTTAAATAGAAACTGAAATCTGGACACTAAGTGTAGGTCTATAACCTCTCATATGGTCTTAATATTAACTCCTGCAGAATTCATTATTTATTTCAGTAAAATGACATCCCAGTCTTGTGCCCCTTTCTAAAGCAATTTCATCAGATAATGTATTATTTGTGTATATTTTTGCTTTAGGACATTTATAATATTCTTATTCCATTTATTATTTCAGCTGGAAAGTTGAAAGCTTCCAAAGTTTTTAATAGAAAAGGCCTTTCAAGACAGTCAAAATTCTTTTCGGCATGAACAGACATTATTGATTAATCTAGATCTTGTTTTTTTTTGTGTATTGAATTAAACTGAAACATGTTCTTGTATTTGTAAGTGTCTATTTTTAATGAACCCTGTTTGATTGATACTGCGAAAATATTCACCCCCCCTTGGCATTTTTCCTATTTTGTTGCCTTACAACCTGGAATTAAAATGGATTTTTGGGGGGTTTGTATCATTTGATTTACACAGCATGCCTACCACTTTGTAGATGCAAAATATTTTTTGGGGTGAAACAAACAGATAAGACAAAAAAACATAAAACTTGAGCGTGCATAACTATTCTATAAAAAACATCCCCACAGCATGATGCTGCCACCACTATGCCTCACTGTGGGGATGGTGTTTTCGGGGTGATGAGAGGTGTTGGGTTTGTCCCAGATATAGCATTTTCCTTGATGGCCAAAAAGCTACATTCTAGTCTCATCTGACCAGAGTACCTTCTTCCATATGTTTGGGGAGTCTCCCACATTGCTTTTGGAGAACACCAAACGTGTTTGCTTATTTTTTTCTTCAAGCAATGGCTTTTTACTGGCCACTCTTCCGTAAAGCCCAGCTCTGTGGAGTGTACGGCTTAAAGTGGTCCTATGGACAGATACTACAATCTCCGCTGTGGAGTTTTGCAGCTCCTTCAGGGTTGTCTTTGGTCTCTTTGTTGCCTCTCTGATTAATGCCCTCCTTGCCTGGTCCGTGAGTTTTGGTGGGCGGCCCTCTCTTGGCAGGTTTGTTGTGGTGCCATATTCTTTCAATTTTTTAAATAATGGATTTAATGGTGCTCCGTGGGATTATCAAAGTTTCTGATATTTTTTTATGACCCAACCGTGATCTGTACTTTTTCACAACATTGTCCCTGACCTGTTTGGAGAGCTCCTTGGTCTTCATGGTGCCACTTGCTTGGTGGTGCCCCTTGCTTAGTGGTGCTGCAGACTCTGGGGCCTTTCAGAACAGGTGTATATATATACTGAGATCATGTGACAGATCATGTGACACTTAGATTGCACACAGGTTGTCAGAAGGTGTGCTGTGAAGGTGTGGTGCAGGAATCAAGCGCAGGACGCAGGAACTTAGTCCAATAGACATTAGTGAACCAAAACTCAAAACGAGTCAAAAGAGCTTGGATACGAGCGATTACGCACACAGGCGTAAAATCAAACAAAATAACAATAACGCACAAACACGTGCGAGAACCTCTCCAACACAGAGGAGAGAACGAAGCACAGACATACACGACAGCAAGTTCAATCACACACAACACATGACAAACACAACGAGAACTTATAGGACAATAATGAACGCTAAACGATAACAGGTGAACAACATCAAGACAAAACCAAACGAACATCGAAACATACAACGGTGGCAGCTAGTACTCCGGAGACGACGACCGCCGAAGCCTGCCCGAGCAAGGAAGAGAGGCAGCCTCGGCCGAAACCGTGACAGTACCCCCCCCTTGACGCGCGGCTCCAGCCGTGCGCCGACCCCGGCCTCGGGGACGACCAGGAGGACGCGGAGCAGGGCGCATCGGGTGACTACGGTGGAATTCTGTCAGGAGAGACGGGTCCAAAATGTCTCTCCTCGGCACCCAGCACCGTTCCTCCGGGCCGTACCCCACCCACTCCACGAGATATTGGAGACCCCCCATCCGACGTCTCGAATCCAAGATGGACCGCACGGTGTACGCCGGTGCCCCCTCGATGTCCAATGGGGGCGGAGGAGTCTCTCTGATCTCATCTTCCTGGAGTGGACCAGCTACCACCGGCCTGAGAAGAGACACATGGAACGAGGGGTTAATACGATAGTCACTAGGCAGTTGTAATCTGTAACACACCTCGTTCAATCTTCTCAGGACTTTAAACGGCCCCACAAACCGCCGACCCAGCTTCCGGCAGGGCAGGCGGAGGTGCAGGTTTCTGGTAGAGAGCCAGACTCGATCACCAGGTGCGTACACCGGCCCCTCACTGCGGTGGAGATCGGCGCCCGCCTTCTGATGACGGATGGCCCGCTGCAGGTGGACGTGTGCAGCGTTCCACGTCTCCTCCGAGCGCCGCACCCACTCATCCACCGCAGGAGCCTCGATCTGGCTCTGCTGCCATGGTGCCAGAACCGGCTGGTAACCTAACACACATTGGAAAGGGGTTAGGTTAGTTGAGGAGTGGCGTAGGGAATTCTGGGCCATTTCTGCCCAGGGAACATACCGTGCCCACTCCTCCGGCCGGCCCTGGCAGTATGATCTAAGAAACCTACCCACATCCTGGTTCACACGTTCCACCTGCCCATTACTCTCTGGATGGTAACCCGAGGTAAGGCTCACCGAGACCCCCAAACGCTCCATAAATGCTCTCCAGACTCTGGAGGTGAACTGGGGACCTCGATCAGACACAATATCCTTGGGTACCCCGTAGTGCCGGAAAACGTGGGTGAATAGAGCTTCGGCGGTCTGTAGGGCAGTACGAAGGCCCGGCATAGGGAGCAAACGACAGGCCTTAGAGAACCGGTCCACAACGACCAGTATAGTAGTATTCCCCTGCGAGGGGGGAAGGTCAGTGACGAAGTCCACCGAGAGGTGAGACCATGGTCGTTGTGGAACGGGCAGGGTTTGTAACTTACCCCTAGGCAGATGTCTAGGCGCCTTACACTGGGCGCACACCGAGCAGGAGGGGACATAAACCCTCACATCCCTGGCTAACGTTGGCCACCAGTACTTAGTGCTAAGGCAGTGCACTGTCCGGCCAATACCAGGATGTCCAGAGGAGGGTGACGTGTGAGCCCAATATATCAATCGATCCCGAACCTCGAGCGGGACGTACGTCCGACCCTCCGGGCATTGAGGAGGACTAGGGTCGGTGCGCAACGCCCGCTCGATTTCAGCATCGACCTCCCACACTACCGGTGCCACCAGACAAGGCTCCGGCAGTATGGGAGTGGGCTCCACGGACCTCTCCTCCGTGTCATACCACCGAGACAGTGCGTCTGCCTTACCGTTCTGTGACCCAGGGATGTACGTGATCTTAAATACGAACCGGGCCAAAAACATGTTCCACCGCGCCTGGCGAGGGTTCAGTCTCCTAGCTGCCCGGATGTACTCCAGGTTACGGTGGTCAGTCAAAATGAGAAAAGGGTGTTGAGCCCCCTCAAGCCAATGCCTCCACACCTTTAGGGCCTGTACCACGACTAACAGCTCCCTGTCCCCTACGTCATAATTTCGCTCCGCCGGACTGAGCTTTTTGGAATAAAAGGCACAGGGGCGGAGTTTAGGTGGCGTGCCGGACCGTTGCGAAAGCACGGCCCCTATACCGGCCTCTGACGCGTCCACCTCTACCTGAAATGGTAAAGCGGGATCCGGATGCGCCAGCACCGGAGCCGAAGTAAACAGGTCCTTCAGTCTCCCAAAAGCCCTGTCCGCCTCGGCTGACCACTGCAAACGCACCGGACCCCCCTTCAAAAGAGACGTTATGGGAGCTGCCACCTGTCCAAAACCCCGGATAAACCTCCGGTAGTAATTTGCAAACCCCAAAAACTGCTGCACCTCTTTAACAGTGGTTGGAGTCTGCCAATTACTTACGGCTGACACCCGGTCAACTTCCATCTTCACCCCTGACGCAGACAACTGATAACCAAAAAAGGTGATCGACTCCTGGAAAAACATACATTTCTCTGCCTTGACATACAGGTCGTGCTCCAACAGCCTCCTCAACACTCGGCGCACCAGGGCCACATGCTCGACTCGGGTAGACGAGTACACAAGAATGTCATCTATGTACACGACCACCCCCTGCCCCTGCATGTCCCTGAAGATCTCATCCACGAATGATTGGAAAACTGAAGGAGCGTTCATCAACCCGTATGGCATGACAAGATACTCGTAATGACCCGAGGTGGTACTAAACGCTGTCTTCCATTCATCGCCCTCTCTAATGCGTACCAAGTTGTAAGCGCTCCTGTGATCTAATTTTGTGAAAAAACGCGCCCCGTGCAATGACTCCGTCATGGTCGCAATCAGAGAAAGTGGATAACTGTACTTCACCGTGATCTGATTGAGACTACAGTAATCAATGCACAGGCGTAACCCTCCATCCTTCTTCTTCACAAAAAAGAAACTCGAGGACGCAGGGAAAGTGGATGGCCGTATGTATCCTTGTCTCAGAGATTTGTCTATGTAAATCTCCATAGCTCTCTTCTCCTCTTGAGACAGAGGATACACATGGCTCCGTGGGAGCGCAGCTCCTGCCTGGAGGTCTATCGCACAATCTCCCTGCCTATGAGGAGGTAATTGCGTCGCCCTCGACTTACTGAACACAATAGCCAAATCCTCATACTCGGGGGGAATGTGCAATGCGGGCACCTGGTTTGGACTCTCCACCGAGGTAGCCCCCACGGAAACACCTAAACATCGCCCCACACACTGGGCAGACCACTCCATCAGAGCCCTCTCCTGCCACGAAATAGATGGATTATGGATACTCAACCAGGGCATTCCCAGCACCACCGGATACGCAGGAGAGTCGATCAGATATAGCTGGATAATCTCCTCATGACCCCCCTGCGTACACATCCTAAGTGGCGCTGTGACCTCCCTGATCAAGCCCGATCCCAACGGACGGCTATCTAGGGCATGAACGGGGAATGGGACGTCAACAGGAAGAAGGGGAATCCCTAATTCTAAACAAAATTTACTATCAACAAAATTCCCAGCCGCGCCTGAATCTACTAGCGCCTTATGCTGGGACTGAGGTGCAACCTGTGGAAATCGCACAGGTATACAGAAGTGCGCAACAGAGAGCTCTGGGTAAGTAGGGCGCCTACTCACCTGGAAGGACTCCCCAGTGCGGAGCCTGTCGTCTTCTCCCCTAGGAGACCCTCCCCAGCACCTAGCCGCGGTGTGTCCTCCACGGCCACAGTTGGTGCAGGGGACGGCCCCCCTCGTGCTCCGACCCCTCCTCTCTCTAGCGCCAGCACCCCCGAGCTCCATAGGGCTCGGCTCGGAGGTGCTGGAGGATGGAATGGACGGACCCCACTCGGAACGTCCGCGGGTAGCCAGCAGGGTGTCCAGCCTGATGGACATGTCCACTAACTGATCGAAAGTGAGGCTGGTATCCCTGCAGGCCAGCTCCCGACGGACATCCTCTCGTAGACTACAGCGGTAGTGATCGATGAGGGCCCGCTCACTCCACCCTGCATCCGCCGCTAGAGTTCGGAATTCTAAAGCGAACTCCTGGGCGCTCCTCCTCCCCTGCCGGAGGTAGAATAGACGCTCCCCCGCCGCTTTCCCCTCAGGTGGATGGTCAAACACAGCCCTGAAGCGGCGGGAGAACTCTGAGTAGGTGATAGTGGAGGCGTCTTTTTTCCTCCACTCGGCGTTGGCCCATTCCAACGCCTTGCCGGTGAGACAGGAGATGAGGGCGGACACGCTCTCGTGTCCCGAGGGTGCCGGGTGTACGGTGGCCAGGTATAGCTCCACCTGTAGAAGGAAGCCCTGACACCCGGCAGCGGTCCCATCATATGCCCTCGGGAGCGAGAGCCGAATTCCCCTGGGTTCCGGAGCTTGTATGGGCTGACTGGCCGATGGTGATGGCACGGAAGGTGGAGGTGTGGGTTTCCCTCTGGTCTCCCAGCGTTGAAGCGTGTTGATCACGTCCTGAAGGGCGGTCCCGATACGAAGGATCTGGTCGTTCTGCTCGCGGACCCGCTCCTCCAGAGACTCAGGTGCTGCTGCGGCTCCTGCTGATTCCATCTTCGGTGTGTGATTCTGTCAGAAGGTGTGCTGTGAAGGTGTGGTGTAGGAATCAAGCGCAGGACGCAGGAACTTAGTCCAATAGACTTTAGTGAACCAAAACTCAAAACGAGTCAAAAGAGCTTGGATACGAGCGATTACGCACACAGGCGTAAAATCAAACAAAATAACAATAACGCACAAACACGTGCGAGAACCTCTCCAACACAGAGGAGAGAACGAAGCACAGACATACACGACAGCAAGTTCAATCACACACAACACATGACAAACACAACGAGAACTTATAGGACAATAATGAACGCTAAACGATAACAGGTGTACAACATCAAGACAAAACCAAACGAACATCGAAACATACAACGGTGGCAGCTAGTACTCCGGAGACGACGACCGCCGAAGCCTGCCCGAGCAAGGAAGAGAGGCAGCCTCGGCCGAAACCGTGACACAGGTGGACTTTATTTAACTAATTATTTTTACTCTTTATTTAAAAATCAGATTTAGCTTTTGCTGAGTTTGAGATTATAACTCCCCTAATGTAAGCCTTAAAGGCATCCCATATTATATTAGAGGTTGGCTTTTCTCTATCCTCTATGTTTACAGTTGTAATAGTAAAGGTTTAAAAAAAATTCCATTTACGTATTTAATACATTTCGAGTCCAGAACATGCACTCTGTTCATTCTCAAAATGACTTTGTAGTTGGGAGCAGTAATCCCCATGTGTCCTGTAGATTATGTGTAGAGATTACATTTGTCAGCGTCTTTGGAGGCTTGAATTCTATCTAAAAAAAAAAACAGATTTGCACCTGGTGGGATATACAAGGAAATCAATGTATATTTTTCACCATGTAAGGTACAATTCAATATTAGAAAACAACCTTCTTGTTCCATGTGCTGGGATATAAGCAAAAATGATGTATTCTTATTTATCAGGATGCCTACACCTGCTGTCACTCTAACTGTAAGTCGCTCTGGATAAGAGCGTCTGCTAAATGACTAACATTTAAAAATGTAGGTGGCAGAATAGGCCTCTCCAACCCAGCTCCTCTTTAAATGTTAAATGTCTCCTTGCAAATCACATCTGCTGACAATCTCTTTACGTGTTCAAGAACCATATGCTTTATTTTCCCCATCATGGAGCCCGTGCACATTCCATGTGATAAGTTAGATTTTGTTGGTCTTTACTTGTATAGAATCAAAGTTAACCTTATCTGTTCCGTCTATCATTGAAGAACCAAGTAAGACATTTTAGCAGACATGACATATGAGGGCTGTGGGCATTCCATACAATGGGAGGATCATAATATAAATATATAGTTATTGTAGACATTACATACAGTGCACTCAGAAAGTATTCAGACCCCTTGACTTTTTCCACATTGTTACATTACAGCCTTATTCTAAAATTTATTAAATTGTTTTTTTTCCCCCTCATCAATCTAGACACAATACCCCATAATGACAAAGCAAAAACAGTTTTTTTGAAATATTTGCTAATTTATATATAAAAAGACATTTACATAAGTATTCAGACCCTTTACTCAGTACTTTGTTCAATCACCTTTGGCAGTGATTACAACATAGAGTCTTCTTGGGTATGACACTATAAGCGTGGCACACCTGTATTTGGGGAGTTTCTCCCATTCTTCTCTGCAGATCCTCTCAAGCTCTGTCAGGATGGATTGGGAGCGTTGCTGCACAGCTATTTTCAGGTCTCTCCAGAGATGTTCGATCAGGTTAAAATCCGGGCTCTGGCTGGGCCACTCAAGGACATTCAGAGACTTGTCCCGAAGCCATACCTGCCTTGCTTAGGGTCGTTGTCCTGTTGGAAGGTGAACCTTCACCCCAGTCTAAGGTCCTGAGTGCTCTGGAGCAGGTTTTCATCAAGAATCTCTCTGTACTTTGCTCCGTTCATCTTTGCCTCGATCCTGACTAGTCTCCCAGTCCCTGCCGCTGTAAAACATCCCCACAGCATGATGCTGCCACCACCATGCTTCACCATAGGGATGGTGCCAGGTTTCCTCTAGACTTGACACTTGGCATTCAGGCCAAAGAGTTCAATCTTGGTTTCATCAGACCAGAGAATATTGTTTCTCATGGTCTGAGAGTCTTTGGGTGCCTTTTGGCAAATTCCAAGTGGGCTGTCATATGCTTTTTACTGAGGAGTGGCTTCCATCTGGCCACTCTACCATAAAGGCCTGATTGGTGGAGTGCTGCAGAGATGGTTGTCCTCCTGGAAGGTTCTCCCATCTCCACAGAGGAACTCTAAAGCTCTGTCAGAGTGACCATCGGGTTCTTGGTCACCTCCCTGACCAAGTTCCTTCTCCCCTCGATTGCTCAGTTTGGCCGGGAGGCCAGCTCTAGGAAGAGTCTGTGTGCCTTTCCAAATCATGTCCAATCAATTGAATTTTCCACAGGTGGACTCCAATCAAGTTGTAGAAACATCTCAAGGATGATCAATGGAAACAGGATTTACCTGAGCTCAATTTCGAGTGTCATAGAAAAGGGTCTGAAAACGTATGTAAATAAGGTATTTCTGTTTTTATTTTGAATAAATTTGCAAAACATTCTAAAAACCTGTTTTCACTTTGTCATTATGGGGTATTGTGTGTAGATTGCTGAGGATTTGTATTCATTTAATCCATTTGGAAAAAGTCAAGGCGTCTGAATACTTTCCATGTGGGCTGAGCAGACATTTTACCAAAAAACACATGAAACACATCAAGCAAAGTACATCTTTGTTCTTGAGGCGCTATTCCTTTTTAGGGCTTTTTAGCTCTGACTCCTCTCCTAATGTATCGAAAAAGAACTGTGGATACGTTGTACATACATTGACTCCTCTCCTAATGTAGTGCTGTGGCAGAATTGAGGTGAGCTGTTGTAACTTCTCAAGGGTTACGTTATTGTTTTGTGTCGGACTGTGATGTTATGCATTTCATAGACTCCTGTTATATCTGTACCCTAACACAAGGCTATTGTGTTCTGGAACTGTTGCTTGTATCAAATAACTGTTGTGTAACAATGTGATAGTATGATCACCTCCCACTCTTCAAGCTCCTTCCCTGACTGCAATCAGAGAGGAATCTACCTTGCAGCTGCTTGTATGTATTAAAGATTCACTATTATAATATTGTAAACTAGTCTCTGCCAAATTTTTGGATCGGGTTTTCCACAACATTTGGTGCCGTGACCCGGATGAGAGCGTCTTGACTTTATGACCCGTTTCGCTCGGCTTGGACCCAGACATCCCTCTGGCCACAACTAAGAAGGTAAGAGACCTTACTGAGAAATCTCTGTGAGGGACTGTCTGTTTTCCAGCCGAGCCTTAATGGTGAAAGATCTCTTGTCCTCCTCATCCATTACATTTTGGTGTTCAATTTGGCAGAACTATTTTCCTATAATAATTAATCTGACCGGTGAACAGTAGGATCTAAGGAAATTGATCCAAAGAGTAAATCGACTTTACATTAAGTGCACAGTAAAACCTAAGGAAACTGGTTTAGAGAACCTAAGTAAATTGGTTCAGAGGATATAAGGAAATTGATCCAGTTAACATTGCTCAATTGGAACACATGCACATCCTAAGGAAACTGGTTTAAAGAACCTAAGAAAATTGGTTCAGATACAATTAAATACATATATATACTGAACAGAAATATAAATGCAACATGCAACAATTTCAAAGATTTTACTGAGTTACAGTTCATGTAAGGAAATCAATCAATTGAAATAAATTTTTTAGGTCCTAATCTATGGAGCCATGGGTGGGACTGGGAGGGCATAGGCGCACCCACTTGGCAGCCAGGCCCACCCACTGGGGAGCCAGTTCCGGCCAATCAGAATGAGTTTTTCCTCACAAAAGGGCTTTATTGCAGACAGAAAAGCTATTCAGCACCCCCCCCCCCCCCCCCCCAACCCCCCCTCAGAAGAAGCCGGATGTGGAGGTCCTGGGCTGGCGTGGTTACAGATGGTCTGCGGTTGTGAGGCCGGTTGGACGTACTGCCAAATTCTCTAAAACGACGTTGGAGGCAGCTTATGGTAGAGAGATGAACATTCAATTCTCTGGCAATGCTCCCTCAAAACTTGAGGGAGCATACATTACAGTATGATAATTATTATTATTTTTAAACAACAAAAAAAATGTATGCACTCACTAACTGTAAGTCGCTCTGGATAAGAGCGTCTGCTAAATTACTAAAATGTAAATGTGTTGTGTTGTGTGACAAAACTGCACATTTTAAAGTGGCCTGTTATTGTCCCCAGCACAAGGTTTACCTGTGTAATGATCATGCTGTTTATTAATCATATTCCTGATATGCCACACCTGTCAGGTGGAGGGATTATCTCGACAAAGGAGAAATGCTCACTGAGAGGGATGTAAACAAATTTGTGCACAAAATATGAGAGATTTTTGTGCAAAAACATGGAACATGTCTATTTATTTTTTTTGGGACACTTTACCAACACTATTGCGTTTATATTTTTGTTCAGTGTATACAGAGAGTGGAAATCGGTTTGCACACATGAGAGGGTTAAGGAAGTGAATTGAAAGATTGAGCATGTTTAATGAAGTTTGTAAGGGAGAAGGTAATTACAGAAATGTGACTAATTGTTTGGTTGATATTAGTACGGGTTGAGTACAGAGGGAACGCGATAGACCAGTGGTCGGTTGAGAGATGAAATGATATGTGTGTATAATGGGTTACTAGAGATTGGATAAAGTAACATAAAAAATACTGAGAAAACAATCAAATACAAATAATATATATTATTTACAAGTTGCGTGCCTACAAGTGCGTAAGCGGTGTAAAAAGTATTCTGAGAAAATGTTCAGAGTTGGTCCCTTTATGGATCATTTGATAAAGATAAGGTTAAAGCATTGTATGACTGTCTAAAGGGTCTGGGAAATAGAGTCTCAGACAAAGACTGGCGCATTTTTCTATGCTTTTAAAACCGCCTCCGACGACAAATATCATCGCCACGTTAATCAGAGCCTTCGTCAAGAATTAAAGGAATAACCAGCCACAAAAGGGACGTCCCTCAGGGGAAACAGCATCTTCAATACAGCAATAGTAGACCAATCTGGCCCAAACATTATGGGGAAAATAAATCCCTATGTTGGTATATACGAGTGCTACAACATCCACCTTTGGTAAAGAAACTGGACTTGACCTACCGCTAACCAATAAAACTTTAAAAGCCTATGGGATTTTCTCCACCCCGGTAATATATTTGGGGAACAAAACCCAGGCCCTGTTCTACGGGGCCAGTAAACGTTGAACTTGATTTTCTGTAGTCACCCACTCAACCGTTTAACTTGCTAGGTAGAGACTCGTCAACTGAACGTAATGCTACAATTTAGTGATAAACTGTTTGTAACAAAAAGTGACTGCAACACATCCATTTTCCCTGTTACAAGACCTGGGAGAGATGAGCAGCGCCTGGTTCAGTCCCTGAGAGCTGTAAATTATGTGGTAATCCCAGTTTATTTAACATTTCAGTCATTTAGCAGACGCTCTTATCCAGAGCGACTTACAGTTAGCATACGTATTTATTTATTTTCATACTGGGGAAACTGTACAAGGAAAACAAGAATGTTTAAAAATAAAAATAATACAGCTGTGTCAATCTCACATCTCCAGTGGTCAGCAACACTCCCCATCCAACCTGAGAGAGCTTGAGAGGATCTGCAGAGAAGAATGGGAGAAACTCCCCAAATACAGGTGTGCCAAGCTTGTAGCATTATACCAAAGACTTGAGGCTGTAATCACTGCCAAAGGTGCATCAACAAGGTCCTGAGCAAAGGGTCTGAATACTTATGTAAATGTGATATTTCAGTTCGTTTTTTAAGTATACATTTGTTTTTGCTTTGTCATTCTCTCCAGTTTTGAATAAGGCTGTAACCAAATGTGGGAAAAGTCAAGGGGTCTGAATACTTTCCCAATGCACTGTATATACAGTAACATTGTTAAGGTTGACTAAAATGCAAACAATGCCTTCCAATAAGGAGAAATTAAACCTCGAAGATAATGGCCATCCTGGTGAACAGGAAGTTATCATGTTTGTTTGGTTTGGTTTTAAACCTTTTGGTTTGTAGCTCTGGGTACATAAGGGGTAAAAAGCAGACCATTGGTTGAGAGTGATCCGTGCGTATTAGTGATTGAGAGGGATTTCCTATAGGTCCTAGTTGAAGGAAACCGACATGGAGACCGGTGAAAATAACAAAGACAGTGATAAAGAAAGTCTAAAGGGGAAGATTCATGGTACTCATGGTCTATCAGTTGAGGTCAAATGTAGTGTTGACAGTGTGGTAAATGGCAATGTGTTATTAGTAGCTTTCCGGATGGCACTCTAATAACGTAATATCTTAGTAATATGAAGAAGCTAAGGCTTCAATACAAGGTCACATGACGAATACATGTGTGAAAAGCATTTGGTTGCAATTGTTTGGTGTTATTACACGCCAGAGAACAGAGGGGTTGAGCCTTGGGACTGATGTTAAATCTGAGGCCGCCATCTGTTGTTTGGCTTAAAGATATCTATGGATTCCTGTGGACCAATAGATAGCTGCTAGTGAAAGTGAAAGGTACTTAAAACTCAAAACTGAAAACTCAAACAGGCTATAAGAGACACGGTGGGAAAGTTTGGAACAGAGGTATGTAGCTCAGTTGGTAGAGCGTGGACGCCTTGCAACGCCAGGGTTGTGGGTTCGATTCCCACGGGTGGGACAGTATGTAAGTCGCTCTGGATAAGAGCGTCTACTAAAAATTAAAAAAATTAAAAATATGCATAATATCCAATTATTATTATTCAATTGAGGTTGAAAAACACCAGTGATTTAAGTAATAAGGTAATGTCACTGTCCAAAATAGAAGTGAGTAGAACCAAATACATGTTTTAGCACCAGGGCTGTGGGAAAACAAGAGCTGATAAGCCAGCCCGACTTTTTGAAGGCCCTAGCAGATTTGTTAAACAACAGGTTTCATATTTGGACTAGTTGATGTCCCAGGGACATAAAGTACAGAACAACAAGCCATACGTCAATGCAACAGGTCTAGACGATATGATTACAAGTGCGAGGAGCTCTGGGATTTTTTACTTTAGAGCAGGGGTGTCAAACGTCCGGCCCGCGGGCCGGATCAGGCCCGCAAACGGGTTTAATCCGGCCCGCGAGATGATAAAATTTAAAAATAAAAAATAAAAATAAAATAATAATAATTTTGTCAAGTATAAAAATGCGCTGCAATTTTTCAATAAAATAAACTGCTGTTCCAATTGCGTCCACTGGATGGCGCAATAGCAATTGTGTTAAGCAAGCAAACTGTTTATACCGGGGCAGAGCAAGTAGGTCAAGCACGTGCAGCCAATGAGCTACTTTGTTTTGCCCGCAATATTTATTACGGCTTCTACTTTTAACATTATGTGCTTTGGCACCCTCATTGCCCCAATATGTCTCTGTCAAAAAAGAGAAAAGTGGACGCAGAGTGCAGAGTGTTCCAAGAAAAATTGTCATCCTTCTATTTATTCATGGAATTGAATGTGAAAGCTGTATGTTTGGTGTGTTCAGAGCATGTTGCAGTGCTGAAAGATTATAACCTTCGTCGCCACTATGTGAGTCTTCATGCCGACAAATATGACAACTTTCAAGGACAGCGGAGATGAGAGAAGGTGAATGAACTGTTGGCGGGTCTGAAGAAACAGCAGTCTGTGTTTACTCACAGCCGAGACATCAGTGACGCTGCAGTGAAAGCTAGCTACCTCATTGCTAATGAAATCGCAGTGGCTTCAAAACCATTTAGTGAGGGTGAATTTGTAAAAACATGCATGATGAAGGCAGCGGAGATTGTGTGCCCTGAAAAGCGGCAGGCTTTTGCAAATATCAGCCTGACAAGAAACACAGTTGCAGACAGGATTTCCGATCTTTCAGTGGATTTGGACAGCCAGTTGAAGCAAAAAGTAAAGTCATTTATTGCGTTTTCGGTTGCAATTGATGAAAGCACGGACATTACAGATGTTGCACAACTGGTCATTTTCATCCGCGGAGTTGATGACACATTGACCGTCACCGAGGAGTTCGTGGAGTTGGTGCCGATGACAGATACAACGACAGCAGCTGATATTTTTACCGCACTCGTTGGCGCGCTGGACAGGGTCGGAGTGGACTGGTCCCGCGCTGTCAGCCTGGCTACAGATGGTGCGCCCATCTGCAGGCGTTGTGACAAAGTTCAGAGAGAAAGTGCAATCTGCAAATGGAGGACGTGATTTTTTGACTTTTCACTGTATTTTGCACCAGGAGGCTTTGTGTTGCAAGTCATTAAAGATGGATAACGTCATGAAGGTGGTCATCCAAACTGTTAATTTCATCCGATCCAGAAACCTGAATCACCGTCAGTTTGACAGCCTTCTCAGAGAGAAAGACCACATCTATGGCCTGCCATACCACACTGAGGTAAGATGGTTAAGCCGAGGTGCTGTGCTGAGGCGTTTCTTTGATTTACGAGAAGAAATTGAACAGTTCATGGAAGAAAAGGGCAAACCAGTGTTAGAATTTCATTCCGCAGAATTGATGCAGGACCTTGCATTTATGGTGGATGTTACAGAGCACCTGAATAACTTGAACAAACAGCTGCAAGGGCGCAACAAAGTTGTCACGCAGTATTATGACAGCATACGTTCTTTCAAGTTGAAGCTGTCATTGTGGGAGACGCAACTTGCCGGTGGTGATGCAGCTCACTTCCACTGTCTGAAAAATGTGTGCGCGACCCAACATGTGGCAGACGGTTCAAAGATAAAATAACGGGACTGTTACGGGAGTTTGAGCAACGCTTTCATATTTATGTTTATATGTTTTTATGTTGATGTGCTATTGTTTTTAATTGATTTTATTTTATTTGTATATTTAACCTATTCTTGACTCTGTGGTTCTTGCACTTGTTTGGGGAACAGGATTTCATTATTTTTATCTACATTTCTGCCTGAGAAATGACACCCTGATATAGTTCTGTGATCTGTGAAACAGTTCTGTTAATCACTGAGGCAGTGTGTGTTGTGTGTTCTTTTTCTTTAGAATTTTCAAATAAACTTGACGTGTTTTATGATTAATAGTGATGTTGTGCTTGTACTATTTTGGACACACTGTCCTCAGGCTCCAGCTTTATGTTGTATGTTGATCGTATTAAAACTAAGAAAACAATCTGAAGTTGTTGTTTTTAAGTTATATACACCATGATTTTTCCGGTCCGGCACACTTGGGAATAGATTTTCCTCCATGTGGCCCCTGAGCTAAAATGAGTTTGACACCCCTGCTTTAGAAGGTGTCTATTTCGCTTCATGGGTCCCTGTATCACCTCGTGATGTGTCTCCAGTATGATTATCTATACGCATGGTTTTATCAAGGCTTCCTGCCCAAAATGCAGTAAGCTCAATTGAAAAAGAGAGGGAGGTACATAGGCATAGTTTTCACTATGCTACATCTTAATCAGTCCTAAAAATGCAATATTTGGTACTACTGACTACATGTTGATTGTATCTTCCAGGACTGATGGAATGTCCACTACTGAGATTTATGTTAAGTTTAACAATGATTCTGTATCTCTTCCTGTGAAAGGCTTCCTGCGGCTGGTGCCTTGGGAGAGCAGATGGTGAAATTCTGTAGTATTGCGAAGTATAAAGGTACCCAGATCCGGCTGTTAAGGGAGCCAGGCCATTAGTTTGTTTTTGCCCTACGTTTTACCACACCAGAATACACACGCAGGCCAACTGTTATGAATATTTGTAATGGCGTTTATTCCGTGTCTGATTTATTGTGTGTGGTTTTTCTATTTGGGTTTTAGTAGGTTCTTCACGGTTAGAAAGGATGCACACAAATGACATTTACTGAAGTATCTAATGTCCGAATTTTGGTTGAACACATCTAAGTTCTCCTGATGAGAAATGTACTGAAAAACCCAATGTAAACCTGGTATAGAAATATATTTTTGAAATGTCTTTAAATAATGAGTCTGAAGTACAGGGAAAGACCGGGGGAAGAACAGACTCACTTAATGGTGTTGAATGACCTATTTTCTGACTTTCTGGTGAGGTCTGATCACCCTTGCTAGAAAGATCAGTGACATTGGTTGAAATTTAAATATAATATACAAACGCTGATAAGTATGAAGAAGTGTATTGTTGTTAACACAAATCTCACCAGATTTGTATTTATATCCCTAACAAAACAAAACAAAATGTTTACCCTTTATAATTGATCAATAGTTGTGATTGGGACGGGCGAGGAGGAAAGAGACAGACCACTGCCTCTGAACTGTGAAGAAGGCACAAAGGGAAAGGAGCTTATACAACAGTATATGAGTGGTGTGAGGGAAACCTGTCTCTAGTCTATTTGACTATTCCTTGAATTCCCTTATGGGATAAAATTAGTTCCTTATGGAGTTATCAAGGGTTGCAATTCAAATTTGATTTGTTATTCTGATTCGTTTATTTTTATTTAACCGTCAGTGTTGTTGTTTTTTTGGATGCATGAATCACGGTGTAGCCGGAGGACAGCTACAGTGGGGAAAAAAAGTATTTAGTCAGCCACCAATTGTGCAAGTTCTCCCACTTAAAAAGATGAGAGAGGCCTGTAATTTTAACCATAGGTACACGTCAACTATGACAGACAAAATGAGAAAAAAAAATCCAGAAAATCACATTGTAGGATCTTTTATGAATTTATTTGAAAATTACGGTGGAAAATAAGTATTTGGTCAATAACAAAAGTTTCTCAATACCCTTTGTTGGCAATGACACAGGTCAAACGTTTTCTGTAAATCTTCACAAGGTTTTCACACACTGTTGCTGGTATTTTGGCCCATTCCTCCATGTAGATCTCCTCTAGAGCAGTGATGTTTTGGGGCTGTCGCTGGGCAACACAGACTTTCAACTCCCTCCAAAGATTTTCTATGGGGTTGAGATCTAGAGACTGGCTAGGCCACTCCAGGACCTTGAAATGCTTCTTACGAAGCCACTCCTTCGTTGCCCGGAAGGTGTGTTTGGAATCATTGTCATGCTGAAAGACCCAGCCACGTTTCATCTTCAATGCCCTTGCTGATGGAAGGAGGTTTTCACTCAAAATCTCACGATACATGGCCCCATTCATTCTTTCCTTTACACGGATCAGTCGTCTTGGTCCCTTTGCAGAAAAACAGCCCCAAAGCATGATGTTTCCACCCCCATGTTTCACAGTAGGTATGGTGTTCTTTGGATTCAACTCAGCATTCTTTGTCCTCCAAACACGACGAGTTGAGTTTTTACCAAAAAGTTCTATTTTGGTTTCATCTGACCATATGACATTCTCCCAATCCTCTTCTGGATCATCCAAATGCAATCTAGCAAACTTCAGACGGGCCTGGACATGTACTGGCTTAAGCAGGGGGACACGTCTGGCACTGCAGGATTTGAGTAGTGTGTTACTGATGGTAGGCTTTGTTACTTTGGTCCCAGCTCTCTGCAGGTCATTCACTAGGTCCCCCCGTGTGGTTCTGGGATATTTGCGCACCGTTCTTGTGATCATTTTGACCCCACGGGGTGAGATCTTGCGTGGAGCCCCAGATCGAGGGAGATTATCAGTGGTCTTGTATGTCTTCTATTTCCTAATAATTGCTCCCACAGTTGATTTCTTCAAACCAAGCTGCTTACCTATTGCAGATTCAGTCTTCCCAGCCTGGTGCAGGTCTACAATTCTGTTTCTGGTGTCCTTTGACAGCTCTTTGGTCTTGGCCATAGTGGAGTTTGGAGTGTGACTGTTTGAGGTTGTGGACAGGTGTCTTTTATACTGATAACAAATTCAAACAGGTGCCATTAATACAGGTAACGAGAGGAGGACAGAGGAGCCTCTAAAAGAAGAAGTTACAGGTCTGTGACAGCCAGAAATCTTGCTTGTTTGTAGGTGACCAAATACATATTTTCCACCATAATTTGCAAATAAATTATTAAAAAATCCTACAATGTGATTTTCTGGAGAAAAAAATTCTCAATTTGTCTGTCATAGTTGACGTGTACCTATGATGAAAATTACAGGCCTCTCTCATCTTTTTAAGTGGGAGAACTTGCACAATTGGTGGCTGACTAAATACTTTTTTTCCCCCACTGTAGCTTACCTAGGAGGCTTATGGTTCTCACCCCCTTCCATCGACTTACACAGTAATTATGACAAATTCCGGAGGACGTCCTCCAACCTATCAGAGCTCTTGCAGTATGAACTAACATCTTGTCCATCAAATCAAAGGATCAGAGAATGAATCTAGTACTGAAAGCATAAGCTACAGCTAGCTAGCACTGCAGTGCAGTGCATAAAATATGGTGAGTAGTTTATTTTTATTTTTTACATTTTTAGTAATTTAGCAGACGCTCTTATCCAGAGCGACTTACAGTTTAGTGAGTGCATACATTATTTTTTTAAATAATTTTTTTCATACTGGCCCCCCGTGGGAATCGAACCCACAACCCTGGCGTTGCAAACACCATGCTTGGGAGTCCCATAGGGCGGCGCACAATTGGCCCAGCGTCGTCCGGGGTAGGCCGTCATTGTAAATAAGAATTTGTTCTTAACTGACTTGCCTAGTTAAATAAAGGTAAAATTAAAAGCGGCTGCTATGAAACTGTGAACTGTGTTCAGTGGTGTATTCATTCTACTGATTCTGTTGAAAAATATTTCTTAAACAGAAGCAAACGGAAAACAAAACGGGATAAACATACCTGAATTTGTCCAATAGATATTCTCGTTATCAACTGTTTGACTAATGATTACACCCACTATCAGCTAGATGCAGGCAAGAGTGTGCAAGGCGGTATTGAATGTCACCTGTGTGCACCTACGTTGTAAACTTTCATTCGTAGGCTAGGTTGTAGCAACCTCATGATGGGCATTGGGAAAATGTAGTAGCCTAAACCTATCGCTGTTACATTTAACTGGGTGAATGGGAATATGAATGACAGTCATCCAATATGCTGTAATAGAAATGAGGCCATAAAAGAAAATCGTCCTCCCTTATCTGAAACGGCACTGACTGCCACTGAGCCTACCAATCCCCTGGGGGCCTTTTGTAGATATGCAAATTGATTTTGCCTGCCTGTAAAATGTTGGTAATGGTTGAAAGCTACTCCAAATGGATTGAAGCCTTCCCCACATCTAATGAGGTAGCAAAGATTGTGGCTAAATGCCTGTTAGATGATATTGTTCCACGATACGGTTATGATAAAAGATAGAGGGACACATTTCACCTCGAAGATAATGAAAGAAACTGTGTGACATGATGCAAGTTAAGAGAAATGTGCATGTACCGTTTCACCCGGAAAGTTCTGGACTTGTAGAACGCTACAGTGGCATTCTGAAAAATAAACTGGGCAAAAATATGTGCTCAAACAGGACTCACCTGGGTGGATGCGATGCCCATAGCCTGGCTTTCAATGCGTTCCACCCCAGTCAGGAAAACAGTTGTCAGTCCACATGAGGTACTGATGGCCCGTACCATGAGGACCCCCAGGTCCTGGATCTGCATCTGTTAGATGACACAGTGAAGTACCGTATAGCTCGGACTAACTGTATTCGAGCTGTTCACATACAGGTCTCTGCTGCCCAAACTACCCCAGATGACCGTCCCCATCCCGTTCTCCAGCCCTGAGATTGGGTAATGGTCAGAGGGCACGACAGAGGTAAAGAACCTTTTTTAAAACCCTCGTGTGTAAGGGGACCGCATCAGATTGCCCTCAGCACCCCCAACGGCGGTAAAGTGATTTTGGAAAGACACCTGTTGTCCACGCATCCCACTGTAAGCAAGTACCACTGCTACTCCTACAACCCAGTAGGGGCACTCACAGTGCAGAGACTATGCCATTGCAAGTTATACCCCTTAATGCTTATGAAATATTGATGTGGACCAAAGCAGGTAACCTTAGACTGAGATCTTGATTTGGGTGGAGGATAAGGTGTTTTATCTGAGAAGATTGTATTTTAATAATCCCACCTCTCTGCCCAAGCAACCCATCACCCTGGCCTACTCTCCCCCAGGTTATTTGTTGAAAATTTAAATTGATAACGTATTCCCAGTGACATGTGAGGGTGGAATGTTCCATTTCTCAACAGTAAGGGCAGTTGGGGGAAAGTCATTGTAAGTATAACCTTTCTGTCTACAATAACCTAACCTTACCCTGCCCTTTCTGTTGAGAAATGGAACGTTCCACCCTCACATGTCATTGGGAATACGTTATCAATTTAAGAATGTCAGTGTGTATGCAAAGCTAAACCCACTTCCACAGTAAGTGGAATTATGTATGTGTGTAGGGGGGGGGGGGAAGCCTACTATTATCAGCCTACAAAACTGGTCAGGATCATGCTAGGTTGCCTATGTTCTTACGGCTGTCTGTGCTACCCCCCCAAATCAGCCTTTCTCCCACTTGTATAGGAGGACCATTGTAGCCGACCCTGCAAAAGTTTTCTTCTCTGCATCAATTCCCAATTATGGCCGTGCTTGATTCCATTAGAGAACTAGCCGGTGAGGTAGAAAGAATAGGTTAACGCTACTGCTAACGCTACTGAATAATTAACTGCTGAAATTGTGGCTATGCGTACTATGGTCTTACAGAATAGATTGGCTTTGGATGTTCTCCTTGTCATCTAAGGGAGGCACCTGTGCAGTGGTGGGTCAGGAATGTTCTGTCTGTTCTCACGCCTGACGATCTTGGTGAGGAGATTGTGTGAAACAGCAGCATCTCCTCCCCGCCAGATGGTCATGACAACAGAAGCGCTCGCCACTGTCTCTCCCTTCATTGGAGATCCAGACTTCCCTATTGGAAATGACACCAATCCCTCTGAATCCCTGTGAAACTCCATTCCCCCCCCCCCCCAGATCATTGTTATTAGGTGACCTTTCAGGAGTTCCATTCAGAGCACCCCTTTTCTGTGTAAAATTCCAACTTCCCAGAAACAGAGAAGGTTTTAAGTTCTGTCTGACAACAGCTCAGATATATCATGTGTGGTGATTGCTTATGGTTTCCATGGCAACAGAGGGGGAATTGTGGTGGCAGAATCGGGGGGTGAGCTGTTGTAACTTCTCAAGGTTTACGCTCTGTTCTGTGTTGGACTGTGATGTTATGTGTTTCATATACTGTTGCTTGTATAAATAACTGTTGTGTAACAATAGGATTGTATTGTCACCTCCCACTATATAAGGGACATGTAACCGTTTGCTCTTCAAGCTCCTTCCCTGACTGAGATCAGAGGGGGATCGACCTTGCAGCTGCTTGTTTGTATTAAAGATTCACTATTATAATTGTAAATGAGTCTCTGCCTAATCTTTGGATCGAGTTTTACACAACAGTACCCCAAAAAAACAAAAATGGTGGATTATGTCATTATACATACATTTGAAGAAAGACTGCCACTTAAGTACTGTGGTTGGTTTGTATTACCTTATGATTTCAATTTGAGTATAGTGGCTGGTGGAGGTCTACTTGGGGAGAGTGGGTCCTCCGAGAGACTGAAATGGGATGAGTGGAGGCACAACATAAAACTTAAATAAAAAACATTGTAGTATAATTAAGTCCTTCCTTCTCTCTCTCCCAAACCAAATCATCCCTCTCCACCCCCCTCTCCCAGTTCTTCCCCCTTTACTCCACCCAAGCCAAGCTTATCCCCACCTCCCATCTTTGCTCACCCTTGCCCACACAAGCCAAGCTTGTCCCACCCTCCCATCCTTACCCACCCAAGCCAAGTTAATCCCAACCTCCCATCTTCTTCCCCCTCCCTTCTTCTCAGACACCCCCCCCCCCTATACATCTACTTACTCATCCCTACTCCTTCATTCACACACAATATATACCCTGTGCCTCCGCACACCCATTCTCTCCCTCCCTCCTACACACATATTAATATTCATCCTCCTTCACTATCCCATCCATATGCATAGACACATACTCACACATACCACCACTCACACCCTCTCGCCCCCACACACACACACATATCCATAGAACAATTATTGACATACGTGCTATATTTCCTCTTTTATATTGTATTTTCAGTGTCCATGTATCTCATCGGCATCGGCTAATTCCATGTCTACTTCCTAGAGAATAATAATAATAATATAATAAATGCCATTTAGCAGACGCTTTTATCCAAAGCGACTTACAGTCATGCGTGCATAAGAGAAGAACAGTTACTTAAGTACAATAGAGTCTAGATTGAATTGGGGGGAGGGGGAAAGAATATTGTCTCAATTTACCATAAGCTGGTTTTAGGCATCACTGTAAGTACTTTTTTTCTGTTTCTTCCTCTCCTCAGGGCATTGGGCGTCTTTCAACTGGAAAGTTTTCCTGCAGCCTGTTCAGGGCTTCATGGGCACTTGTGATCTCCATCCCCTGTGTTCCCTTCCATACCCACAGCACTGCTGGGAATCTGATTTTATTCCCTTTTCCTCCAGTGACTGTCTGATCGGAATTAATTGCTTACATTTTCCCTACAGCTTAGCAGACAGAGGGAGAACCCGAATTCTCAGCTCCTCTCTGTATATCCTTTTAAATGTCTCTTGCACAACAGGGTGTTGACGAAACCTACTACAGACATTTCAAAACATTCCAAAATATTATGCAATGGATGTCTTGTTATATACAGTGAGGGAAAAAAGTAGTTGATCCCCTGCTGATTTTGTACGTTTGCCCACTGAAAAAGAAATGATCAGTCTATAATTTTAATGGTAGGTTTATTTGAACAGGTGAGAGACAGAATATCAACAAAAAAATCCAGAAAAACGCATGTCAAAAATGTTACAAATGTATTTACATTTTAATGAGGGAAATAAGTATTTGACCCCTCTGCAAAACGTGACTTAGTACTTGGTGGCAAAACCCTTGTTGGCAATCACAGAGGTCAGACATTTCTTGTAGTTGGCCACCAGGTTTGAACACATCTCAGGAGGGATTTTGTCCCACTCTTCTTTGCAGATCTTCTCCAAGTCATTAAGGTTTCGAGGCTGACGTTTGGCAACTCGAACCTTCAGTTCCCTCCACAGATTTTCTATTGGATTAAGGTCTGGAGACTGGCTAGGCCACTCCAGGACCTTAATGTGCTTCTTCTTGAGCCACTCCTTTGTTGCCTTGGCCGTGTGTTTTGGGTCATTGTCATGCTGGAATACCCATCCATGACCCATGTTCAATGCCCTGGCTGAGGGAAGGAGGTTCTCACCCAAGATTTGACGGTACATGGCCCCGTCCATCGTCCCTTTGATGCGGTGAAGTTGTCCTGTCCCCTTAGCAGAAAAACACCCCCAAAGCATAATGTTTCCACCTCCATGTTTGACGGTGTGGATGGTGTTCTTGGGGTCATAGGCAGCATTCCTCCTCCTCCAAACACAGCGAGTTGAGTTGATGCCAAAGAGCTCGATTTTGGTCTCATCTGACCACAACACTTTCACCCAGTTCTCCTCTGAATCATTCAGATGTTCATTGGCAAACTTCAGACGGTCCTGTATATGCGCTTTCTTGAGCATGGGGACCTTGCAGGCGCTGCAGGATTTCAGTCCTTCACGGCGTAGTGTGTTACCAATTGTTTTCTTGGTGACTATGGTCCCAGCTGCCTTGAGATCATTGACAAGATCCTCCCGTGTAGTTCTGGGCTGATTCCTCACCGTTCTCATGATCATTGCAACTCCACGAGGTGAGATCTTGTATGGAGCCCCAGGCCGAGGGAGATTGACAGTTATTTTGTGTTTCTTCCATTTGCGAATAATCGCACCAACTGTTGTCACCTTCTCACCAAGCTGCTTGGCGATGGTCTTGTAGCCCATTCCAGCCTTGTGTAGGTCTACAATCTTGTCCCTGACATCCTTGGAGAGCTCTTTGGTCTTGGCCATGGTGGAGAGTTTGGAATCTGATTGATTGATTGCTTCTGTGGACAAGCTGAGATTAGGAGCACTCCCTTTAAGAGTGTGCTCCTAATCTCAGCTCGTTACCTGTTTTAAAGACACCTGGCAGCCAGAAATCTTTCTGATTGAGAGGGGGTCAAATACGTATTTCCCTTATTAAAATGCAAATCAATTTATAACATTTTTGACATGCGTTTTTCTGGATTTTTTTGTTGTTATTCTGTCTCTCACTGTTCAAATAAACCTACCATTATAATTATAGACTGATCATGTCTTTGTCAGTCGGCAAACGTACAAAATCAGCAGGGGATCAAATACTTTTTTCCCTCACTGTATCTATCTTAGATTAACATCCATAACATGTCAGTTCTATGTCAAAGAAAATAACAGTCCGGCCTATATCCAAGGTGTTGAGTCAGATCAATTTTTTAAGAAATCGTACTTTGAAATGTTCTATGTTTGATGTAGTTTAGTTTTACAATTTTCTTGATTTAGATTTTCTCATGTCTTCTCATATATCACAAGGATCCTAATCTTGATCCTAATTCTCATCAACTTCAGTGATGCCATGTATTTTCTCAACTTTGCCTTATTAGATAAGCCTTTACTTTTAAGGGGAGAAACCCCTCTTCATCAACAAATACCTTATACTGTAGCTTAATCAATCAAATAGGGATGGGGAAAACCATCACCCATCTCTGTACGAAACGGAAATGAGTTGATGGGATTTAACATGTTCCTGCTTAGCTACCGTGACAGATTCCTCAAGTAGTGCAGCACACAATGTAAATGTCATTAAACATTAGTCATTACCGCTCAAGTCCATAAAATCCCCTTATGAAATAACTGCTTCATTAAACTTCAGCCTTGACAAGAAGTGGCAACTCGGGTCTGACTGCGTACGAGGAAGTCTGGGCATGACAGATTCGTCTGGAGTCAGTGGGAGACACAATGATGGATCAATATAGAACTATAATACAGCAGGGTGACTGTGAGGGTATAATTATGCATGAAAATCTGTCAGCCCCAAAATAAAATCTCTATTGGGCTTTGCACAGAAGAGACAATAAGAACATTTAACCAAAGCCAAAATGATACGCCAGAGGTTCAAAAGTGGTGTGGCAAAATTCATACGTGTCCTTTCTGGAGCCTGGAGTTTTTCCTGATCTCATGACCTGGTCAGGTAAAACTCTGGGTCCTATTCGTAGGCTGACAAAATATTATTATAGATAGATAGCTTCCCTTTTCATCTGTGTACTCATAGCCTAAGGTGGATCAAACCCTTTCAAACTACCACTAACCTTGTTATTATTCGTTCTGAATCTGATATCAAAAGAGCCAGAGAGAACAACTTCAATGGAAAACATACTCTGTAGTTTAGTGAACTATTATAGCAGAGCTGAGCGTTATGCAAACAATGATTACAATGTCTTTAAGTATGAATTTAACTCTATACACACACAATGCTAAGCAGTGTATTTTGAAAAACAAGTTTTCAATGTAGAAAAGCATTTAAATTTTATGTCATAAAACCTTTTCGTTGTTCATCTGATTACAGTGATCTTCTGCAATTATTCATTCTGTAAGCTTTATGTAAGGTAGGGTTACATTTAACACTGTAGACAGTAGACTTTGTAACAAGGTAGGGTTACATTTAATACTATAGACCAGGGGTGTCAAACGTACGGCCCGCGGGCCGGATCAGGCCCGCAAACGGGTTTAATCCGGCCCGCGAGATGATTATAAAATATATATATATATATATATATATATATATATATATATATATATATTTTGTTTTTTGTTTTTTTTAAGTATAAAAATGCGCTGCAATTTTCAATAAAATAAACTGCTGTTCCAATTGCGTCCACTGGATGGCGCAATAGCAATTGTTTATACCGGGGCAGAGCAAGTAGGTCAAGCACGTGCAGCCAATGAGCTACTTTGTTTTGCCCGCGATATTTATTACGGCTTCTACTTTTAACATTATGTGCTTTGGCACCCTCATTGCCCCAATATGTCTCTGTCAAAAAAGAGAAAAGTGGACGCAGAGTGCAGAGTGTTCCAAGAAAAATGGTTACCCTATTTAATCACGGAATTGAATGGGAAAGCTGTATGTTTGGTGTGTTCAGAGCATGTTGCAGTGCTGAAAGAATATAACCTTCGTCGCCACTATGTGAGTCTTCATGCCAACAAATATGACAACTTTCAAAGACAGCGGAGATGAGAGAAGGTGAATGAACTGTTGGCGGGTCTGAAGAAACAGCAGTCTGTGTTTACTCACAGCCGAGACATCAGTGACGCTGCAGTGAAAGCTAGCTACCTCATTGCTAATGAAATCGCAGTGGCTTCAAAACCATTTAGTGAGGGTGAATTTGTAAAAACATGCATGATGAAGGCAGCGGAGATTGTGTGCCCTGAAAAGCGGCAGGCTTTTGCAAATATCAGCCTGACAAGAAACACAGTTGCAGACAGGATTTCCGATCTTTCAGTGGATTTGGACAGCCAGTTGAAGCAAAAAGTAAAGTCATTTATTGCGTTTTCGGTTGCAATTGATGAAAGCACGGACATTACAGATGTTGCACAACTGGCCATTTTTTGACACATTGACCGTCACCGAGGAGTTCGTGGAGTTGGTGCCGATGACAGATACAACGACAGCAGCTGATATTTTTACCGCACTGGTTGGCGCGCTGGACAGGGTCGGAGTGGACTGGTCCCGCGCTGTCAGCCTGGCTACAGATGGTGCGCCCTCAATAATCGGGAAAAAAGCAGGCGTTGTGACAAAGTTCAGAGAGAAAGTGCAATCTGCAAATGGAGGACGTGATTTTTTTACTTTTCACTGTATTTTGCACCAGGAGGCTTTGTGTTGCAAGTCATTAAAGATGGATAACGTCATGAAGGTGGTCATCCAAACTGTTAATTTCATCCGATCCAGAAGCCTGAATCACCGTCAGTTTGACAGCCTTCTCAGAGAGAAAGACCACATCTATGGCCTGCCATACCACACTGAGGTAAGATGGTTAAGCCAAGGTGCTGTGCTGAGGCGTTTCTTTGATTTACGAGAAGAAATTGAACAGTTCATGGAAGAAAAGGGCAAACCAGTGTTAGAATTTCATTCCGCAGAATGGATGCCGGACCTTGCATTTATGGTGGATGTTACAGAGCACCTGAATAACTTGAACAAACAGCTGCAAGGGCGCAACAAAGTTGTCACGCAGTATTATGACAGCATACGTTCTTTCAAGTTGAAGCTGTCATTGTGGGAGACGCAACTTGCCGGTGGTGATGCAGCTCACTTCCCCTGTCTGAAAAATGTGTGCGCGACCCAACATGTGGCAGACATGAAGCGGTTCAAAGATAAAATAACTGGACTGTTACGGGAGTTTGAGCAACGCTTTCAGATTTATGTTTATATGTTTTTATGTTGATGTGCTATTGTTTTTAATTGATTTTATTTTATTTGTATATTTAACCTATTCTTGACTCTGTGGTTCTTGCACTTGTTTGGGGAACAGGATTTCATTATTTTTATCTACATTTCTGCCTGAGAAATGACACCCTGATATAGTTCTGTGATCTGTGATATACTTCTGTGAATCACTGAGGCATTGTGTGTTTGTGTGTTCTTTGTCCTCAGAACTTTCAAATAAACTTGACGTGTTTTATGATTAATAGTGATGTTGTGCTTGTACTATTTTGGACACACTGTCCTCAGGCTCCAGCTTTATGTTGTATGTTGATCGTATTAAAACAAAGAAAACAATCTGAAGTTGTTGTTTTTAAGTTATATATACCATGATTTTTCCGGTCCGACCCACTTGGGAATAGATTTTCCTCCATGTGGCCCCTGAGCTAAAATGAGTTTGACACCCCTGCTATAGACAGTAGACTTTGTAACAAGGCAGGGTTACATTTAATACTATAGACAGTAGACTTTGTAACAAGGCAGGGTTACATTTAACAAGACAGTAGACTTTTTAACAATGTTTTTTTTTGTGTGAGTGTAATTCATAAAACCAGTGTGTGTGTTGTTGTCCTGGTCTCAATCTGGCCATCCAGAGGTTGGTTCCCTGACGCTCACTGTAGGAACTGATTGCCTGTAGAATCCATATATGCAATCATTAAATCAACTACTTACAACATTTTCATTGAAAATAATATCCCCCTTTTCATGAAGTAGATTTTATTGAACGTCATTAATTCTATTGCACTCTATTCTAACCAAACCTGCATTATGAGTTCATATCAGTAGGTGTCACTATGCACTAGCTATTCGAAAAAGGATGACGCAATCATGGCTGCCTGTCTCTGTAATTGTGAATCTTGTGGTGGTGCTACAATCCATAAAATATCTCTTTCTGCATTAACCATCCATCTGTTATGGTTGGACAAATGTGTTCATATTGTCTGTGTAGACTGCTCTGTGGCAGAATTTGTAGTTTTCTTGCTTATAAGACAATTAAATTTGCGGTACCCATATTTGTGAAATAAAATAAAGTAATATGCCAACATTACTAGACTAACAAACTGGCTTTTCAGGAACTTCAGCAGCAGCAGATTGTTTCATCTTCTTTATCCTTTAGCCAAACACATTTTAAATGATTAATGTTAGCTGCTGGCTGCATGATTGCATCAACCTAGCTGGCTAATGTTAGTAGTTTTGTTAGCTAGAGCCTCTTCAGCTGACAGGCAAAAAGATTATAACTCAGGAATGGTAATATGGATGGTATCATCCTTGTGATTTGTATAGAAATGATCAGATCATAGCTAGGAATTACACAAGCCACACGGTAAGGTGCAGAAATAATACCATTTTTTTATTTATTTCACTTTCAAAGTAATGTTTCACATCACATGAAAAAGAAGGCACTTCTTGGGGAATAGAGCTGTTGACACTTCACATCCCTCCAATTACATGTCAACAACAGCTGATAGAAAATAAAAAAGAAACTTTACAAGGGCTTTTGTGAGTGTTGACAGAGGGGTCCAGGCAACCTATCCAAGTGGCCCAAAACACATCCAAACGCACAATAGTCACAAAAAGTTCACACGTCTTCACAGAAACACACACTACAAACTAAAGTGGTCAGAAATCTGCCGAGAGAGAGAGAAAGAGCAATGTTTTCAACAATACACAATATAACAGTGTCCTGGGGACATATTGAAATGTGTATTTGATTTGAGCCAAGCAGAGGTGCACTCACACTTCTGACAGCAGGGGGATGGTGGACCTAATATATGCCATTTAGCAGACGCTTTTATCCAAAGCGACTTATAGTCATGTGTGCATACATTTTTGTGTATGGGTGGTCCCGGGGATCTAACCCACTACCTTGGCGTTACAAGCGCCGTGCTCTACCAGCTGAGCTACAGAGGACCACGTGGGTTCACGTCTGGTTACCAGGGGGATGGTGGACCCAGTCTGGTTACCGGGGGGATGGTGGATCCAGTCTGGTCACTGGGGGGATGGTGAACCCAGACTGGTTAGCAGGGGGATGGTGGACCCAGTCTGGTTAGCAGGGGGATGGTGGACCCAGTCTGGTTAGTAGGGGGATGGTGGACCCAGTCTGGTTAGCAGGGGGATGGTGGACCCAGTCTGGTCACTGGGGGGATGGTGGACCCAGTCTGGTCACTGGGGGGATGGTGAACCCAGTCTGGTTAGCAGGGGGATGGTGAACCCAGTCTGGTTAGCAGGGGGATGGTGAACCCAGTCTGGTTAGCAGGGGGATGGTGAACCCAGTCTGGTCACTGGGGGGATGGTGGACCCAGTCTGGTTAGCAGGGGGATGGTGAACCCAGTCTGGTCACTGGGGGGATGGTGGACCCAGTCTGGTTAACAGGGGGATGGTGAACCCAGTCTGGTCACTGGGGGGATGGTGAACCCAGTCTGGTCACTGGGGGGATGGTGAACCCAGTCTGGTTAGCAGGGGGATGGTGAACCCAGTCTGGTTAGCAGGGGGATGGTGAACCCAGTCTGGTTAGCAGGGGGATGGTGGACCCAGTCTGGTTAGTAGGGGGATGGTGAACCCAGTCTGGTCACTGGGGGGATGGTGGACCCAGTCTGGTTAGCAGGGGGATGGTGAACCCAGTCTGGTTAGCAGGGGGATGGTGGACCCAGTCTGGTTAGCAGGGGGATGGTGAACCCAGTCTGGTTAGCAGGGGGATGGTGAACCCAGTCTGGTTACCAGGGGGATGGTGAACCCAGTCTGGTTAGCAGGGGGATGGTGAACCCAGTCTGGTTAGCAGGGGGATGGTGAACCCAGTCTGGTTAGCAGGGGGATGGTGGACCCAGTCTGGTTAGCAGGGGGATGGTGAACCCAGTCTGGTTAGCAGGGGGATGGTGGACCCAGTCTGGTTAGCAGGGGGATGGTGGACCCAGTCTGGTTAGCAGGGGGATGGTGGACCCAGTCTGGTTAGCAGGGGGATGGTGAACCCAGTCTGGTCACTGGGGGGATGGTGGACCCAGTCTGGTTAGCAGGGGGATGGTGAACCCAGTCTGGTCACTGGGGGGATGGTGGACCCAGTCTGGTTAACAGGGGGATGGTGAACCCAGTCTGGTCACTGGGGGGATGGTGAACCCAGTCTTGTCACTGGGGGGATGGTGAACCCAGTCTGGTTAGCAGGGGGATGTTGAACCCAGTCTGGTTAGCAGGGGGATGGTGAACCCAGTCTGGTTAGCAGGGGGATGGTGGACCCAGTCTGGTTAGTAGGGGGATGGTGAACCCAGTCTGGTCACTGGGGGGATGGTGGACCCAGTCTGGTTAGCAGGGGGATGGTGAACCCAGTCTGGTTACCAGGGGGATGGTGAACCCAGTCTGGTTAGCAGGGGGATGGTGAACCCAGTCTGGTTAGCAGGGGGATGGTGGACCCAGTCTGGTTAGCAGGGGGATGGTGAACCCAGTCTGGTTAGCAGGGGGATGGTGAACCCAGTCTGGTTACCAGGGGGATGGTGAACCCAGTCTGGTTAGCAGGGGGATGGTGAACCCAGTCTGGTTAGCAGGGGGATGGTGAACCCAGTCTGGTTAGCAGGGGGATGGTGGACCCAGTCTGGTTAGTAGGGGGATGGTGAACCCAGTCTGGTTAGCAGGGGGATGGTGGACCCAGTCTGGTTAGCAGGGGGATGGTGAACCCAGTCTGGTTAGCAGGGGGATGGTGAACCCAGTCTGGTTAGCAGGGGGATGGTGGACCCAGTCTGGTTAGCAGGGGGATGGTGGACCCAGTCTGGTTAGCAGGGGGATGGTGGACCCAGTCTGGTTAGTAGGGGGATGGTGAACCCAGTCTGGTCACTGGGGGGATGGTGAACCCAGTCTGGTCACTGGGGGGATGGTGAACCCAGTCTGGTTAGCAGGGGGATGGTGAACCCAGTCTGGTTAGCAGGGGGATGGTGAACCCAGTCTGGTTAGCAGGGGGATGGTGGACCCAGTCTGGTTAGTAGGGGGATGGTGAACCCAGTCTGGTCACTGGGGGGATGGTGGACCCAGTCTGGTTAGCAGGGGGATGGTGAACCCAGTCTGGTTACCAGGGGGATGGTGAACCCAGTCTGGTTAGCAGGGGGATGGTGGACCCAGTCTGGTTAGCAGGGGGATGGTTGACCCAGTCTGGTTAGTAGGGGGATGGTGGACCCAGTCTGGTTAGCAGGGGGATGGTGGACCCAGTCTGGGTAGCAGGGGGATGGTGAACCCAGTCTGGTCACTGGGGTGATGGTGGACCCAGTCTGGTTAGCAGGGGGATGGTGAACCCAGTCTGGTTAGCAGGGGGATGGTGGACCCAGTCTGGTTAGCAGGGGGATGGTGGACCCAGTCTGGTCACTGGGGGGATGGTGAACCCAGTCTGGTTAGTAGGGGGATGGTGAACCCAGTCTGGTTAGTAGGGGGATGGTGAACCCAGTCTGGTTAGCAGGGGGATGGTGGACCCAGTCTGGTTAGCAGGGGGATGGTGGACCCAGTCTGGTCACTGGGGGGATGGTGGACCCAGTCTGGTCACTGGGGGGATGGTGGACCCAGTCTGGTTAGCAGGGGGATGGTGAACCCAGTCTGGTTAGCAGGGGGATGGTGGACCCAGTCTGGTTAGCAGGGGGGTGGTGAACCCAGTCTGGTTAGCAGGGGGATGGTGGACCCAGTCTGGTTAGTAGGGGAATGGTGAACCCAGTCTGGTCACTGGGGGGATGGTGGACCCAGTCTGGTTAGCAGGGGGATGGTGAACCCAGTCTGGTTACCAGGGGGATGGTGAACCCAGTCTGGTTAGCAGGGGGATGGTGGACCCAGTCTGGTTAGCAGGGGGATGGTGGACCCAGTCTGGTTAGTAGGGGGATGGTGGACCCAGTCTGGTTAGCAGGGGGATGGTGGACCCAGTCTGGTTAGCAGGGGGATGGTGAACCCAGTCTGGTCACTGGGGGGATGGTGGACCCAGTCTGGTTAGCAGGGGGATGGTGAACCCAGTCTGGTTAGCAGGGGGATGGTGGACCCAGTCTGGTTAGCAGGGGGATGGTGGACCCAGTCTGGTCACTGGGGGGATGGTGAACCCAGTCTGGTTAGTAGGGGGATGGTGAACCCAGTCTGGTTAGTAGGGGGATGGTGGACCCAGTCTGGTTAGCAGGGGGATGGTGAACCCAGTCTGGTTAGCAGGGGGATGGTGAACCCAGTCTGGTTAGCAGGGGGATGGTGAACCCAGTCTGGTTAGCAGGGGGATGGTGAACCCAGTCTGGTTACCAGGGGGATGGTGAACCCAGTCTGGTTAGCAGGGGGATGGTGGACCCAGTCTGGTTAGCAGGGGGATGGTGGACCCAGTCTGGTCACTGGGGGGATGGTGAACCCAGTCTGGTTAGCAGGGGGATGGTGGACCCAGTCTGGTTAGCAGGGGGATGGTGAACCCAGTCTGGTCACTGGGGGGATGGTGAACCCAGTCTGGTTAGTAGGGGGATGGTGGACCCAGTCTGGTTAGCAGGGGGATGGTGAACCCAGTCTGGTTAGCAGGGGGATGGTGAACCCAGTCTGGTTAGCAGGGGGATGGTGGACCCAGTCTGGTTAGCAGGGGGATGGTGGACCCAGTCTGGTTAGCAGGGGGATGGTGGACCCAGTCTGGTTAGCAGGGGGATGGTGGACCCAGTCTGGTCACTGGGGGGATGGTGGACCCAGTCTGGTTAGCAGGGGGATTGTGGACCCAGTCTGGTTAGCAGGGGGATGGTGGACCCAGTCTGGTTAGCAGGGGGATGGTGAACCCAGTCTGGTTAGCAGGGGGATGGTGGACCCAGTCTGGTTAGTAGGGGGATGGTGAACCCAGTCTGGTTAGTAGGGGGATGGTGGACCCAGTCTGGTTAGTAGGGGGATGGTGAACCCAGTCTGGTTAGCAGGGGGATGGTGAACCCAGTCTGGTTAGTAGGGGGATGGTGAACCCAGTCTGGTTAGCAGGGGGATGGTGGACCCAGTCTGGTTAGTAGGGGGATGGTGAACCCAGTCTGGTTAGCAGGGGGATGGTGAACCCAGTCTGGTTAGCAGGGGGATGGTGGACCCAGTCTGGTCACTGGGGGGATGGTGGACCCAGTCTGGTTAGTAGGGGGATGGTGGACCCAGTCTGGTTAGCAGGGGGATGGTGAACCCAGTCTGGTTAGCAGGGGGATGGTGGACCCAGTCTGGTCAGCAGGGGGATGGTGAACCCAGTCTGGTTAGCAGGGGGATGGTGGACCCAGTCTGGTCACTGGGGGGATGGTGGACCCAGTCTGGTCACTGGGGGGATGGTGAACCCAGTCTGGTTAGTAGGGGGATGGTGGACCCAGTCTGGTTAGCAGGGGGATGGTGAACCCAGTCTGGTTAGCAGGGGGATGGTGAACCCAGTCTGGTTAGCAGGGGGATGGTGGACCCAGTCTGGTTAGCAGGGGGATGGTGAACCCAGTCTGGTCACTGGGGGGATGGTGGACCCAGTCTGGTTAGTAGGGGGATGGTGAACCCAGTCTGGTCACTGGGGGGATGGTGGACCCAGTCTGGTTAGTAGGGGGATGGTGGACCCAGTCTGGTCACTGGGGGGATGGTGGACCCAGTCTGGTCACTGGGGGGATGGTGGACCCAGTCTGGTTAGCAGGGGGATGGTGGACCCAGTCTGGTTAGCAGGGGGATGGTGAACCCAGTCTGGTTAGCAGGGGGATGGTGAACCCAGTCTGGTTAGTAGGGGGATGGTGGACCCAGTCTGGTTAGCAGGGGGATGGTGAACCCAGTCTGGTTAGTAGGGGGATGGTGGACCCAGTCTGGTTAGTAGGGGGATGGTGGACCCAGTCTGGTTAGCAGGGGGATGGTGAACCCAGTCTGGTTAGCAGGGGGATGGTGAACCCAGTCTGGTTAGCAGGGGGATGGTGAACCCAGTCTGGTTAGCAGGGGGATGGTGGACCCAGTCTGGTCACTGGGGGGATGGTGGACCCAGTCTGGTTAGCAGGGGGATGGTGGACCCAGTCTGGTTAGCAGGGGGATGGTGGACCCAGTCTGGTTAGCAGGGGGATGGTGGACCCAGTCTGGTTAGCAGGGGGATGGTGGACCCAGTCTGGTTAGCAGGGGGATGGTGAACCCAGTCTGGTTAGCAGGGGGATGGTGAACCCAGTCTGGTCACTGGGGGGATGGTGGACCCAGTCTAGTTAGCAGGGGGTTGGTGAACCCAGTCTGGTTAGCAGGGGGATGGTGAACCCAGTCTGGTTAGCAGGGGGATGGTGAACCCAGTCTGGTTAGCAGGGGGATGGTGAACCCAGTCTGGTTAGCAGGGGGATGGTGGACCCAGTCTGGTCACTGGGGGGATGGTGGACCCAGTCTGGTTAGCAGGGGGATGGTGAACCCAGTCTGGTTAGTAGGGGGATGGTGAACCCAGTCTGGTTAGCAGGGGGATGGTGAACCCAGTCTGGTTAGCAGGGGGATGGTGAACCCAGTCTGGTTAGCAGGGGGATGGTGAACCCAGTCTGGTTAGCAGGGGGATGGTGGACCCAGTCTGGTTAGCAGGGGGATGGTGGACCCAGTCTGGTTAGCAGGGGGATGGTGGACCCAGTCTGGTTAGTAGGGGGATAGTGGACCCAGTCTGGTTAGCAGGGGGATGGTGGACCCAGTCTGGTTAGCAGGGGGATGGTGGACCCAGTCTGGTTAGCAGGGGGATGGTGAACCCAGTCTGGTCACTGGGGGGATGGTGAACCCAGTCTGGTTAGCAGGGGGATGGTGAACCCAGTCTGGTTAGCAGGGGGATGGTGAACCCAGTCTGGTTAGCAGGGGGATGGTGAACCCAGTCTGGTTAGCAGGGGGATGGTGGACCCAGTCTGTTTAGTAGGGGGATGGTGAACCCAGTGGTTAGCAGGGGGGTGGTGAACCCAGTCTGGTTAGCAGGGGGATGGTGAACCCAGTCTGGTTAGTAGGGGGATGGTGAACCCAGTCTGGTTAGCACGGGGATGGTGAACCCAGTCTGGTTAGCAGGGGGATGGTGGACCCAGTCTGGTTAGCAGGGGGATGGTGAACCCAGTCTGGTTAGCAGGGGGATGGTGGACCCAGTCTGGTTAGCACGGGGATGGTGAACCCAGTCTGGTTAGCAGGGGGATGGTGAACCCAGTCTGGTTAGCAGGGGGATGGTGGACCCAGTCTGGTTAGCAGGGGGGTGGTGAACCCAGTCTGGTTAGTAGGGGGATGGTGAACCCAGTCTGGTTAGCAGGGGGATGGTGGACCCAGTCTGGTTAGCAGGGGGATGGTGAACCCAGTCTGTTCACTGGGGGTTGGTGAACCCAGTCTGGTTAGCAGGGGGATGGTGAACCCAGTCTGGTTAGCAGGGGGATGGTGAACCCAGTCTGGTTAGCAGGGGGATGGTGAACCCAGTCTGGTTAGCAGGGGGATGGTGGACCCAGTCTGGTTAGTAGGGGGATGGTGAACCCAGTCTGGTTAGCAGGGGGATGGTGAACCCAGTCTGGTTAGCAGGGGGATGGTGAACCCAGTCTGGTTAGCAGGGGGATGGTGAACCCAGTCTGGTTAGCAGGGGGATGGTGGACCCAGTCTGGTTAGCAGGGGGATGGTGAACCCAGTCTGGTTAGCAGGGGGATGGTGGACCCAGTCAGGTTAGCACGGGGATGGTGAACCCAGTCTGGTTAGCAGGGGGATGGTGGACCCAGTCTGGTTAGCAGGGGGATGGTGGACCCAGTCTGGTCACTGGGGGGATGGTTAACCCAGTCTGGTTAGCAGGGGGATGGTGGACCCAGTCTGGTTAGTAGAGGGATGGTGGACCCAGTCTGGTTAGCAGGGGGATGGTGAACCCAGTCTGGTTAGCAGGGGGATGGTGAACCCAGTCTGGTTAGTAGGGGGATGGTGGACCCAGTCTGGTTAGCAGGGGGATGGTGAACCCAGTCTGGTTAGCAGGGGGATGGTGGAACCAGTCTGGTTAGCAGGGGGATGGTGGACCCAGTCTGGTTAGCAGGGGGATGGTGAACCCAGTCTGGTTAGCAGGGGGATGGTGAACCCAGTCTGGTTAGCAGGGGGATGGTGAACCCAGTCTGGTTAGCAGGGGGATGGTGGACCCAGTCTGGTCACTGGGGGGATGGTGAACCCAGTCTGGTTACCAGGGGGATGGTGAACCCAGTCTGGTTAGCAGGGGGATGGTGGACCCAGTCTGGTTAGCAGGGGGATGGTGGACCCAGTCTGGTCACTGGGGGGATGGTGAACCCAGTCTGGTTAGCAGGGGGATGGTGGACCCAGTCTGGTTAGCAGGGGGATGGTGAACCCAGTCTGGTCACTGGGGGGATGGTGAACCCAGTCTGGTTAGTAGGGGGATGGTGGACCCAGTCTGGTTAGCAGGGGGATGGTGAACCCAGTCTGGTTAGCAGGGGGATGGTGAACCCAGTCTGGTTAGCAGGGGGATGGTGGACCCAGTCTGGTTAGCAGGGGGATGGTGGACCCAGTCTGGTTAGCAGGGGGATGGTGGACCCAGTCTGGTTAGCAGGGGGATGGTGGACCCAGTCTGGTCACTGGGGGGATGGTGGACCCAGTCTGGTTAGCAGGGGGATGGTGGACCCAGTCTGGTTAGCAGGGGGATGGTGGACCCAGTCTGGTTAGCAGGGGGATGGTGAACCCAGTCTGGTTAGCAGGGGGATGGTGGACCCAGTCTGGTTAGTAGGGGGATGGTGAACCCAGTCTGGTTAGTAGGGGGATGGTGAACCCAGTCTGGTTAGCAGGGGGATGGTGGACCCAGTCTGGTTAGTAGGGGGATGGTGAACCCAGTCTGGTTAGCAGGGGGATGGTGAACCCAGTCTGGTTAGTAGGGGGATGGTGAACCCAGTCTGGTTAGCAGGGGGATGGTGGACCCAGTCTGGTTAGTAGGGGGATGGTGAACCCAGTCTGGTTATCAGGGGGATGGTGAACCCAGTCTGGTTAGCAGGGGGATGGTGGACCCAGTCTGGTCACTTTGGGGGATGGTGGACGGGGGATGGTGAACCCAGTCTGGTTAGCAGGGGGATGGTGGACCCAGTCTGGTTAGCAGGGGGATGGTGAACCCAGTCTGGTTAGCAGGGGGATGGTGGACCCAGTCTGGTCAGCAGGGGGATGGTGAACCCAGTCTGGTTAGCAGGGGGATGGTGGACCCAGTCTGGTCACTGGGGGGATGGTGGACCCAGTCTGGTCACTGGGGGGATGGTGAACCCAGTCTGGTTAGTAGGGGGATGGTGGACCCAGTCTGGTTAGCAGGGGGATGGTGAACCCAGTCTGGTTAGCAGGGGGATGGTGAACCCAGTCTGGTTAGCAGGGGGATGGTGGACCCAGTCTGGTTAGCAGGGGGATGGTGAACCAAGTCTGGTCACTGGGGGGATGGTGGACCCAGTCTGGTTAGTAGGGGGATGGTGAACCCAGTCTGGTCACTGGGGGGATGGTGGACCCAGTCTGGTTAGTAGGGGGATGGTGGACCCAGTCTGGTCACTGGGGGGATGGTGGACCCAGTCTGGTCACTGGGGGGATGGTGGACCCAGTCTGGTTAGCAGGGGGATGGTGGACCCAGTCTGGTTAGCAGGGGGATGGTGAACCCAGTCTGGTTAGCAGGGGGATGGTGAACCCAGTCTGGTTAGTAGGGGGATGGTGGACCCAGTCTGGTTAGCAGGGGGATGGTGAACCCAGTCTGGTTAGTAGGGGGATGGTGGACCCAGTCTGGTTAGTAGGGGGATGGTGGACCCAGTCTGGTTAGCAGGGGGATGGTGAACCCAGTCTGGTTAGCAGGGGGATGGTGAACCCAGTCTGGTTAGCAGGGGGATGGTGAACCCAGTCTGGTTAGCAGGGGGATGGTGGACCCAGTCTGGTCACTGGGGGGATGGTGGACCCAGTCTGGTTAGCAGGGGGATGGTGGACCCAGTCTGGTCACTGGGGGGATGGTGGACCCAGTCTGGTTAGCAGGGGGATGGTGGACCCAGTCTGGTTAGCAGGGGGACGGTGGACCCAGTCTGGTTAGCAGGGGGATGGTGGACCCAGTCTGGTTAGCAGGGGGATGGTGGACCCAGTCTGGTTAGCAGGGGGATGGTGAACCCAGTCTGGTCACTGGGGGGATGGTGGACCCAGTCTAGTTAGCAGGGGGATGGTGAACCCAGTCTGGTTAGCAGGGGGATGGTGAACCCAGTCTGGTTAGCAGGGGGATGGTGAACCCAGTCTGGTTAGCAGGGGGATGGTGAACCCAGTCTGGTTAGCAGGGGGATGGTGGACCCAGTCTGGTCACTGGGGGGATGGTGGACCCAGTCTGGTTAGCAGGGGGATGGTGAACCCAGTCTGGTTAGTAGGGGGATGGTGAACCCAGTCTGGTTAGCAGGGGGATGGTGAACCCAGTCTGGTTAGCAGGGGGATGGTGAACCCAGTCTGGTTAGCAGGGGGATGGTGGACCCAGTCTGGTTAGCAGGGGGATGGTGGACCCAGTCTGGTTAGCAGGGGGATGGTGGACCCAGTCTGGTTAGTAGGGGGATGGTGGACCCAGTCTGGTTAGCAGGGGGATGGTGGACCCAGTCTGGTTAGCAGGGGGATGGTGGACCCAGTCTGGTTAGCAGGGGGATGGTGAACCCAGTCTGGTCACTGGGGGGATGGTGAACCCAGTCTGGTTAGCAGGGGGATGGTGAACCCAGTCTGGTTAGCAGGGGGATGGTGAACCCAGTCTGGTTAGCAGGGGGATGGTGAACCCAGTCTGGTTAGCAGGGGGATGGTGGACCCAGTCTGGTTAGTAGGGGGATGGTGAACCCAGTCTGGTTAGCAGGGGGATGGTGAACCCAGTCTGGTTAGCAGGGGGATGGTGAACCCAGTCTGGTTAGTAGGGGGATGGTGAACCCAGTCTGGTTAGCACGGGGATGGTGAACCCAGTCTGGTTAGCAGGGGGATGGTGGACCCAGTCTGGTTAGCAGGGGGATGGTGAACCCAGTCTGGTTAGCAGGGGGATGGTGGACCCAGTCTGGTTAGCACGGGGATGGTGAACCCAGTCTGGTTAGCAGGGGGATGGTGAACCCAGTCTGGTTAGCAGGGGGATGGTGGACACAGTCTGGTTAGCAGGGGGGTGGTGAACCCAGTCTGGTTTGTAGGGGGATGGTGAACCCAGTCTGGTTAGCAGGGGGATGGTGGACCCAGTCTGGTTAGCAGGGGGATGGTGAACCCAGTCTGGTCACTGGGGGGATGGTGAACCCAGTCTGGTTAGCAGGGGGATGGTGAACCCAGTCTGGTTAGCAGGGGGATGGTGAACCCAGTCTGGTTTGCAGGGGGATGGTGAACCCAGTCTGGTTAGCAGGGGGATGGTGGACCCAGTCTGGTTAGTAGGGGGATGGTGAACCCAGTCTGGTTAGCAGGGGGATGGTGAACCCAGTCTGGTTAGCAGGGGGATGGTGAACCCAGTCTGGTTAGCAGGGGGATGGTGAACCCAGTCTGGTTAGCAGGGGGATGGTGGACCCAGTCTGGTTAGCAGGGGGATGGTGAACCCAGTCTGGTTAGCAGGGGGATGGTGGACCCAGTCAGGTTAGCACGGGGATGGTGAACCCAGTCTGGTTAGCAGGGGGATGGTGAACCCAGTCTGGTTAGCAGGGGGATGGTGGACCCAGTCTGGTTAGCAGGGGGATGGTGGACCCAGTCTGGTTAGTAGAGGGATGGTGGACCCAGTCTGGTTAGCAGGGGGATGGTGAACCCAGTCTGGTTAGCAGGGGGATGGTGAACCCAGTCTGGTTAGTAGAGGGATGGTGGACCCAGTCTGGTTAGCAGGGGGATGGTGGACCCAGTCTGGTTAGCAGGGGGATGGTGGACCCAGTCTGGTTAGCAGGGGGATGGTGAACCCAGTCTGGTTAGCAGGGGGATGGTGGACCCAGTCAGGTTAGCACGGGGATGGTGAACCCAGTCTGGTTAGCAGGGGGATGGTGAACCCAGTCTGGTTAGCAGGGGGATGGTGGACCCAGTCTGGTTAGCAGGGGGATGGTGGACCCAGTCTGGTCACTGGGGGGATGGTGAACCCAGTCTGGTTAGCAGGGGGATGGTGGACCCAGTCTGGTTAGTAGAGGGATGGTGGACCCAGTCTGGTTAGCAGGGGGGATGGTGAACCCAGTCTGGTTAGCAGGGGGATGGTGAACCCAGTCTGGTTAGTAGAGGGATGGTGGACCCAGTCTGGTTAGCAGGGGGATGGTGGACCCAGTCTGGTTAGCAGGGGGATGGTGGACCCAGTCTGGTTAGTAGGGGGATGGTGGACCCAGTCTGGTTAGCAGGGGGATGGTGGACCCAGTCTGGTTAGCAGGGGGATGGTGAACCCAGTCTGGTTAGCAGGGGGATGGTGGACCCAGTCTGGTTAGCAGGGGGATGGTGGACCCAGTCTGGTTAGCAGGGGGATGGTGGACCCAGTCTGGTTAGCAGGGGGATGGTGGACCCAGTCTGGTTAGCAGGGGGATGGTGGACCCAGTCTGGTTAGCAGGGGGATGGTGGACCCAGTCTGGTTAGCAGGGGGATGGGCGGTTGGCTCCCTCTCCCTCTCATAATCAGAGGCCTTTCTGGGGGGGAAGAATAAGGAGAAATTATGATACTGAAAGCAACACTACATTACAGTGGAAACTGGTGCAAAATACAAAGCCTGAAATGTGTATTTGATTTGAGCCATGCACAAAAACTGTCAACAGGTACAAAAGCAGGGAAGTATTAGGGTAGTGGTTCCCAACCTTTATCAGTGACTGTACCACCAACTGAATGTTGCTCTGTCTGGAGTACCCCTGAAATACCCCCTCATGTGTATTTTACCAGTAGGCCTATGGTCTCATGAGTCTTCTCAAGTACCCCCAGGGGTCCTAGTACCCCTGGTTGTTGCCTAAACATCAGAATGCTACAATGGTTACTCCATGGATATCAGTCTGAAAGAAGTCGCTGTAAAAAAAGGCAGAATGTTGAATAAGTGACAGAAATAAATACATGGAATGTCCTCATCCTCCAACATCCTATGCAGCGCTCAATATTTCAAACATTAACTAATACTGTATAAAATATGTAATATCACCAGCGTACTGAAGGTCGGGTTGATAACACTTCCCTGTGGATATTTTGAATCAGATGACCTCGGACATAGGGACAGAATTGGTGGACAACAGGTAAAGTAAATTGAAATGAAGTTTGTTTAACATTCTGACTTGTAGTGGGACTGTTCAGGAATGCTGCCCCTATATGTTAGAGACAAGTGTGTAAGTATTTTATCCTCGTATTCTAAAAAGAGGCTACCCTGTTTGGGAACCACTGCAATAGGGCAGCCTAAGCGCACCATAACCCAGACGGGAATATTATATTATTTTTTACTAAGGTAAAACATATCCTACTCTGAAAAGCATTGGAAAAGATAAAGATTGATAGTTATCTAAATCAATGCTTTGAGGCTGGACCTTTAGATATACAGTACCAGTCAAAAGTCAAAAGTTTGGACACACCTACTCATTCAAGGGTTTTTCTTTATTTTTTTTTACTATTTTCTACATTGTAGAATAATAGTGAAGACATCAAAACTATGAAATAACACATATGGCATCACGTAGTAACCCAAAAAGTGTTATACAAATCAAAATATATTTTAGATTTGAGATTCTTCAAAGTAGCCACCCTTTGCCTTGATGACAGCTTTGCACACTCTTGGCCCAACACGAATCCAAGCAAATCAAATCACATTTTATTGGTCATATACACATATTTAGCAGATGTTATCGCTGGTTCCTTGTGTTCGCAGCTCCAACAGTGCAGTAGTTTCTAACAATTCACAATAATACACAAATCTCAAAGTAAAAGAATGGAATTAAAAAATATAAATATAACTATTCAGACCGCTTGACTTTTTCCACGTTTTACGTTACAGCCTTAATCTAAAATGGATTAAATAATTTAAAAAAATTAATCAATAAATCTACACACAATATCCCAAAATGACAAAGCAAAAACTGGTTTTAAGATTTTTTTGCAAATAAAAACGGAAATATCACATTTACGTAAGTATTCAAACCCTTTACTCAGTACTTTGTTGAAACACCTTTGGCAGCGATTACAGCTTCTAGTCTTCTTGGGTATGACAATACAAGCTTGGCATACCAGTATTTGGGGAGTTTCTCGCATTCTTCTCTGCAGATCCTCTCAAGCTCTGTCAGGTTGGATGGGGAGCGTCGCTGCACAGCTATGTTCAGGTCTCTCCAGATATGTTCGATCGGCTTCAAGTCCAGGCTCTGGCTGGGCCACTCAAGGACATTCAGAGACTTGTCCTGAAGCAACTCCTTCATTGTCTTGGCTGTGTGCTTAGGGTCGTTGTCCTGTTGGAAGGTTAACTTTCGCCCCAGTCTGAGGTCCTGAGCACTCTGGAGCAAGTTTTCATCAAGGATCTCTCTGTACTTTGCTCCGTTCATCTTTGCCTCGATCCTGACTAGTCTCCCAGTCCCTGCCGCTGAAAAACATCCCCACAGCATGATGCTGCCACCACCATGCTTCACCGTAGGGATGTTGCCAGATTTCCTCTAGACGTTGCGATTGGCATTCAGGCCAAAGACTTCAATCTTGGTTTCAACAGACCAGAGAATCTTGTTTCTCATGAACTGATAGTCCTTTAGGTGCCTTTTGGCAAACTCCAAGCAGGCTGTCATGTGCCTTTTACTGAGGAGTGGCTTCCGTCTGGCCACTCTACCATAATAGCCTGATTGGTGGAGTGCTGCAGAGATGGTTGTCCTTCTGGAAGGTTCTCCCATCTCTACAGAGGAACCCTGGAGCTCTGTCAGAGTGACCATCCGGTTCTTGGTCACCTCCCTGACCAAGGCCCTTCTCCCCCAATTGCTCAGTTTGGCCGGGCTGCCAGCTCTAGGAAGAGTCTTGGTGGTTCCAAACTTCTTCCATTTAAGAATGATGGAGGCCACTGTGTTCTTGGGGACCTTCAATGCTGCAGAAATGTTTTGGTACCCTTCCCGATCTGTGCCTCGACACAATCCTGTCTCAGCGCTCTACGGACAATTCATTCGACCTCATGGCTTGGTTTTTGCTCTGACATGCACTGTCAACTGTGGGACCTTACACAGACAGATGTGTGCCTTTCCAAATCATGTCCAATCAATTGAATTTACCACAGGTGGACTCCCCTCAAGTTGTAGAAACATCTCAAGGATGATCAATGGAAACAGGATGAACCTGAGCTCAATTTTGAGTCTCATAGCAAAGGGTCTGAATACTTATGTAAATGAGTTATGAGGTTATGAGAATAGTATAAGACAACACCAACCATTAAATACCACGATTGTGTGTTGACAACTAACTCACTACCTCACCTGTAACACCTCATAGCCTTACATCAATTCATTATTCACCCAAATCCACACAGTATGACATATTTGAGGGCTCATCTGCGATCTGGGCTTTAATATAGCTTTGTTTACTTCTGTAACTCTGATTTTGGTGTCTGCGTTGTTGGACTCTGTTGTCGAACTGTGTTATTGGCTATTTTCTGTAGCACTTGTGTAAACATTTTGTAACAGAATAACAAAGCTGATGAAACAGTTTGTCTCTTAGAAAACATCAATCATCAAAAGATTTCTTAAAATACCAATACAATTCGGCGTGCTTTCGCTCTGCTCTTTCAAAACCGAAATTGAAGGCCATTGTGTCCAATTAACCTTCCAAACATTCTGGGAAAATATATTTCAAATTGTGCAATTAGGCTCCACAGCTTCAGGCAACGTCCCTCTATCATTCACACAACAGCAATAATAGAATGCGCCGCTTCAGTACATGTATGGCTAAACATGTTATGTAGAAAATCAATGCAAGCTGCCACAGTAAAAAATAAACTGTGATTGCACTCAATTGTATGTCTGGGGTGGGGGGGGCGGGGGGGCTGGTGCTCAAGATACAAAAGTATCTTTAATGATTCTTAACTCTAAATTTAAAACATACTGACTTCCTCTGTAACCAAAATGTCAACATTTATAGGCCTGTTTATTTTCTGCAACGACACACTCACTCATCACACATTATATGCAATCTAGTGCCAATGAGAGATGATTGACATCGGGAAAAGAGTGGCGATCAGCTGATCAGAGTGAATTATGTAAATATGCTAGCTATCTGGCTAGTTTGCTATGCTGTCAAAACAAACTCGTTTTTACTTTATGTGAGTTTGTTCTGCTGCTGACATTTGCCTCTTACTAAAAAGCAGAATTGCTCCATTCCTTTGTACCTAACGGTGAGAGACACACATGACAGATACAGGTCAAAAGTAGCTTCCTACCATGAATCAAGACCTGGCACCCGCAGCAAGTGACCACTACATGCAAGTCAGACGAGTGCGCTCTTGGGGCGGGGGAGGGGGTATTTTTAGTATTAGCTAGTTTGATGTCCGATTCGTTATATATACAAATAATAAATATGAGACTCAAAAGGAGGGCAAAAGAGTAGGACAAAAGTGCCGGTGATTGTGCACTAGTTGAGCCCTATTTGTGCCCAGTCGTACTGTATTTCCTATTGTTTGTCGCTAGCTTGTATGACTTTGGGCGGTATTTCGTCTTATTGCACATTTGCTAATTAAATTCCGACAGTGTCATTGCTTTAACGACATGTGACAACTGTTGTGCGGTAGGATTCATAAAGTTCGAAGGTCAAACAACGGGCACTTTATAAAATTAGCTCTGTGATTTAATGTGCGGCTTTAGCCTGACCTGTCATCACTCTAGCATACTGCGACAAAGCATCAACAAGTTCATGAAATAAGTCTCTGCTCACTTTGTAATAGAGAAGGCAGAATCAATACACTCTGATTACTTTTCAGTATTTAACACCTGTGCTCTTACGAAGGTCATTTCTGACCGAAAGCATGGCACATTAAATACTGTATTACAACTTTAGTCTCATTTATGTGCACAGAGACTTCTTTCTACAGTTTGTATCTTACTATTCTCCTGCACCAGGGTTATCTTACTATTCTCCTGCACCAGGGTTATCTTACTGTTCTCCTGCATCAGGGTTATCTTACTATTCTCCTACACCAGGGTTATCTTACTGTTCTCCTGCATCAGGGTTATCTTACTATTCTCCTGCACCAGGGTTATCTTACTATTCTCCTGCATCAGGGTTATCTTACTATTCTCCTGCATCAGGGTTATCTTACTATTCTCCTACACCAGGGTTATCTTACTATTCTCCTACACCAGGGTTATCTTACCATTCTCCTACACCAGGGTTATCTTACTATTCTCCTACACCAGGGTAATCTTACTATTCTCCTGCACCAGGGTAATCTTACTATTCTCCTGCACCAGGGTTATCTTACTATTCTCCTGCATCAGGGTTATCTTACTATTCTCCTGCATCAGGGTTATCTTACTATTCTCCTACACCAGGGTTATCTTACTATTCTCCTACACCAGGGTTATCTTACTATTCTCCTACACCAGGGTTATCTTACTATTCTCCTGCACCAGGGTTATCTTACTATTCTCCTGCATCAGGGTTATCTTACTATTCTCCTACACCAGGGTTATCTTACTGTTCTCCTACACCAGGGTTATCTTACTATTCTCCTACACCAGGGTTATCATATTATTATCCTGCATCAGGGTTATCTTACTATTCTCCTGCACCAGGGTTATCTTATTAATCTCCTGCACCAGGGTTATCTTATTATTCTCCTACACCAGGGTTATCTTACTATTCTCCTACACCAGGGTTATCGTATTATTCTCCTGCATCAGGGTTATCTTACTATTCTCCTACACCAGGGTTATCTTACTATTCTCCTACACCAGGGTTATCGTATTATTCTCCTACACCAGGGTTATCTTACTATTCTCCTACACCAGGGTTATCTTACTATTCTCCTGCACCAGGGTTATCTTACTATTCTCCTACACCAGGGTTATCTTACTGTTCTCCTACACCAGGGTTATCTTACTGTTCTCCTACACCAGGGTTATCTTACTATTCTCCTACACCAGGGTTATCTTACTATTCTCCTACACCAGGGTTATCGTATTATTCTCCTGCATCAGGGTTATCTTACTATTCTCCTGCACCAAGGTTATCTTATTAATCTCCTGCACCAGGGTTATCTTACTATTCTCCTGCACCAGGGTTATCTTACTATTCTCCTGCACCAGGGTTATCTTACTATTCTACTGCACCAGGGTTATCTTACTATTCTCCTACACCAGGGTTATCTTACTATTCTCCTACACCAGGGTTATCTTATTATTCTCCTGCACCAGGGTTATCTTACTATTCTCCTGCACCAGGGTTATCTTACTATTCTACTGCACCAGGGTTATCTTACTATTCTCCTGCATCAGGGTTATCTTACTATTCTCCTACACCAGGGTTATCTTATTATTCTCCTGCACCAGGGTTATCTTACTATTCTCCTACACCAGGGTTATCTTATTATTCTCCTGCATCAGGGTTATATTACTATTCTCCTGCATCAGGGTTATCTTACTATTCTCCTGCACCAGGGTTATCTTACTATTCTCCTGCATCAGGATTATCTTACTATTCTCCTGCACCAGGGTTAAAATACTATTCTCCTGCACCAGGGTTATCTTACTATTCTCCTACACCAGGGTTATCTTATTATTCTCCTACACCAGGGTTATCTTATTATTCTCCTGCATCAGGGTTATCTTACTATTCTCCTGCATCAGGGTTATCTTACTATTCTCCTGCACCAGGGTTAAAATACTATTCTCCTGCACCAGGGTTATCTTACTATTCTCCTGCACCAGGGTTAAAATACTATTCTCCTGCACCAGGGTTAAAATACTATTCTCCTGCACCAGGGGTATGTTGTTGTGTGTGCGACAGATACAGCTGGTCCTATCAACTGCTTACAGTCCTGTCAACTGCCTACATGCCTGTCAACTGCTTACAGTCCTGTCAACTAACTACAGTCCTGTCAACTGCCTACAGTCCTGTCAACTGCCTACATGCCTGTCAACTGCCTACAGTCCGGTCAACTGCGTTGGTAGATACCTTAGACAAGTATTACGTTTGTACACCAAAATAGAAGCCAATCCAACAGAAATACAGCTCCATCAGAGAGAGAAAGTTCCCACTGATGGGCCAACATAAATCAGGTGGGGTGTTTTAAGTGCTAACTTCTCAACGTCAGTTATTAAGAGCAGTGAAGCAGTGCACCATGGGGCTATAGGGAGAATATTTCTCCACTACCCCTTTCCTCTGCCAGACAGCCCCTTTCCTCAGCCAGACAGCCACTTTCATCTGCCAGACAGCCCCTTTCCTCTGCCAGACAGCCCCTTTCCTCAGCCAGACAGCCCCTTAACTCTGCCAGACAGCCTGAATCCTCTACCAGAACCCCTCAATCCTCTGCCAGAAAGACCATATCCTCTGCCAGACAGCCCCTTTCCTCAGCCAGACAGACCCTTTCATCTGCCAGAGAGCCCCTTTCCTCTGCCAGACAGCCCCTTTCCTCTGTAAGACAGCCCCTTTCCTCTGTCAGACAGCCCATTTCCTCTGCCAGACAGTCCCTTTCCTCTGCCAGACAGCCCCTTTCCTCAGCCAGACAGCCACTTTCCTCTGCCAGACAGCCCCTCTCCTCTGCCAGACAGCCCCTTTCCTCAGCCAGACAGACCCTTTCCTCTGTCACACAGCCCATTTCCTCTGCCAGACAGCCTAATACCTCTGCCAGACATCCCCTTTTCCTCAGCCAGACAGCCCCTTTCATCAGCTAGACAGTCCTTTTCCTCAGCCAGACAGCCCCTTTCCTCTGTCAGACAGCCCCTTTCCTCAGCCAGACAGCCCCTTTCCTCAGCCAGACAGCCCCTTTCCTCAGCCAGACAGCCCCTTTCCTCTGTCAGACAGCCCCTTTCCTCAGCCAGACAGCCCCTTTCCTCTGCCAGACAGCCCCTTTCATCAGCCAGACAGCCCCTTTCCTCAGCCAGACAGCCCCTTTCCTCTGTCAGACAGCCCTTTCCTCTGTCAGACAGCCCATTTCCTCTGCCAGACAGCCCCTTTCCTCTGCCAGACAGCCCCTTTCCTCAGCCAGACAGCCCCTTTCCTCTGTCAGACAGCCCCTTTCCTCTGCCAGACAGCCCCTTTCCTCTGCCAGACAGCCCCATTCATCAGCCAGAAGCCCCTTTCCTCAGCCAGACAGCCCCTTTCCTTTGCCAGACAGACACTTTCCTCTGCCAGACAGCACCTTTCCTCTGCCAGACAGCCCCATTCATCAGCCAGACAGACCCTTTCCTCTGTCAGACAGCCCCTTTCCTCTGTCAGACAGCCCCTTTCCTCTGCCAGACAGCCCCTTAACTCTGCCAGACAGCCACTTTCCTCTGCTAGACAGCCCCTTTCCTCTATCTGAGACAGCTCCTTTCCTCTGTCACACAGCCTCTTTCCTCTGCCAGACAGCCTCTTTCCTTAGCCAGACAGCCACTTTCCTCTGCCAGACAGCCCCTTTCCTCTGCCTGACAGCCCCTTTCCTCTGCCTGACAGCCCCTTTCCTCTGCCAAACATTCCCTTTCCTCACACAGACATTCCCTTTCCTCTGCCAGACAGCCCCTTTCCTCTGCAAGACAGCCCCATTCATCTGCCAGACAGCCCCTTTCCTCTGCCAGACAGCCCCTTTCCTCTGCAAGACAGCCCCATTCATCTGCCAGACAGCCCCTTTCCTCTGTCAGACAGCCCCTTTCCTCTGTCAGACAGCCCCTTTCCTCTGCCAGACAGCCCATTTCCACTGCTGGACAGCCCCTTTCCTCTGTCAGACAGCCACTATCCTCTGCCAGTCAGCCCCTTTCCTCTGCAAGACATCCCCTTTCCTCTGCCAAACAGCCCCTTTTCTCTGCCGCAGCCAGACAGCCACTTTCCTCTGCCAGACAGCCCCTCTCCTCTGCCAGACTTTCCCTTTCTTCTGCCTGACAGCCCCTTTCCTTTGTCACACAACCTCTTTCCTTAGCCAGGTAGCCTCTTTCCTCTGCCAGACAGCCCCTTTCCTCAGCCAGACAGCCAATTTCCTCTGTCTGAGAACAGCCCCTTTCCTCAGCAAGACAGCCCCTTTCTTCTGTCAGACAGCACCTTTCCTCTGCCAGACAGCCACTCTCCTCTGCCAGACAGCCACTTTCCTCTGCCAGACAGCCCCTCTCCTCTGCCAGACAGCCCCTTTGCTCTGCCTGACAGCCCCTTTCCTCTGTCACACAACCTCTTTCCTTAGCCAGACAGCCCCTTTCCTCTGTCAGACAGCCCCTTTCCTCAGACAGACAGCCCCTTTCCACAGCCAGACAGCCCCTTTCCTCTGTCATACAGCCCCTTTCCTCTGTCAGACAGCCCCTTTCCTCTGCCAGACAGCCCCTTTCCTCTGCCAGACAGCCCCTCTCCTCTGCCAGACAGCCCATTTGCTCTGCCTGACAGCCCCTTTCCTCTGTCACACAACCTCTTTCCTTAGCCAGACAGCCCATTTCCACAGCCAGACAGCCCCTTTCCTCTGTCAGACAGCCCCTTTCCTCAGACAGACAGCCCCTTTCCACAGCCATGCAGCCCCTTTCCTCTGTCAGACAGCCCCTTTCCTCAGCAAGACAGCCCATTTCCTCTGTCAGACAGCCCATTTCCTCTGTCATACAGCCCCTTTCCTCTGTCAGACAGCCCCTTTCCTCTGCCAGACAGCCCCTTTTCTCTGCCAGACGGCCTCTTTACTCTCCCAGACAGCCCCTCTCCTTGCCAGACAGCCCCTTTCCTCTGCCTGACAGCCCATTTCCTCAGCCAGACAGCCCATTTCCTCTGTCTGAAAACAGCCCCTTTCCTCAGCAAGACAGCCCATTTCCTCTGTCAGACAGCCCCTTTCCGATGTCAGACAGCCCCTTTCCGATGTCAGACAGCCCCTTTCATCAGCCAGACAGCCCCTTTCCTCAGCCAGACAGCCCCTTTCCTCTGTCAGACAGCCCCTTTCCTCTGCCAGATAGCCCCTTTCCTCTGCCAGATAGCCCCTTTCCTCTGCCAGATAGCCCCTTTCCTCTGCCAGATAGCCCCTTTCCTCTGTCAGACAGCCCCTTTCATAAGCCAGACAGCCCGTTTCCTCAGCCAGACAGCCCCTTTTCTCTGCCATACAGCCACTCTCCTCTATCCGAGACAGCCCCTTTCCTCTGCCTGACTGCCCCTTTCCTCTGTCAGACAGCCCCTTTCCTCTGCCAGACAGCCCCTTTCCTCCGCCAGACACTCCCTTTCCTCTGCCAGACACACACACACACACACACACACACACACACACACACACACACTGTAGCCAGTCCCACTCCCTGGGGCAGAGAATGTGCGGGATGGTGCGGGACACAGAGGAAGGGTGCAGAGTCTGGCACAGGAAACCTTGTAGAGCTGAAAGCTTTATGATGCACTGCCAATTACACTGCCCCCTTCTACTTTCATGACCGAAGATGTTTTCACACCCTGATTAGTATTATGATACATGGAAACGGATGGGATCGCAGAGTCCAAAAGGGTGCTAGCCCTAGCCGCGCTGTAATTGGTCAAATTCTTCAATTAATTTGTTTTGGACGCGCACCACTGTCGCTGAACAACATCTGACACGCCCATTTTCCTCAAACGTCTCACCCATTATAACGTTAGCCCATATCTCTCTAACAAGAGGGAGTGCATTTATCTTGTCTGGATTTACCCAGGCATCAGTCAGATTACTCCTATCTGTGAGGCTGTGACAGACATGTTATGATTACGTCGGGGTGAGGGTGGGAAGATTATATGCTCTTTTTTCCAAATTGACGGCTCCATTGCCGTATACTGATCCATTGTACATCTTGTCAATCATATTGCCGTATTGTGATCCCATTGTACATCTTGTCAATCATATTGAGCAATTTTTTTTTTATACAAAAAACGAATACAAAGTAATAATCAGGGCTTAGAGAAACATGTTTAGACATGTTGTTGATGGAAATGGCTTGGTGATATCATAATATATAATAATAATAATAAATGCCATTTAGCAGATGCTTTTATCAAAAGTGACTTACAGTCACACGTGCATACATTTTACGTACATGGGTGTCCCCGGGAATATCCACAGAGGGACAATACACAGGGGGGAATTGTCTTGTGATTCCTTTAGGTTTGCTGCTGTAACCGTGCGTTCTGACTTGCTTCTGAAACGTTACCTGCTTTTATGGAGAAACAGTCACATTTGAGAGTGGAGATAAACTTTCGTCTCATGGATTCAGTCAGAAGAGTCATAAAATGAGCCACCGTACCGCAGTACCGAAACAGGAAGTGCTTTGAATGCACACTGCGGGTTGTTGATGGAGGGTTGCGGGTTGCTCCCGGTCACAGCCGGTTGTGACACAGCCTGGGATCAAACCCGGGTCTGTAGTGACGCCTCAATTACTGCGATGCAGTGCCTTAGACCGCTGCGCCACTCGGGAGGCCGCAAGACATCTTTTATAAGCACTTGATGAGTCCAGTGAAAATGAAACGTCATTGAATGAATAAATCAAGTGTGAGCACATTGAAGCAGTTTGCACTCAGCATTCATTACACAGGCAAACACACACACACACACACACACAAGCAAACACACACACACAATGTACAGCATTTGTCTCTTGGAGCGGTGCAAGCATCCCGATCCTCCATTATAATTTATTAATTTGCTTCCTGCACAACTGGATATTGTTAGCAGCCCCACCCATAAATCAAAAGTTATTCCACCAAATTCATAGAGGGAGAGCAGCACTGGGGGAAATTGAGATCGTGACGCACGATCCTGACTTTTGTATCGGTGTCCTGAGCTGAAGCGAGTGTTGTGGATGTGTCTTTGCCTTGTGAGAGCACCACGACCAAGAAAATCAAGTTCAGTCCATTTCCTCACGCGTTTGCCAATGTACCGAGCAGAAAATCTAACTGAGCCCGGTAAGCCCCATCTCTCCGGCAACATACATCCCGAAAGATGAAAAAGGTAAATGTCAAGTTCCACTTTCCAAAAGGTTACTGCTGAATCTCAATGTATTTCAAAGCAAACTGGGGCAGAACGGGAAAACAAAAAAACGCAATGATATGAAACAAGACTTTTCTGCAGTTCCCTCTATTGTATTTCACGTATGAGAGATCAATTCTCCTCATTACCCCATATTACAAATCAAAGTCATCATTAGCATGCTACAAAGGCTAAGAACCATTGCAGGAATCATCGGTTCACCAATTGTTTTGCTTTCCTTAGCGATCGCCCATCACATCCCCTTTTAGCTGGAGGTCTGTCTGGCCACTCTTTCTCTCTCACACCATGATGAAGTACACAGCTTTGAATTAAAGTTGAGATTGATCTCCTTCAGGTAGGCTCCAGTTTCTTTCCCTAGGTAATGTATCATACCAGTTTCTTTTCCTAGATAATATGTCATACTTGTGATTGATCTCTTTCAGGTAGGCTCCAGTTTCCCCAGGTAATATATCATACTTGTGATTGATCTCTTTCAGGTAGGCTCCAGTTTCCCCAGGTAATGTATCATACTTGTGATTGATCTCCTTCAGGTAGGCTCCAGATCATGTAGCTTACTTGTGATTGATCTCCTTCAGGTAGGCTCCAGGTCATGTATCATACTTGTGATTGATCTCCTTCAGGTAGGCTCCAGGTCATGTAGCTTACTTGTGATTGATCTCCTTCAGGTAGGCTCCAGGTCATGTATCATACTTGTGATTGATTTCCTTCAGGTAGGCTCCAGGTCATGTATCATACTTGTGATTGATCTCCTTCAGGTAGGCTCCAGGTCATGTATCTTGTGCCACTTCTCTTTGTCTTGGCATGTGGGCCATGCTGCGCTCCTTTTCAGGATGCTTATCTATAGCGATAGCTCTGCAGACATTGTTGTTACTCATTCCATCCAGTTTGAGTGGCTTTCAGTGGCTTTCAGGATTTGCATTCTATTTCAGGCCCTGTGTTTCAGTCACCCTGACACTCAGAGGAAGGCATGTGGGGATCTGGGTCCGGAGAGCATGAAATGTTCTCAAGTCCTCCTGAAATGACAGCGTTGTTCTCCCAGCCACTTAAAGTTCTTCAATAGTCCCTTTACATGATTGTGTCTTTTCAGATCGGATGTTATTGTTAGAGTCAAAGGACGTGAACGTTGTTGTTTCAGTTGTACCTTTAGTGCGTTATGAAGTCATGACTGCGTGACTGTTGTGTATCCTTTAAGCTGGGCTCTGTCTAGGCCCTTAAAGATCCAATATGTAATTTCAGCAGCCCAACCCTGCCACTTTGTTTGGTAAACTAAGGACTGGTGTTGGGTGAGTGTATGTCATTAAAGACCACCGAATAGCAGGACATTGTACCGATTGTACCTGGGAATTTCCACCACGTGAATGATTTTATCACCACCACTTAATAACTGTTAACCATGATTAACAACGGTTTAGTCAGTGGACAGCCGAGCGGCGACCTTGGCGTGCATTAGTGACTCCCAGACCAGTCCAATTAAAAAACATAATTTGTCTGAAAACCCTGAAAACAAAGACAGATGGCAAGCGT